>NW_027556098.1:98006527-98181527 GCF_003287225.1 Phascolarctos cinereus
GGACAAGATTAAGAAAGGAGGCTATTGAGAGCTTGGAGATGAGCCCTTTTTGCAGCTAGATCTTAGGCCAGGAAGTGAAAGAATTTCTGAGAAATCTAGTCATGGGATCTAGAATTGATGTGATCCCCAAAAAGCTTGGGTTTGTATCTACATACCTCTCTTCCCCAAAAAGGGACCCAGTCTTTGTAAGGACTTTTGCTAAGAGAATAAAGATAATGTGGTTAGTTTGGAGTGGTAGTGAGGTGGCACAATGGATTGAGTGGTGGGCCTGGAGTCAGGAAGACTCATCTTCCTGAGTTCAAATCTGGCCTCAGACACTGACTCTCTGTGTGACCCCGGGCAAGTCACTTAACTCTATTTGCCTCAGTTTCCTCATCTGTAAAATGGGCTGGAAAAGGAAATGGCAAACCACCCCAGTATCTCTGCCAAGAAGATCCCAAATGGGATCATTAAGAGTTGGACACAACTCAAATGACTGAAAAGAATGTATACTCCTTTTTTTTTTTTGCTTAATGTACTTGAGATGGAGACAAAGATTTTCTTAATTTTCTTTTTTCTTTTTTCTTTTTTTTTGGCTAGGCAATGGGGTTACCGGTGACCTGCCCAGGGTCACGCAGCTAGTGTTATATTTCTGAGGCCACATTTGAACTCAAGGTCCTCCTGAATCCAGGGCTCTATCCACTGCACCACCTAGCTGCTCCAAAAGATTTTGAGGCAACCTTATTAGAAGCTAGGAGAAAGAAGGTAAAATAAAATAATCCCAGAAATATAGAATTGATAAATTACAGAGCATAGAATTAAAATCCCACCCTAAAGTAATCTTGATCTAGGTCACTGATGAAAATACAGCTTTGTGGACTAGCTTCTTTTTCTCCCTTCACTACATGGCCAGCTGCCATGCTCCCTCAGGGCATTGGACAGGATTTGATTCTCCTTGCTCAAACTTCCAACTCATCTTACAGATGGTTTCTGCTTCTAAGGGGGTCTGCTTTAGAGAGCAGATAAAGGGAAAGCTTCAGATAGGAGTTAGTCCTTTTTCTGTTTGGAGTCCTTTCTTTATAGTTTCTAAATCCAAATTCCAAATATATAACTACAGTAAAAAGACTGAGTTTGAGAAAGGCTGGACCACATACATGAGTGTGTGGTCCAGTTACAAAAGTCTAAAAATAATAGTTTAAAGAGGAAAAAAAAAAACTCACTGGTGGTTTCCTCAAGTGGTAAATGGTGAAAGTTACTGGAGACAAGTGTGAGATATCTTATGTTTGGAAGGGGGGAACTTAGTAGTTCCCCATACACACCCCCATACACACTCATGGATCCCTCTTTATAATGAAAAACCTTCAGTTCTTGAGCCCCAAACTTAGTTGCTCTATCCTCCTCATCGGAATAGGAGTCCATCGGCTCAGGGATAGTAATCCTCACATACAGAAAAAGAGGTGTACATAATGCAATGACAAGATCTGAGCCACATGGAGGGAGCCGCAGGGACTGTGATCATAAACCCGAGAAGCAGGAGGGTTACTCTCCAAGGAGGGCTTCGAGTAGGGTCAGAGGTCAGGGATAGAGCCAAAGCCAGGGTGATTTGGGTCATGATTGTGGTCAAGGCCAGCTAATTGAGGTCAGCTGTTCTTCTGGTAGTTTATCTGGCAGCAGCGGGCGCTGGTCCAGCCAACAGGATTACACTGTTGGTAGCATGTATTTCCACTTTGGATATTCCAGGAGCCACAGGCATAGCCACAGGAACAGCTGGTGATCACAGTCCCTGAAGGGAGGCAGAGTTGTTGCTTGATGCCGGGGGGGGGGGGGGGGGGGGGGGGGGGCGGCGGCACGGGGGCGGGGCAGGGGGAGAGAACTCCCATTCATGCCTCTCTCCGAAATGTCCCCCCCTCCCCCTCTGCCCCTTTTATCCATGGATTGCTGAGTTGAAACAAGTGGGTGAGGGAATGGAAGAGACAAGCGAGAGGGAGGGGATGAACAGATGACATGAAATGGTGAGAGGACAGGATTTAAGAAAAAAAAAAGAGGGTAAGGGGTATAAGGAGGCCTAAGAGGACAGGGAAAAGAGTGAGGGGTAAATGGAAACCAGATACTCCCTAGCACCAGCCTCTGAGAGGAAATGGAAACAAGGAGAAGGGGATTCAAGGTTATTAACAGGGAGAAAACTAAACCTTCAGCCCCAATTCAGTGGCAAAATTGGAGTAGAGGAAGGATAGTAGCTGGGGGAAGATAATAGTTTGGGATGTGGGGTTAGGAGGATCTTTGCTCCAGGCACTTACCTTCGGGCAGGAAGCTGATGTGCCCTTGATGAGCACAGCTGTACAAAAGAAGTTGCTCTTTGCTACAGGTTGACACCCTAAAAGGGAGAGAAGGAGGGGCTGCCTGTTCTTTGCTCACCCAATCCTTTAAATCTTACTTTCTCTTTGTGACTCTCCTGCTATTCCCACTGGATCCTGGAGCCAGTCCTGGGGAAAACTTGAGCTTCTAGATTGTGCCGCAGGAGCAAGAGGGAGTTGTATGGGAACTAAAGAATTTAAGATCTGGTGTTGAGATTTGGGGAAGAGGCTGGGGCTTGGGATAAAGAACTTGGTCCTTCGCACTCTATTTCTCCCCAGGTCAGTTACTTTGTGAGGAAAGAGCTATTGATATTTTTCCATTCAAAGGTTCAGTCAGCATGGCTAGCGGATATCAGTCCCAAAAGAGGGATGAGCATGAGTAGGATATTGAAGTCAGGTTCCATCTTGCTGGAAGGCTTTCATCTGTAAGGAGAAGAGAAGTAGACAAAAAGTGGAGAGGTTGCCTCCTTGTTTCCCTGGGAGGAGAGATTCTTATTAAAGGCATAGGTGGCTGGAAGAATAGATAGTCTAAATACCAGAATGCCAATCCTAGGTGAAGGTGAATGAAGAAAGACTGTAGAATAGTCTCATTCACCTGGGAAAAACTGGGCAGAGCCTGGTGGACAGGACTTTTATATGTGCCCATGGACCATGATGGTGGGGCCACCTTAAACTAAACTAAGAGCACAATGCAATAGTGGGGTCAAGGCCAGAGAAATAATACCCTTTTCCAACTTTCATCTCTAAAGAACACTAAGATGGCTGTGATAAGTCTCCCAAATACCAGGGTATTTGGAAAACATCCAGGGAGTGTCTGGTTCTAAGAAAGGTGGCAGCCACCTTTACTGCCCACAGTGTAACTTGGCTCTAACCCAAGAAAGAATTATAGTAACAGTAATCATCAACAAATTATAGAAAACTTTTGGAACAGACCTTGCTTCTGAAAACGACAGTGACAACTGACATCAGGTCTATATTATATGTCACTGAAATTGTCCAATGTTAAGTGAAAGTAATTTCCATATGAATATGGCCTGTGAAAAAGCTAAGATCCAAGAATGAAATCTAAAGGCCCTCCATGGTAGGCACCCATGTGAACTCAACCAACAATGTATAAACATAGAAGCATCAAATGAGTGGCCAAGTCATGGAGATTTCAATAAATCACTAAACTTTTATTAATCACCTATTATGTGGCAGACACTGCTGAGCTCTGGGGATATAAAAAAGGGAAAAGACAATCCCTGCCCTGAAGGATACAATACAACGAGGGAGACAGGGTGTAAACAGATGTATACAGAGCAGGCTAAATATGGGATAAATTGGAAATAATTAACAGAGAGAAAGCACTGGAATCAAGAGGGGTTGTTTGTAGAAATAGATGAATTTATGATGGCCATTTTGATTCTGGATCATTGCCACCGGATACTAGACAACAGTTATCCTTAAGCAGCCCAGACTTAGTACAGAATGTAGCTTATACAAGGATGTGGCAAAAACTACAACATGTGACTGCAGGCTACAAAAATTAGCACCTATCTAGAATGACATGACGTGCTGATTAGTATTACATACCAAAAAATAGATAGATAGGAAGGAAAGGAAGAGGGAAGGAAGGAGGGCAGGGAGGAAAGAAGGAAGAAAGAAGGAATGAAGGAGGGGAGAAAGGGAGAGGGAAAGGAAAGAAGGAGGGAGAAAAGTCAGGAAAGAAGGGAAGGAGGAAGAAAGGAGGGAAGAAAGGAAGGAAGGAAGGAAGAGGGAAGGAAGGAAGGCAGAGGAAGGAGGGAAAGAAGGAAGGAGAGAAGGAAAGAAGAAGGAATAAAGGAAGAAGGAATGAAGGAGGGGAGAAAGGGAGGGGGAAAAGGAAAGAAGGAAGGAAGTCAGGAAGGAGGGAAGGGAGGAAGAAAGGAAGGAAGGAAGGAGGAAAGGAAGGAAGAGGGAAGGAGGAAGGAAGAAAGAAAGAAAGAAAGGAAGGAAGGAAGAAAAAGAGCTGGAGGACCCAGGGGTAGAGTCCAAAGTTGCAGTATGTGGTGATGGTCAATCCTCATTCTTGATGTCTCTACAACCTTTGAAAGTTGTCAATTACCCTCTTCTCTTTGAGATTCTCTTCTCTCTAGGTTTTATAATACTATTATATCCTGGTTCTATTCCCTCTTATCTGACTGCTCCTTCTCAATATCCTTTGTTGGATCTTCAGATCTGTCCACCTCTAATGGTGGGTTTCTCCTGGGCCCTCTTCTTTTTTCCCTCTCTTCTATTTCACTTAGTGATCTCATTAGCTGTTATGGATTCAGTTATCATCTCTATGCTAATGACTCTCAGATCTGTATATCCAGCTCTAACTTTTCTCCTGCTTTCCGTTCTTCAACTGCCATTGGATGTCCCATATCTATCTTAAACTCTACCTGTTCAAAATGGAATTCATTACTTTTCTTTCCTCCCAATACTATCCATTTCTCTCCTAACTTTCCTACCCTTCTCTTAATCACCCAGATTCAAAAGCTAAGTGTTATCCTTGACTCCTCACATTCTTTCTCTTATTTCCTCTTTTCCTCATTTCCAATCTGTTGCCAAGTCTTGTCCATTCTACTTTTGGAAAATCTGTCATATATGCTCTGTCTGTTCCCTGACACTGATACCACCTTGGTACAGGTCCTTATTGCTTTGTGTCTTGCTATTACAGTAGCTGTGTAGTTGGACTCTCTGGCTCAAGTCTCTTCCCACTGTAGCATGACCTCCACTTAACTGCCAAATTCATCTTCCTAAAGCACAGGTATAACCATGATACCTTACCACACCCCTTTCAGTAAACTCCAGTGGTAATAAGGTAATAACCTTTAGGATGAAATACAAAATCATCTTCAGCATTCAAAACCCTTTATAATCTGACCCTCTTCTGCCTTTCCAGCCTTCTTAGACCTCACTCACTTCCAGGTATCCTGAGACCCAGTGACATGATCCTCCTTATCATCCCTTGCACATGACTCTTCTATCGGGCATTTTCACTGGCTGTCCCCCCAGGCCTGGAATTCTTTCTCTCCTCATGTCAGCCTCCTGGATTCCCCCAGCTTCTTGAAGTCTCAGCTAAGATCTCACCTTCTGTAAGAAAACTTTCCCAATCCTTATTAATCGAACCTTTCCTTTGAGATTGTCTCCAACTTACCTTGTATATATCTTATTTGCACATTATTATTCACATGCTATCTCTCCCATTAGATTGTGAACTCCTTGAGAACAGGGTTTGCTTTTGCTTTTCTTTGTACCCTTAGCACTTAACACAATGCCTGGAACATAGTAGGAGCTTAATAAATGTCTATTGAGTGACTGGTGGTGAAGGGTGGAAGATGAAGTTTTGGTCAAGGTGGAGGTAGTATGGTGAAGAGATGTCTGGGAAGTGGCTTGGAACCTTGACAAGATAAGATGAAGGCTCTTCTACCAGTTTGAGGGACCCAGGAGTTGAGTTTAAAATTCATTGTGGCAAGCATTTTGGAGCAATTTGGAACTGTGCCCAAAGGGCTATACAATTGTGCATACCCTTTGACCCAGCAATAGCACTTCTAGGTCTGTATCCCAAAGAAATTATAAAAACGGGAAAAGGACCCACATGTGCAAAAACATTTATAGCAGCTCTTTTTGTGGTGGCAAAGAATTAGGGGATGCCAATCAATTGGGGAATGACTGAACAAGTTGTAGTATATGAATGTAATAGAATACTATTGTGCTATAAGAAATGATGAGCAGACAGACTTCAGAGAAGTCTGGAAAGACTTATATGAACTGATGCAGAATGAAATGAGCAGAACCAGGAGAACATGGTACACAGTAACAATCATACTGTGTGATTTGTGCCTTTGATAGACTTGGCTCTTCACAGCAATGAAAGAATTTAAGACAACTCCAAAAGACTCATGATGGAAATTGCTATCCACATCCAGAGAAAGAACTATGAAGTCTGAATGCATATGGCAGCAAACCATTTGCTCTCCTTTTCCTTTGTTGCTTTGTTTTATTGCTTCATTCTTGTGGTTCCTCCCATTAGTTCTAATTGTTCTTTGCATCATGACTAATGGGAAAATATGCTTAACATGAATGTTTAAGTAAAGCCTGTACCAGATTGCATACCATCTTGCGGGGCTGGGGGAGGAGGGAGAGGACTAGTAGGGGGAAGAAATTTAAAACTCAAAATCTTAAGGAAGTGAATGTTTAAAACTAAAAATAAATTCGTCATCAAAAAAAATGTGTTGTGACCATGAGCTAATTACATTCTTCATCCGAGCTTTCATTTTCTTGACAATCAATTGCTGTATCACATATATAAGCATCAAAATATCTATTGAGAATTCAACAAATAAACTGTACTGAAACAGGATTGCTAATCATAGACTCAATTGTTGCCCATAATCACCCAGACAAAAAAAAATTGGTCAATAAAATACTTAATTAAAAATATTAATAAATGTTGCTATACCAAAATACTCATCATCAAGTTAAACACGATAAAAAAAACCCTTTACAAACATAGAGAACTAGCAGAAGAAATCAAAATTACACATAAACAGGTTGATACATCATCCCCATCACTCTATCTGCTACTGGAATCACCTCAAAGGTACTTTTAGTAAGTCCACAGAGGATCTTACATCTCAATACATGATTCAGTTACAAAAAACAATTGTTTTGCTCACTTGTATAACAGAACAGAACTTTTAAATATAAAAAATTAATAGTAACTTAGTGACTTGTCCCTGGACTTTTTCTATCTGATGTCCAGTAAACAGGAAAAATGAAATAATAATAATATTAAAAGGATGTCTGTGGATTTGAACTCAGGTCTTCCCAGTTCCAGTTCCTCTGCATCACATAGCTGTCTCTGATATTCTAGTGTTTCAGGCCTTGGTAACTTTATGGCTAGGTGGATTGTCCCTCCTGTTTGTTCCTTGTCCCTGATTATACTCTTTGTAGAGCAAGTAGTGAAGCTTTTTGCTTTTCCCGGAGGCTATTAGGTCATTGTGGCTCTATGGGTCTCCCTTCTGGTTTTTGCTGCTGCTTGAAATCTTGCTTTTCCTCAATCCCTGTCTTCCACTTTTCCTGACCTTTTCACTTCTCTTGGATACCACTCAATCTGACAAAATATTTACTGAGCATTGTCTAGTAGAAGGCACTGTGTTGGCCACTGAGTCAACGGTAGCTCTTGCCTGTGAGTTATTATCACTTTTGGGCCTGAAGCTGCTTTCTTAGCTGGAACTCCTAATCCTTGCAAATACACCCCAGTCTGGGTGTGTGTTTCTATTTTATCATCCAAGAAAACACATAAAACCAATGCTTGACTGTTTGCCAGTTCTTATCCCAGGCTTAGAAAGAGCTCAAAACTCCTACATTCTGGTTTCTTAGTCCTTTCCTCATTATTCCAGGTATGGGAATTGGCTTCAGAGTCCTTTACATTTCCTCACCGATAGAACCCCCATGCTGGTCTATAGGATTCTATGTAGGGGTATACTGGAACCAGCTTGAACCAGCTCTGAGAGCTACTTGTTAAATTTTCAGTGTGAACATTTACACCTCAGAAATTGAAATGCTACAAATTAGGACTTGATTTATTGTTTTAAAAAAATTAGATTTAAGAAAGTGATGGAGAAAATGTTAATTATGCAAATTAATTTTAAAAGTATGTCATGTGTGGTTCCACCCCCCACCCTCCCACCCAATTGGCTGTTAAACATTTTAAAGTATGCCACTGATGCCAGGCATCCTTCTTTCAAAATGATATAGGATTTAGAGCAGTTATCTACATTTTGAGATGCCTTATGAGCTGGCAGCTAGAGAGTTTCTTAGGAGGTATGTGCATGGTTTGAGGGATTGGGGAAGGAGGGAAAGGGAAAGGATGCTGCTAAAAATCACTGGAGATTCCTATATATATGGTGTCAAGGTATCAATGGACCTAGTTGCTTGGCAACGTCTCCTTGCCTGCTGCAAACACATCTTACAGAATGCCTCTTGCCTTTTTGTGACGTCTTCACTTTCCCCCAATAAGTCTTCCTTTTCTGTTAATTTTCAATTAATTCTGAAAATCGGGGGGCCTGACTCAGCTACAATATCCTTATATTAGTGTTGGGTGGCCAGAATTCCCACATAGCATAGAGTCAGATAACTAGAAAATACAGTTACCAAATGGGGGATGTGTGCCCCAAACAGGGTACATCCACAGAATCTGGGAACACTGTCCGAAAGACATCACCCTCTCCAATGACTTATAAATGTGCTGTGGATGAGGCCAATGTGTCTCCCAAAAATCGTTAAGTAGACTAAATCATAATAACTATAAGTGATTGGCACATGAGAAAAAATACTATAGGGGGCAGTAATAACTCACAATATAGGTTTTATAACAGTAGATGCAGCGGGAGGTGACTACTGCTGACATTTTGGCCAACTACAATTCTATGAGGCAGGAAAATCATCAGTTGGTATCACAGTTGGAACTAGGGTGAGGCCGCTGGAGCTTTGTCCAGTGGCCAACATATACAGGGTGTAATTCCTTCCCATGGTGGTCCAGGGATATCAGTTCCCTTCCAACTCAGAGGCTGCTGTTGTAGCACTTCATGGTGCTCTCCCTCTGCTTGTCTATGTCATACAGCAGGACTCAAATCCCTTTCCTGTCTTCCTTTTTTGTATATTATTGTCCCACTCTCTTACATGGTGTGATACTGTAGCTGTGGTGTCTCTTTCCTGGGCGGGTGGGACTACCTTCTCAGCCCTAGCCCTCTTTTTGTGGGACAGACCACTCTTTTTCCTGATGTAAATGCGTCTCTAGCTGGTCTATCTTTCGCATACCCCTACCCCCTTCCTAACCTCCATATTGTTCTCTTTGCCATTAGTGTGCCTACTTTGTCCAATAACTACATATATAGATATATAATATATGTACACATGTACATATGCATGTGCATGTATATGTGTAGGTATATGGTATATACGTGTATGTATGCGTGTATACACACATACCCATACACATACACATATGACTGATACACATATACATACAGACATATGTGTTTGTGTATATATACACGCATATATGTATAATATATATATATGCACATACATACATGCATATATACATATACACATACACACATATATGCCATTACTGCCTTTTTTAGCCCCTGTCCAGGGGTGTGCTGGAGCCAGTACTAACTGGCATGAGAGCAGATGATTACATTTTCATCTTTTATTTCAAATCGGGGCTTGACTTACTATTTTGTTGATTTTCTAGACTTAAAATGTAAATAAGGCAGATTAAACTTAAGAGTATGTGTACATACACTCCCTCCCCCCTCCCCCTGAGATTCCATCTGTTAAACATTTAACAGTACAACCCTGCTCTGTTCCGCATGAAAGAGTTCCTAACTGATGTGAGAACAAGACAGTGCATTGCCGTTTGATTGTTGGGCAGGCATAGGCCATGATATGATCAGTAAGTCCTGGGCCCTTGCTGTACTGTGTGAGTTTGGGGGATTCTCTGAGAAAGCCATCCAGCCACAATGCAGTCACTTTCAATAAGTTTCCACCAGTTGCCTTGGTTACAGTCCTTGTGCACCAAGAAACGTTTTGGATTTTCCCAGCAGGCTTTCTGCCTGGGAAGTGAATACGCTGGCCAGCTGAAACGAATAACTGCTTGGTGTAAATTAGTAAACTGGTATTTTTTTTTTGTGAGTCATGCTTTTTTGAATTTAGATGGTACGAGTCAAATTTTGCTGTTGTTTAGTTGTTTTTCAGTCATTTCTGACTTTTCATGACCCCATTTGGGGGTTTCTGGCAAAGATATTGAAATGGTTCGCCATTTCCTTCTCCAGCTCATTGTACAGATGAGGAAACTGAGGTAAATGAGGTTAAGTGACTTGCCCAGGGTCACATAGCTAGTGAGTGTCTGAGGCTGGCTGACTCCAGGCCGGGGAATCTATCTACTGTGCCCCGTAGTTGCCCCATGAGCAAGATCGATAGACTAGAGTTTCTAAAATTGAAAACCTGTGGGATGAGTCTCTGAACCTGTGATCACTCCCTTGCCTGTTTATCTCCCTTGGATACTCAGGACACAAGATCTTTTCTGGTTGGTTCTCTGGGGCAACTGAGTTTAGGCAGCACTTATGTATAGGTTTCAGACACCTCCTAATGTTCCTCCTTTTCCTAAGTCCTCACATTTTCAACAGCTTCCTAAATTTGTTCTTTGCAGCCATTTTGTCTCTATAAAAATCTCCAAATTGTCCTCTTTCTGCTTCTGGCCTCTATTAACTCACTCTCAAGCTTCTTCTTCTCTCTGTGTTTTTCCACTAACTATTCATACTCTTCCATTTTCAGACTTGTTGCTCTCTACCATATGTGGCATAAACAATTGTTAAGCCTAGATTCTTTTTCTTGCTAAACTGAATAAATCAAGCCTTTACATTTAAGGGGATAGATCCTGTCTACAAGTAAAAAGGTGTGATGGAGGCGGTAAGGGAGAGAGGTTGGAGTGATAAGACATAGGATAGAGGTTTTGAGAGAAATAATTATTAATTACCAATGATTTGGAGAGATCCAAAGTTTCCCCCTTTTTCTAAAGCCCTGATTTCAAAAGTTCAGTGTCTAGAAAGACATTAATGATAATAAGATTGGACTAACTTTCTTAATAAACTTGTTTAGACCTCACCCAGGTGGGGATAAGTTTGGGTGGGGATAAATTCTTTAAATAGATTATCCAAGGTGGGGAGGCAGGGGTAACTTAGAAATAAAGACATAATCAAAGTTCATTTGAATAGGTTCAGCCCCTCATTGTAATAGTCATTCTTCATAACCAATCTCAGTTCATTGAAACCCTTGGGAACACCCCTTTTCCAATGGACACATAAGCTGGGAGCCTGTTGTCGTGAATTGTCTTTGATCTAAGAGAGAGATGGCCAAATGACCACCCTTTTATTAAAATGCTGGCATTATTAATAAAATTATTAAATTACCCAGAAATTATGTCTCTCAGACTTTTTAAATGCCACAGTTATATGGAAAGTATCCTTTCTTAGAGGAATGGAGATTTATTAAAATAACATTCATGAGTTAGCATTATACCTTGGATTCAGGTAAGTATTGATATATCATGGGAAGTCACTAGAATATCAGACCCTCAAAATGGAGGAAGCAGTAAGGAAAAGGCTGTGTGGTTGATTTTTTAACTAACTGAAAGTATTTACACATATTATGTTTCATCTTTTTTAGATTTGGCCCAATTTTCTAGCCTAGCAAGGTCATTTTGAATCCCAATTCTATTGTACAACATATTAGCTAGTTCACTCCACTTTATGTAATCTAAAAATTTGATAACCGTCCCATCTATGGCTTCATCCAAGTCATGAATAAAATAAAAAATACTTAATATAATGGTATTAAAGAGTCCAAATCCCCTGGCCTGGATTGTCGCAAGCAATCAGATAGTGCACCAAACGGGAAGGCATGAAATAAATGTGAGACGTGGGCCACAGGGAGCAGTAAAGACTGACTCAGTTTATTCATCTGAGGGTCCAGGATATATAGAGAAAATCTAGCCTAACTTCAAAGAGTCCTCCCCGTGAGACACTCCCCAAAACATCTGCTGAGGACGTGACAACATACATTTCCTCGTTATCAGGGTTCCTAGGTTGGGTTGTATTTTCCAAGGTTTTCCCAGGCACCTTGGCGCCACCTGCATAGAGGAGTAGCATGTAAATCTGAGGTTCAAAGAGTGAGAAGGAATGTCTCAGAAAACCTCCCTTGCAGGGGAGATTTGAAGAGCCCTGCTTTCTAAATAATTGAGCCCTGTGGGTTAAGACTGGGCAAGAGTCAAACTCTGTCCTGGATCTTGAACCCAGATTGGACTCTTTAGAGCCGGCCCTCAACAAAGGATGAACTACTGTACTCAAAGAACTGGCAGGTGCTTAAGGCACTATCTGTGATCTCTGAAAGCTGGTGAAGAGGATGAATTCAGAGAAACTCCAGAGGACTTCTATGAACCGACGCAGAGCAAAGTGAGCAGAATAATCTCTATAATAATTACAACATTGTAAAGGAAAATGGGAAAACAACTATGAAATACTTAAGAACAATCATCAATACCTTGACCAATTATGACTCCAGAAGGTCAATGATGAATCATGCTTCTCTGCTCTTTATAGAGAGGGAATAGACCAGAGGTACAGAACGACACATACATTTTCAGATAAGGCCAATGTATAGAGTTGTTTTGCTTTACTACATTTATTACAAAGGAGGTTTTTAACATTGTTTGAGGGAGAGAATAAAAGCGGTAATGACAGTGATATCAAAAAGGTATCAACATAGCGTTAAAAAATATACAGAAAAGAGCAGAAGGAAGTTCAGAAGGGAATAGTATTGAAATGTATCGTGTTAAATTTTGTATGTACCAAGACTGTCAGTAATACAGATTCATGGTTTCATATAGTATGTTGTTCAGACTTCTTTCAGTCATGTCTGACTTTTCATGACTCATTTGGGGTTTTCAGCTACTAGAGTGATTTGCCTTTTCCTTCTCCAGCTCATCTTACAGATGAGGAAACTGAGACAAACCGAGTTAAGTGACTTGCCCATGGTCACTAGTAAGTATCTAGTAGTATCTAGTAAGTATCTGAGGCTGGATTTGAACTCAGGAAGATGAGTCTTCTTGACTCCAGGCCCAGCACTCTATCTATGTGTTGCCTAGCTGCCCCATATAGTATATAGTATATAATCTTATTTTTCTGTTCCTTGTATGAGCAAATGCTTATATTTGTTGATGAAGGTCAAGTTTGTAATAAAAAATGCAAAAAGAAATAAAATTCTGGAAAGTACTAAAGGTATCGCAGGACTCGAAATTTGTTCTGACTATCAAAAAAAAAAATGGAGCTTGTAAATGACCATAGAGTTCCCTCCAAGTTGCCTGAATCCTTTAATTTTTACTATTTGGATTTGGTCAATCAACCAGTTTTCAAGCACCTATTTACAATATGATCTAATTGACACCTTTCCATCTTGTCCACAAAGACATCACTTTAGTCACGTGCCTTGTTCACGTCATTGTATGGTATTTCTCTGATCTATTAGTCTATCAATTCTGCCACAAAAAGAAATGAATTTGATGTTGCATGACCTATACTTGATGAAATAATGTTAGTTCCATAGTGATCACTGCTTTACTTTCTTTCCTTTAATAAGATACTCTATAATTTTCCTGAGAATCAAAGTGAAGCTTATTGGCCTAGGTTAAATAATCCATTTTTGAAAATCAAGATATTTGCTCATATCCAGTCCTGCATATGCCTCTACCATTTTACACAAATTTTCAAAGATGACACTTCCAAGTATCTTCAGTGCTTGGGGATAAGGTTCACCTTGGGCCTAGTGGCTCAAAATCATTCAACTATAACTTTGTTTTCTCTACTGAGAAAAATGATGTTTAACCTGCAAATAACGGAAGACAAATGGCTAATAGGGAGTTGAACCCTACCCCCTCAACCCCCGACCAACGAGTAATGGTTGTTGTTGTTGTTCAGTCACTACAGTTGTACCTAACACTTTGTGACCCCATTTGAGGTTTTCTTGGCAAAGATACTGGAGTGGTTTGCCATTTCCTTCTCCAGTTCATTTTACAGATGAGGAAATTGAGGCAAATAGGGCTAAGTGACTTGCCTAGGGTCACACAGCTAGTAAATGCTTAATGCCAGATTTGTTTGTTGTTTTTTTGTTTTTGTTTTTTTGCTTGGGCAATGGGGTTAAGTGACTTGCCCAGGGTCACACAGCTAGTAAGTGTTATGTGTCTGAGGCCAGATTTGACCTCAGGTCCTCCTGACTCCAGGGCTGGTCCACTGCACCACCTAGCTGCCCCCCTAAGGCCAGATTTGAACTCAGAAAGCTCAGTGTCTGTGACTCCAGGCCCAAGCCCCCTAACTACCTCTTCTAAGTGGCTACTGAATGGCAATAGCTACTACTAAAACTCCGAGCTCTTGGCCAATGATGTCAATTCTTTACCACCAATCAGGAATCATTCAGCTGAAACCTTCTTGCAGCTGACTGCTTCTGTCACAGTTGTCTTTCAATTTCCTGCTGTATCTTCAATTCTTATCCTTATCTGCTGTTGTTGTCTTTTCTTCAGTAGCTTAAATGAGAAACCTCTTGATTCACAGTAACTCACTTTTATGTAAAAAGTCCTAAATTTTGAAATTTCTCTCATTAAATCAATATTCCTTTTAAAATTGTACCTTAGTCTCCAAATGTTTATAGTTCTATAAATAAAATTACAATTATTTCATTAAAAAAGTTTTTACCCTCTTTAGTCAGAAAACCTGTATATGAAAATTAGATGAGGTACCCAGCTCTGAAATTTCCTACAAGGTACACTGTTCTTGAGTGCCTTTGAAAGTGTTGCTTCACACTCACATTTCTCTATTTTTAATAAATAAAAATATTTCCTGTTCCCACATAAGTGAGACATCACCCCACAATGTTAACAAAGAGACCCAAGTGCTTAAATCTACACCACAGAGCATTTCCTTTCCAAAAATTGTCTAAAACTCCACTGAAAGCTGTTCCTTCATACATGTATTTTAAGAGTTTATATTAAAATAAAGTTCTTTTTTTCCATTCATATTACATATAAAAATGATCATCCATAACACTGGCTATATCCCACACCCTTTGATATTTAACGTAAGTCTCTCCATTTGCACAAAACACTTTTTCTTCACTTTTCATCATTCACTTCTCCATATGAAAGGACCCTTACAAAGATAGTGTGCCTTACATGGAGACTGAAGAGGAGAGAATTTAGGACAGACACAATAACTACCTATAAGTATTTGAAGGTCTCTCTCATAGAAACGGTCTTAGACTTGTTCAGTCTCCAGAATCCAAGAAGCCATGAGGTAGTCCAGAAGAAGTCTGCTTCTCTCCAGAATTTAGTGTTTCATTTGACCTTCCTGTGATCAAGGTCATAACAACAACCATGACTCAGACGTTGATTGTGTTTTAAGCTTTACAAAGCCTTTTCCTCACTCCAACATGGTCAAACGAGCCTCATCCTCATTTTAGAGGGGAGAGAACCAAGGTTCAGAGAAAGGAAATGATTTGAACAAAGGTCACACAATGAGTAAGTTATGGAGTTAGGGTGTTAGCCTAGGTCTTTCTACCTCCAAGGCCAGAGCTGACTTCTGTAGGAGGCTTCCTCTTATCAGCCATTTCCCCACCCTGAACTGCCTGCTGTCTCTTACTCCCTGAATCTTAAGTTGAATAAAGTAGTTTGCAAAGTATTTTTTTTAGTAAAAAAACAAACAAATAAATAAATAACATGTTTAAATTGACAGTGTTTTCATGAATTTCTTGCATTTTCTAGGAGTTTCATTACAATTGACCTTTTCATTATCTAGAGCTTTCCCTTCCAAATAAAAATATTTAATGCATATGTTGTTATTAATAAATTAATAATACATTAATTTATTAATGTCATAACAAAATGAAAGTAGCCAATTTTAGCTTGAAGAAGCTGAGAGATTTTCTACTGAATTAATTTGAGAAAAGGAGCTATGCTACTCAAACTGTATCTCTGTCCTCTTTGGTGAGGCGGCAGGGACTGGAGAGGTCTTACATCTCCTTTGTATTTCCTATTCCTGCTTTCCTGGGGCATTAGGTGATTTTATTTTTCATGACTGTGAGGGCATAGGAAAGTACAAGAAAGGAAGAAACTGTTTTCTTTACTAGGTCAAAATGATCCACTCAGCAACCAAGCAAATGAATCTCTTAAAAAGTCAGAACCTTGCCTGCGGAGAGTTGCAGCCAGGCCCGGCTGTCAATCTTGCATCTGGGGAGCTGTCATCTCTCCACCAGTGATTTCCTTAGAAGGTTAAATGGAAGCCCTGGAGCTTCCTTGGTACAAAGTTTATGTTTTGTGGGATGAGTGATGAGGAGGAAGCAGCAGTAGTATTGAATGGGTCAGCGAATGGGTAATGAGCTTTTTGTGTGACTTTTACTCTAGGCTATTGGTTCTAATTCAGCCTACAATCTTCTCCAGTGACTAAAATGCATGACCAGTAGATGTCTGGAAGATAACTTAGAGAAGTGAGTTAAACTCTCTGACAACCAATTTATTAAGAGTTTACTATGTCAGGCACTATGCTAAGTGCTGGGAATATGAGCAAAAGGAAAGACGTTCCCTACCCTCAAGGAGCTTACGTTCTAATGAGGAAGACAACAAATGAAAGGAAATTGAAAACCTGCGGTGAGGATAGGGATGGGTGGTAGAGTAAGAAGGTAGCTGGCATGAGAGGTAGAGAGTAGTGTAGCCTGAGGGGAAATGAAGAGATGGCTGGTCTGGGTGCTGTCCTTAAATAGAATTTCTGGGAGGAGCCATTAGCCCTCCAGTCAGAGGGTAGGCCTAGGGCAGAGGGTGCTTCTGAAGTCTGCCAAGGTTGAAATGGTCTTCCAGGATGAAGAGATTTCTGGGGCATGAGGGAGACGTCCAAAAGAGGGCAGCCTGGTGGGAAATGAAGAGAAAAAGGGGGAACTCTGCTGCATACTCACTTGGAGCTTTGAATCAGAGCACTTGTGGGAACTCCCCACCCCAATTTTTCTCATTCTTATCTAGAATGAGGGAGTAGGGACATAATTCTTCTTTTGCCCCTTTCCCTCAAATCCTACATTTGCGAAGCTATCATGGGAATCTTTGTAAACTCCTTTTACATTCATCTCACAGATACAAGATACCCCAATATATGGAGTTGAGAGAAATGATTATTAATAAGCAATGATTTGGAGAGATTCAGATTTCCCCCTTTTTCTTTTATTCTCATTTCAAGACCTCAGTCTCTGAAGGCTGAGATAACCTTTTCCTCTATCCATATTGTTCCACTCAGGTTGATTTACCAGGGGATAAATTCTTTGAATAGATTTCCCAAGGCTGGAGCTAACTTAGAAGTAAATGACATAATCAAAGTTCCAGTCCATCACTGTAATATTCATTCTCTCATTAATTGTTAACCAATCAGAGTTGATTGCCACCCTTAGGAACACTCCTCTTCCAAAAGGGCATATAAGCTGTGAGCCGGCTGCCATGATTGTCTTTGGTCTAAGAGAGACATGACCAAATGATCATCTTTTTATTAAAATGCTGGCATTATTAATAAAGTGATTAAATTACCCAGAAATTATGTCTCTTGACTTTTTAAATTACCACAGAGTACTGAATTAAAGCACTAACCAAATGATAACCTTTTTACTACATGTTAATAGTAGGCTTAAAATTTGGAAGCTTGCTCTTGAGAGCTGTCACATATTTAGGACTTGGAGACACCTTTGAGGGTTTTTTTTTTTTTTTCTGTGTTTTTTGTTTTTTTTGCTATTTGTTACACGCCTATACCTGAGCAGTGAAAAACCCTTGTCCAAACTCCTAAAAAGCTTCAGCTTTATAGATAAGGGCCAACTGTGGAAAAGCAAAGAATGCCTTATGCACCCCGATCCAGGGCCTTGAGAACAGTAACCTGTTTCTACTTCAGTATATGACAAACTTGAAAGGTCACTCATGGGACTTAACTTTGGTAGTTTGATTGGTATGCCACTGAATAAGTAAATTAATTTAGATAGTACAGTCATTTTTATTATATTGGTTTGGCCTACTTTGAGAAATTATTATTTCTCCAGTTATTTAGGTCTGTCCAAGGTACCTTTTCCCACAGTAGAGGGACAGAGGTATGGCCCTCGAGCTTGGGGGCTGAGTCCTGATTCTCAGATCCTTCAGGGGATCAGGATCACAGAAGCAGTGCTGAAAGACTATCTGCTGAATCTGAGACCCCTCTCTCCCTGTTTTGCTCCTGGGGCTTGACTTTATGATCCTGCCCATCCATGTTCCATAGTTCCTGCCCTGGCCACTTGCCCTTGGGTCAAATATTTAATTTTGTATTGGAAATGTGACTAACACTCTAGCTTTTTCCTTAAATTTCTGATCATTAGTCTAATCCTTGACCCAGATCTTTGTTCATGTACTCGGGGAGGCGCTGGACTGCAATGCTTTCTGCTATTCTGTCATCTTGTCTGGGCTCAATGTGTTTTCCTCAATAATACCTGTATCTGCCCCACAAATGCACATGAAATTGAGAAGATCGGATAAAGCACCCTCTTATCAAATTAGGCATAGTCTACATTTCAGCAGCATTATTAACTATCAGCAATGTGGTCTCAAAAATCCAGTTATGGACTTCCATAAATGTAACATAAAATAAAACCTGAATCCTTTTTCTTGGTTCAAAAGACAGCACAAGGACATTAGAGAAGGATGGCTGCCACAGATTCCAGTTAATAGCCTTTGTCCTCCTCAATAAAAGCTGTTTTTCAAACCAGATGTCTGTAGATAGATATAGGCTTTTCCCTCTCCTACTGGGTAATTGATATTTATTATAAAAACTAAACAGAAACCTGTGGTGATTGGGGAAAAGAATTCTGACAGCCATGAGTTTCAATATTCAGTCTTTCCTGGTTCATTTCCCCATAGCATGCCCATCATTGTTGCTATACTCACTGATACGTGTTCTTTCGCAGTCATGAACTCTTTTATGTTGGTGAGGTGCTAAGCACCATCCGTGAGCCTTGCTCAGGGTACAAATAGGAGATTCGATCCATGTTGTAGACACTTAGATTCAAAGTCAAGTCCATAGAAAAAATGAAATCCAGATCCATATGTGGAAGAGTCTGTGCCCATGGGCTTCCCCAAGGTCCTGTCCCTTCCTTTCCACCTCCTCTGTAGAGGGTCAGACTAACAAGGATGTAATGAGGGGTGGGATTTGATCACTGACTATTTCTGAAATTAACCATTTGGCCGTGGTGATGACTTCATGGCCTGGAAATGAACCTTGTGGGCCCTCCTCTTAGAACTGAACAGAATTCTAGAGCTGGGGAAAGACCTAAGAGATCATCCAGGTAACCACCCCTCATTTTGTAGAGGGGAAGTGGCCTGAGGCCTGATAGCTGCTGGTAACAGAGGTCTCCTCATTCCTAGTCCAATGTTTTTTCCCTATACCAAATTGTCTCCTTGCTACTTGTTAACTGAAGCCTCACTTCTTACGCAGAGATGAGGACAAGTCTCTCCTTGGTGCACCATTAGCTATTCTTCCCTTCAAACATTCTCTAGACCAGTGCTGTCAAATTAAAATGGAAATGGGGCCCGCTAAGCCAACCATATATAAGGATCCCTGGGAGCAGTCTATTGACTTAGAAAACCACATATGAACATTATCTACGTTCTGTTGTATTTTAATTCATTTTGTTAAATATTTCCTAATTAGATTTTCATCTGATTCTGCCATATCTGGGAATGGTGGACCAATGTATGACAACTCTGCTCTAGATCTTACCCCTGGGTCTATTTTAAAGGAGGAAATATGTTCAAGAGCTTCATAATGGTCTTTTCAACATTTTAATTCATTAGGCTCATGATGTATAGACAATTGATCACTACGCTATATAATTTCTCCTTTCTCACTCCCCATTCTTCTAAATACTCCTTTCTTCCCCCTCCCTCCCCCGTCTTGGTCTTCTGTGGAGATATTTTCTCACTGTTACTTGTTGGGACTCAATTCTGATTAAAATGCCTTTATTATTAACCTATGAGTTCATTTCTGATTTGTTGTTGTCCCTGGAATGATTGAAAGATTGGCAGAATGTCAAAGAGAATCATGCCTACCTTCCCTATCCTTCCTAGATACTACTCCTAATGAAGACAAAACAAAACAAAACAAAACATCCAACAAATTTGTAACAAATAAGCAGTTAAGCAAGACAAGTCCATACACTGATGATGTCTGAAAATGTAAGCCTCACTCTGCACCTCAAATCTCCCACCTCTCTGTCAGACAATGGATAACATGCTCTATCATTGCACCCCTAGAAATATGGATGGTTATTGCATTGTTCTGAGTGTAAAACACTTTCTTAATTAGCTTAGGGTCCCCTTGCTCTGGGCCCCCTCTCAACTATATCTAGATTCATGGTACTATTTGGATCTTTGGCTATTCAGATCAATTATTTCCATGGTTAAGATCTCCTTACACATAAGGGAGTCTTCAATTGATATAAAAGATATTGGGGGAGGTACTATTCAAATTTAGTGGGAAGGTGATGCTATTAAAATTCTTACCATTCACCTTTCTCAGGCAGACTCCATTGGAATTTGCTGTTTGGCATGGGCACATGTGATTAATGATTCCATCTGAAGTGTCAGCTCTATGGCCAGATGGGATTTCTGCTTTTGCTTATTGACACTTTCCCTCCACCAGCATTAGCGGAAGGCAGGGGAAAATGTGCCACTTTTAAAAATTAATACCTGCCACCTCTCATTTGGGGGCATACATGCAAGCCACTCAGAGTGGGCAACCTTTCGAGTGGAGACACCTTTTTCCATAATGTATGTGCAGTAAAAGTTTAATGAGGCAAAAATAATAGAAAAATATAAAGCTTTATTCTGAATGCAGAGGAGATACTGCAAAAGTAACAGAAATTTTGGATGTTAAAAAGAGAACCTTCCCCTCTCCTCCAATTCATTTAAGAAAAGAAACATACCGAAAGAATATTATGCTAGTCAAATTAAAAAATATCCTAATAGCTCCTAAAATTCTTAGAAAATAAAATGATGCGCCTAATATGTTAAATTCACTTTTGGCCTACAAGTTTCAGTCACAGCTAGGTTTGGAGAAAAGTGGTTACTCATAGAGATTT
The DNA here is from genome assembly GCF_003287225.1 of Phascolarctos cinereus. Taxonomy (NCBI): domain Eukaryota; kingdom Metazoa; phylum Chordata; class Mammalia; order Diprotodontia; family Phascolarctidae; genus Phascolarctos; species Phascolarctos cinereus. The sequence continues at coordinate 98,027,614 of NW_027556098.1, forward strand.
CAGGGAGATCCCTTTTTCTACAATTAGTACTCTTGAAACTTCCCAGGTTTCAAGAGAAGTTTCAAACATCCCAGAAGGAATCGCCAGATTTGAGTCAAACTTGTCCACACCATTTGGTATGTGCCTGGTGACCTACATTCAGGCTACTCTCTTCTGGAGATTCTCTTAAGAATGTCTTAGTGATACCCACTTTTGGCCATGAGCCATACTTCAAGGAGTCCCATCTCTCTCCACTGAAGTTGTGCCTCATGGTCTGGCATCATGGGAATCTTTTTATTTTTTAATCAATTTTTTTTCTTTTCTTCACACAAAAGAAAATAAAGAAAGAGAAAATTAATACTCAAAGAAAAAGCTAAATGAGATATTGGAAGAGATAAATAGCAAAATTGTAATATTTTTGTGTACCTCTTCCAGAGCTAACAAATCTAACAACAACAAAACAAGGAACAAGAAACAATTAAAAAACCTAAATAGAACTTTAGAAAAGTTTGACATTATGGGAATCTGATGCGTCTATTGTTAAGCAGTACTGACACCGGAGGAACATATCTACAACTCTTCTCCCTCTGAACTGATTAGTCACATAAAAGTTCTTTGATTCTTCGAGTTTAACAGCTGTAGCAGAGTACTGTCTTACATTTGTGTAGCAAAAGTAATAGCTACAGTGCGACACCCTTCCTGGTCCTCCCACCTGCTAATTCCTTTACCTCTCTGTTTGACTTCTGTCTACTCCATATATGTCTTGTATTCACTTAATGTTTTACATGTCGTCTCCTTCATTAGAATATAAATAATGTCAGGGTGGGGATTGTATTTTTGTCTTTCTTTTTTTCCCCAAGTACTTAGCAAGTTGCCTGTATATAGTAAGCAAGTAATAAATGGTTATTGACTTTACGTTGAGTGGAAATTTCTAAGCAGTCAATCACAATTATTTTCTTTTCTAACTTGACAAGCATTCATGAAGTGCCTGCTGTGTATGACCACATCACTAGGGGCAGCTAAGTGGCACTGTGGATAGAGTGCCAGGCCTGAAGTTGGGAAGACTCATCATTCTGAGTTCAAATCTGGCCTCAGACACTTACTAGCTGTGTAACCCTGGCAAGTCACTCACCCCTATTGGCCTCAGTTTCCTCATCTGTATAATGAGCCAGAGAAGGAAATGACAAACTACTCCAATATCTTTGCCAAGAAAACTCCAACTATGGGGTCATGAAGAGTCAGACAGAACTGAAAAACAAACACACACACAAATGAAAAGCAACATAGTCAATGCCCTCAAAGAGCTTTTATTATTTTCTTGTAGGGAGATAAGACGTGTACACAAATGACCACGACAGAACAAAACAAAACAAAACAAAACAAAACAAACAAAACAAAACAAGATGATTGAAAAAAGGCAGTAGTAGCTTTCTTTTGTCAGGCTCAGTTTCTACTCCCATGTTGAAAGATTCAGGACAGAAAAAATTATTCTTATGACTTATAAAGAAGGTATTATGACAGCCTTTGAAAGTAAACTGTCATTTTTCTAGAAAATATTTTTAGTACAGGAGATGTGCATGGTATAGTGGATCCATGCATAGCCCAGTTTAAGTTCCATGTGACCCTGGGCAGGTCATTGAACCCCTCAATGCTCCAGGCCAATGGTGTCAAACTCAAATAGAAATAGGTTTCATTACACCATACATAAGCATCCCCATGGGCTGTATATTAATTTAGAAAGCCATAAATTAACATTATCTATGTTTTATTATATTTTAATTTATTTTATTAAACATGTCCCAATGACATTTCAATCTGATTCAGGCCATGCTCCAAGGTTTCATGGGCTTTAGGCCAGCCAGCAGGGTAGCACTTTGATACCTCTGTAGGCAACTCTATCAGCTGTTGAGAAAGTACTGACCTGCACTGAGAGAGTGTTTCCTTGTCCAAATATTCCTTATAGCAATGAAATCACAGTTCCAGTACTTATCCCTCATAACATAGAAACTCATGAAGACCATTAAGCTATGGAAGGATTGTGATTTGGGGCAGTAGTGGGAACACACAAACTACTGGGAGCACAGCTATTTTGAAGTATGTAAACTTCCCAATGCTATTGAATAGGACCATGTTTCATAATTTCTTTGATCCGAATCAAACTAGCCATCTAGCTATTCCTTTAGGTAGTATTCTACCTTCTACCTTCATATATATATGCACAGGTCACTCATATCTGGAATGTATTCCCTTCTAAATTCCATCTAATAGATTCCTCAATTCTTTCAAAGTACAACTTGGTTGCTACTACCTGCATGGAATTTTTCCTTATCATGCCAATGGTTAGTTAATGCTCTCTCTCTCTCTCTCTCTCTGTTAAAGTTGCTCTGGATGGCTTTGTATTTACTTATCCAAGTACCAGGCATATTCCATCTCCACCCTTCAATAGGATGTAAGCTCTCTGAGGGCAAGGATAGTTTTGTTTTTGCCTTTGTATCAAAATTGTCTGTCATGGTACCTTACAAAGAGCAAGTATTTAGTAATACTAATAACAATAACAGCTAACATTCTTATAATGCTCATTATGTGCCAGGCACTGTGCTAAGCACTTCACAATTATTATTTCATTTGTTCCTCTCAACAATTCCGGGACATAGATACTATTATTATCCCCATTTTATAGATTAGGAAACTGAAGCAAACAGAGTTCAAATGATGTGCCCAGGGTCACACAGCTAATAAGTGTCTGAGACCATATTGGTACTTAATAAATGTTCATTGAATTGAAAATTAAACGATGTCCAGTTGTTTAAAAAAATTCAGTGGAGGGACTTTTCAGTATTGTGGGGATTGAGGATGAGAAAAGTCAAAAGACTTGTCCACAATTTTCCAATAAATCCTAAGTGAAAAAAATTGGACTTTTTACTGCAAGTGTTAGGCATTAACCTTTCTAGACTAGATTCTTTTAGGAAAAAAAAATTAATGGCCATGCTAACCAGGGGCAACATTCTTCCCTCCCTCCCTTCTTCCTTCCTTCCTTCCTTCCTTCCTTCCTTCCTTCCTTCCTTCCTTCCTTCCTTCCTTCCTTCCTTCCTTCCTTCCTTCCTTCCTTCCTTCCTCCCTCCCTCCCTCCCTCCCTCCCTCCCTTCCTTCCTTCCTTCATCCCTTCCTCCCTCCCTCCCCTCTTTCTGTTCAAGTGGGGGATTTACATGTGAGTGTTCTGCTGAAAGGAATATAAATTTAGATCATTGAAGCCTTTCATGGTATCTTGGGGTTTGGAGGCAAGATTTTTTTTTCTCTTCTCTACTTATTTATTCTATCATTTAAAAAAACACAAAACAACTGAGACAATTAACTTTTGTCCCATGTAGTTTTATTTATGATTTCTTGAAATGGAGCTCTGGAAAACAAGACTTTGATAAGGCACATTGGTATTCAAATGGAGTTACTAGATCATGCCTTAAACCCAAATCACTCTGGCTCTCAAAGACTGGCCAATAATAGGTCCCAGCCCAAGCCTCACTTGGTCATTGTTTGGGTTTTGATGGCTCAGAGTGAGTGTAAATAGCCAGAAACCCTGAGGGTCCTCCCCTGTCAGTCTGATTTTTTTTTGGAGTAGGCAAACTAGGCCATCTTTTGCCTCACTTCTTACTTAGCCTTAAATCACTGAATGACTGTTTCCTCAGATAAACTGAGACTTGGGAAAGACCCTGCGGTCTCTCACATCAGGGATTATCTCCAGTTGTCCTGACCTATGTCTGCCACTGGACTCAGACGACCCTGGAGGAGAGAGTGAGGCTAATGACTTTGCACAGCCCTGCCTTACTTAGATCCAACTCACTTTCAAGTCAAGACATTACCCTTCTGATATCACTGGTTCTCTTCTACAAAGAAGGACAAACAACAACAATTGAACATTTAATTATGCATAAGATAGAATAGGACAGCTGAGTGGTGCAGTAGCTAGAGTGCTGGGCTTAAAGTCAGGGAGATTCATCTTTTTGAGTTTGAATCTGGCCTCAGATACTTACCAGCTGTGTGAACCTGGGTAAGTACTTTAACTCTGTTTACCTCAGTTCCTCACCTGTAAAATTAGCTGGAGAAGGAAAGGGCAAATCACGCCAGTAGCTTTGGCAAGAAAACTTTTTTTTTTGGCAAAAAAAAAAGTGGGGTCATGAAAAATAGGACATGACTGAAAACAACTGATCAACATGTATAAGATAAGGTCTCTGCTTTATAGTCAATTAATAAACATTTATTAAGTGCCTGCTATGTGCCAACACCCCAAGCGTTGCTAAGTGCTGGTTGAAGTGCTAGAGAAGATCTCTTTATAGAAAGCTACAATATAAAATCATATTCACATGGATAAAAGACAAATTTAGCTGCTAATCAGGGCAAACTTTCCTCCTAAATACTATCTGACAGGACAACAGCTTAATTATCATCATGACAAATTGAATTATGATGCTAACATTGAATTACATAAACATGTTAATTGGAAAGCTCAGTCTTTCCTGCACCTTGATGGTTTTCGTAGTAAATGGCTAGAAGAGCTAATTAAGAAAGATTCTCCCCTCATACCACCTTGGGGTGTTAGAAACTCTTCAACTTAAAACAGTTTGTTTTCAAGCCTTTGTAAGTGGCCATTAACAAGTATATTTTGGGAAAGAAAACGTACTGTTTTTTGTTGCTATAAATTCTGCTATAAATAGTGTAGTGAGTTGACTAATGATAATCAATTAGTTAAGGAGTGATTTCTTCACAATTTTAGCCGTTTTCATTGGAAGGTGCTCACTGGGAGTTGCTCGGCACAGCATTCTGATCTGTGAGGCACCTTTGGATTAAGCTACAATCAGGGCAAATGTTAAACTTTGTTTACTGTAAATGTTGTAGTCACTTAGAGGTGGGGGAACTTTGTGCTAATACCTCACAAAAGATTTGGCTAATTGGCAATCCAGGTGCCCAGCTGATACAGTAATCAAAAAGCCTTTTAAGTGTGTATGTATTACCACAAGTATTTTTCAGCCTTCTGAGTTAAGAAGTAAATCGGGACTACCTTGTTGAACAACTGCAAAGTATGGAATAACTGCATTACAAAATGTATGCCCAGCTAGATGACAGAGGAACACTTAATTGAATAGATTTGTTATATGCTACCATTAAATGATAAAAACAGAACTGTTTTTTCTTTCTCTGTTCTTCTAATCATTCTGTGTGGGATGCCACTCAAATTAAAAATAAAACACAGAGGTGTACAAGGAGAAACAGAAAGTTAGTTTATTATAGCTATAATTTTTATTATTATTTCAAATCTCGAGATTTGGGTGTCCCTCCATCAGTCCATCAGTAAGCTCTGATGACAGGAGACGGCCCACAGAGGTAGAAATCAGCTTATATAACCCTGAAGACTCAGTTCCCCCTCCTTCACAGCTGTCCATTAACTCGGCTCACAATCTCGCAAGCCAGACTCTAACATAGGACAAAGGACATAGTATACATCTCTATATTTCTTAGTTTGTTGAGATAATGTCAAAGAAGCAATTAAAAGAAATGTGCAGTTAGGAAGCTAATTTACAATTGTTTTGGAAGGTTTTAGGGATTGAACAGACGATGTTGGGAACAGGAAGACATCTAAGTAAAATCCTGTCAAAGGAAGATAAGGGGACTTGAAGAATTTAGGGTTTCCTGGGACTGGTAGATGAATGGGAGCCAAAAAAAGAAAACACATTTGGGTAAGGTCAAAGGCCAGGCCAGAGCTTTAACAATTAGACAAATTCCCACAACTAATGTCTGGCACCAGGAGAAGAAAAAAAATGATCTTACAGAAATCTATACTGAACCCTATGCCACCTCCTGGACCCACTACCAGATCCAGGATAGTCTTGTCCCAAATCTTAATTACACTGAGAAGTCTTCACAATGGTATTCCATTCAATTCTGTATGAGGTCTGGGCCCCTCATGGATTTCTTCATGAGAAGTCAGGTTTGGGGATTTTAGGTCCAGAGGCACTGTATCACCCTCTCTTTTTAAAAATTATAATCAGGATTATTTTATGTTTAAAAATACATTGTATTTTGACATATCATTTCCCCTGTACCTCTCCCCCCTCATATCTTCCCATTAAAAAAGTTAAGCAAAACTTCTTATGGTCACGATTATGACTGTCAGTGACATGTCACTTTACATTTTTATGCAGTTTGCCACTTGCTAAAAGAAATGAAGGATAAGGGATTAAATTTTTAATAATTAGGAGCCAACATTATGCATTTTAAAAATCTAAGCTTTGTTGTCTTTTAGTGTTGTTTTTCATTTTGTGGGGATTAAAATTGTCCAAGCTATGATTAAAAAAAAAAACAAACCTGAGGTAAAGCTCTGAGCTGATGGCACTTTATTAAAGCGTCCATGGTCCCCTCTAATGAAGTGGACCTCAGATCTTTTTCATGATCTGAGATATCCCCTCTTTCTAGGGCCTAATTTTTATAGGGCTAGATATCTAGACATTCTTGAGCAGCTATACCAAATACAGAATAATTCCATTGGTTGACATATGATATATAGGCTAAAATAAGCAAAACAATATATCAGCAGGGTCACAGGTTGGGCAAAGCAGGAATTATCTCTGCTGACTAGGTGGTCTCAAAATGGATGGACTTCTCTTTAGGTTAGGCAGAAGCTACCTATATGCTCCAAGTACATATTGGGGTTGAGGGAGGGACTTTCCATACCATGCCACCACCCATGCTTAGTTTGGTCATAGAATTTGAGCCAAACAGGATGGAGATACCTTTGTCAGCATTCTTATGGTTGTGCAAGTGAGCGATGCAGCTGGTAAACAAGTAATGGATATTACATTAAAGTTTGAAGCCTATTATAGGTCTCTTCTATTAGAAACTATATTCCTACGTGACAAAGTATGGATTAATACATTGCCCAAATATGCAAAAGAGGCATGGCACAATGCAGAATCTTGTTGGTTGGTAGATCTTGCTCTTGAGGGACAAAGATGACACATTGGCGGGGGTCGGGGTGAGGGTGGGGTGTTAAGGAAAAGCATCTGGCATCTCCACTGAGTGGTCATAAAATGGTCATAAGATGGTCACTTGCTCGTGTTGGAAAAGAGATAATGGTCCAGAGGCACAAAAATAAATTGGGGGACTTTCCATGTTGTTGAGTCACCTCTGCCATACTGGGCTTCATCACCATGACAAGGAAAAACAAGGGTAGAGGGTTTCTAGCTAGCTTCCTATGATTACGAAAGTGATCTTACAATCTGCAGCTCCCAGCTCTGGGACCTAATACACAGAACTTATGATCACTACCCCTATAGAATCATATCAAACTGATTTATACTGATTGGAATAGAGTAGGAGTCCCCAACAAATCACCCTTCTCAATTTACAGTCTTTATTTGCTCATTTACAAGTCACTATGTTCATTGTTCTTTTAGTTTTGCTTTTCTCACTTTGTATCACTTCATACAAACCTTCCCATGTTCCAATAAATTCTTTGTATTCATTGTTCCTTAAAGACTGATAATATTTTATTACATTCATATGCAACGGTTTGTTCAGTTATCCCTTAATTGTTGAGCACATAATTTATTTTCAGCTTTTTGCCTTTACACAAAGCATTTCTATGAGTATTTTATATACCTGGGGCCTTTCTGTCACTGATCTCTTTGCAGAACAAACCATCAGTGGCTTCCCTGGATCAAAATGCATGAACAGCTTAACTCCTTGTCTCATATGATTTCCAATTCTTTTTACAGACTCCTGTACCCAGGGATGTGCTGGAGAGAGCTGGAAATAGCATTTGAGAGTCGATTGTCAATTTCAGTTTGAGCATTACACCTTGGAAATCAACAAATCCTACAAATCAAGGCTGGTGAAGAGACAGAGAAATTTCACTAAGAATTTGACAGGATCCTTCAAAACAATTGAACATATTCTTTGATAATCAATGGTGAACAGAGAAAAGAATGCTGAAAAGTATGTTGGAAAACAGTTTTGTAGTAAGAAATAGAGAAGCTGAAGCCTTGGGAACTCCTCAGAAGCTGCATGCCTTTCATGAAATCTTTCTTCAGCAAGAGAGTTGGGAGGCATTGGACATGGTGAGCACTAAACAACCTCATAAAAAATGAAATTGCCAATGTCTTAACAGGAAGGTCTGATTTCTATTGGAGGAGTAAAACTAGCATCAGATATCTGTGCTTATAGGCTGTTAGCTATTTTAAATGAAGGTTAAAACCAAAATCAAATAGAAGAAAGTCTAAAGATACTAAGAAGATTCTGAGAAAAATTGGAATAGCTTCAATCTGATCCATTCAAACAAGCTATCATGTAAAAAAAGGGGGCAAAGGCAATATAGTGACCTTGGTCATTACCATTTCCTGCAAAAATTTAACAGAAATAAAGGATGCCAAAAGAGGCCAAGCACCACCTCAGCTAACAACTTCTAGATCTTTCTGTGAAACAAAGAGATAGACAGTCATTGACAACACTGGCTTGAAATACAAACTCATTTTAAAAACACTACCAAAGAGGATGATGAAACATTGTCAGTAGTATTCCCTTATAAATCATTGAAAAGTGGGAGTAGGAACCAAGTCCATAGAAAATTTGGCGTAAAACCCAATAGCTTCATAAATAAAATTGGCCAGGAAATAAGAAGACATAAAATGGAACACATTTTTTCAATCTTTAAATATAATTTCAATGTTTAAATATAGATTATATCAATAAATCATTGATTTAGAACTAGACAGAGCCATAAAGATAGTCCAGTCTAACCTTCTCATTTTATAGATGAGGGAATTGAAGCCTGAATAGTTTAAATGATTTGTTCAAGGTCACACAGGTTGAAAATAGAAGATTTCAGCCTCAGTCTTTTGCCTCCAAATTAATGGCAGAGGAACCACTAATTTTGGATGTTGAAATTCATGCATGGTGTTTACACCCAAGCAAGGGTCCCAAGAGAACATAAAAAGCCACTGACACACACTCATGTTCTTATCTTTAAAATTTGTTTTTATGATTTTCTAAGATCCTTAAGCTCATTTCTAAACCAATTGAACATTGTATACAGTAACAGCAATATTACTTTAAGAATAGCTTTGAACAAATAAGTCATTTTGACTATTATAAATACCCAAATTAACTATAAAGGACATATGGAGAAAGATGCTATCTGCATCCAAAGAAAGAACTGCTAAATAGAAGTACATATAGAATAATTTTACATACATGTGTATATATACACATACATGATATGTGTATATACACACATGTGTAAAATAATTATACACACATACACTTATTTGTGTCTAATGGTAGCTGTCTTTAGGGTGGAGGCAGAGGGAAGGGAAAAATAAATTGATGTGATAACTTTATTATATATTTAAAAGCATTAGCTACTTGTACATAATAGATTTCAGTTTCATGCGCAATCATCTTTTTTTACTATACTATGTTATGGAAATGCTTGTTTTATTCCATAAATTAAAAACATTTCATGAGAATGATCTATATGAGTATTAAGCATATCATCAATGACAATATGAGAAGGATCCTGGTAAGAGTTTCCAAAATGATTCTCTATACCAAAACCCTACCTTTACAGTTATACATTCAGGGCCATTGGGTCATAGATTTACAATGTTCTCTTGGTTTAGAAATGATGGGCTCAGTGATCTTAGAAAGTCATAAAAACATTTTAAAGTTAAGAACATGAGCATGTGTCAGTGGCTTTTATGTTCTCTTGGGAGCCTTTCTTGACCTATGTATAATCCTATGGCCCTGAATGTGTAACTATAAAGATGTGGTTTTGGTATAGAGAATCATTTTGGAAACACCTGGTTCCTTCTCATACTGTCATAGATTTATAACTGGAGGGGACCTGAGGTCACCTAGTTCAACCTGCTCATTTTATAGATGAGGAAACTGAGTCCCAGAGAGATTAAGTGACTTGTCCAGGTAATAAGTGTCAGAGGCAGGATTTCAACTTACATGCTCTGACTCCAGAGTCGAAGCTCTTTCCTCACAATTACCATAGTTATCTCATTGCTTATAGCAAATAGTGCAAAGTGCCAAAATGTACCTTCACATTGACTTTCTAATCTATAATGGGAAAATAATTTAAAAAGTAAATAAGATATATCCAATAGTATGGGAAAGAAGTCCCTCAGATCTTGGAGATCACTTTTAGGGAGCAGGCTGAGTTCTGGACTGAGGAGACACATAATAGATGTGACTGTGGGGGGGTGGAAGGGAGGAAGCTCATCATATGGTAGCTTTCTATTTTAACTCATTCTTTCCTATGTAGATGCTATGCTCAGTTATTTCTAGACTTATGCATTGTTATCAACATGCAGTTGTAACAAGTTTAAAAGTTTCATGATATTTTAAAATCATTATTTAAAATTTTTTGGGTCCTGTAACTTCTCATGCCTTAGGGGCAAAGCCCCAGTTGCCCTACCCTGATTATGGCTCATAGGACCATAGATCCACAGCTGGAGTAGGAAAGGATCTTAGCGGTCATCTAGTCCAATCCCCTCATTTTACAAAAGAGAAAATTAGTCCTCAGGGAGAGTAAGTGATTCAACTATGACCACAAAGATAGCAAATGCCAGAAGCAGGAGTTAAACACTTTATAGACAACTGACAAGAGGTACAGAAATCCTGGTGCTGGTATTGCTTTTAATTACAAAAAACCTTTGACACAGTAGAACAAAACATAACCTCTGTTATCTTGAATCTTCACCAGCAAATATTCTTTCATGTACTTGTTAATATGATTTGTTGTTATTCAGTCATTTTTCAGTCCTGGCCCACTCTTCTTGATTCCATTTCAGGTTTTCTTAGCAGAGATACCAGAGTGTTTGCCATTTCCTTCTCCGGCTTATTCATAGAAGAGGAAGCTGAGGCAAACAGGGTTGAGTGACTTGCCCAGGGTCACATAGTTACTAAGTGTCTGAGGTCAGATTTGAACTCAGGAAGATGGGTCTTCCTGATTCTAGGCCTGTGCCACTTAGCAGCCCCCACTAATGATAGAAAATTTCAATGACTCTCTGATGAACAACATTATCAGGTGAAGCTTCATAAAAACAAGAAATGTATAATATGCTCAACCAATGTTATTCACTACTGTCACAGAAGACGTTTTGCCCAAAGTCCAAATGTAAGAGGGATTTTCTGTTGGTGATGAAGTCCTCCAGAGACTCCCGTTTGGGCACGATATTGTCCTGATTGTATCAAACATGGCAACATTCTAGGATTTCCTTGGTGTGAGATCTATGAAGAAGCAGGGATTAAGCATTTCTAAAGCACTTTACTATGTGCCAGACAACTTGCTAAGAGCTTTTAAAAAATATTACCTCACTTGATCCTCGTAACAGCCCTGGGAGGTATATGCTATTAATATCCCCATTTTACAGCTGAGGAAAGTGAAGCAAGATAGAGGTTAAATGACTTTCCCAGGGACCCACAGCTAGTAAGTACCTGAGGCTAGCTTTGAACTCAGGTCTTCCTGACTCCAGGCCCAGTACTTATTATACTATCAGCTACCTCTCTAAGCTGCTTTTCCACACTATGAGCCATTTTTTTCTACACAATTGCTCCTCCTCTGATACTCTATGGTAATGAAACTTGGAACCCCAGAAGCTCTGAGAAATTAAAGTTGTGGGAGACTCACAGGGCAATAGAGAGATGCCTGTTGGATATTTCCAGAGGGCACTTGTGAGCTACAGGATATTTCCAGTGATGACATATGATAAAGACAGAAAAAATTCTATTTCTTAATCAACCAGTTGGCTTTACTTTGAAGAAGAAACAAGTGGCTTCAGATATTTTAAATGTTATTTTAAACCTAAGGCCTCTTTGTTCTAACCGTAAATGCTTGGTCTTTGTGATAGGCAAGGTCTTAAATAATTCAAGGGAGTGATATAGCTATTACTCCTTTGATAATATGCTGAATCTTAGTTTTTCTTGAGTCTTTGTTCTTTTTTACATTATAAAAATCTGTCTGTGAACTTTGCTCTTTGGGGAGAAATAGCTCAAGTCTACATTTCAGCCCATTGTCTCAGTCTCTTACCATACTGCAGTAAAGGCTAGTTCTTGATTACAGTTTGGGTGTTTTGAGATTATTTCCTCGCTAAGATGCAATGAGACATCATCAAAGAAAGATGTGATCAGAAAAGGAGGTGGTCCAGTCATGTGGCAAGGGGGAGGAACTATTAACGCTAAGTGAGGAATCCTAGTGCCTGTGACAAGCGAGAAGACCTGAAGGAAGGTTTCCAGCATATTCAGTGAATTCCCTGTGGAAGATCTGCTGAAGAAGAACAAGCAAAGCACAGGGTATGAAGGATGGAAGTAATGCTCATATAGTGGGGATGTTGATCGACTGAAGGTTTGAAACATAAATATTCAGATATTGTTGAAGTTGTTATCACTGTATGTATATTTTTCTTTTGGTTCTGCTTTCTCAATTCTTCATTTGACATGTTTTCCCATGTTCCATGGTAGCCTTCATATTTATTATTTGTTATAATGCAATAATATCCCATTACATTCACATGTCTTATCTTGTTCAGCATTTCCCCAATCACTGGACACAAAAGTTGATCCCCTATTTTTTTTGTGTGTGTGGCTATTATGAAGTAATTTGGCTGCTAGAAGTATATTTATGTAGATAGGTCCTTCCCTGCCCTTCCCCCACCACCCATACAAGTGGCCCAAGTACACTTCGAGGGATTTTGAGCCCTAGTCTGGCTTTTTGCCACCACCAAGCTATCCTGAGAACTTCACACTCTAAACTCCCTAGGGTATTACCAACAACTTTGCTTGCAAGCACGTGGTTGGCAAGGCTCAAAGAATAAACAGGTTTATTTTTCTGACTAAGAAAACAAATAGAGGGACAAAAAATTGCCATGCAGAAAACATGGGAAAATGATACAGGAAGTGGGCAACCCTTGACAAGTGTCCTGTGTAGCTTCAGTCACTTACAGTTATGCCCTAGCAGGTTCCCAGCTGGTATAGCCTTTGGCATCGCTTCTTAGTGGGTGTCTCAGGGTTCTCTTCATTTGCATTTCATTTAGTCTGCAGTTCTCTCTAACCCACTGCAGACAGTGCTGGAGAGCACAGAGTTTGTCTTTCCTCATTGTCGGCTCCTGTTAAGGTTTCTCCACTGTCCTGTGCAGAATTATCATGCCCACAGTCTCTAGCAGGTGGCATTAGTCTTCTGCTGCTGCTGCCATCACAGTGGCGTCCCAGCACATAGTCCCCACACTAGTCAGAAGCTGCAGAATATATATGAGTGTGTGTGTGTGTATATATTTTCTCATATACGTATGTATCTATGTATATGTGTATATATAGAGTGTATATAGTATAGTGTATATAGTATATATATATATAGAGAGAGTATATACAGTATATAGTGTATGTATATATATATGTATATTACAGAGTATGTATATATATCTATCTATATATCGATTTATCTTCTTATCTTGATGGATACATTTGGCCTCTTTGCAAACAAGGAACTCTAGTTTTCACTCTTGTGCCACCTCTGGCCTTATAAAAGCCTGGCCAGGGGCCAGAAATACAGTCCCAGTGTTGCCCTGCCTACTAGGGAGAATAAAAGTAATGAATGTAGCAAAGCTCCTATGAGAGAGAGAGAGAGAGAGAGAGAGAGAGAGAGAGAGAGAGAGAGAGAGAGAAGAGAGAGAGAGAGATCAGAAACGTGGTTAGTTTGAAAGCAGATATCATGACCACATCCATTTAACTTAATTTATATTCATGATTTTCCCTCAACCATCCAGCTATATGAAGGGTGTAAAAGATTTGAGGTTCAAAGACTGGGGACTGCAGCCACCCTGGGGGCTGTGAGTCTGCCTTCTGGTTTTCAAAACCCTTCATAATCTTACTCTATTCTACCTCTCCAGCACTTACCCTTTACCAGGGGTGGGGAACTTGCAGCCTCGAGGCCACATATGGCCTTCTAGGTCCTTGGGTATGGACTTTTGATTGAGTCCACGTTTTACAGAACAAATCCTTTATTAAGGGGATTTGTTCTGTGAAGTTTAGATTTGGTCAAAGGGCCGCACTTGAGGACACAGAGGGCCACGTGTGGCCTCGAGGCCGCAGGTTCCCCACCCCCTCTACGTACTCTGCAATCCAGAAGCATTGCCCTTCTTGCTGTTCCTCATACGTGACACTACTGACACTGAGCATCATCACCGGTTGTTCCCCATTCCTGGAATACCCTCCCTCTTCATCCCCAACTCATAGCTTCAGTTATCACCAGGCTGCCCTCCTTTGGACTTCCCCATCATATCCCAAAAACCTCTTTATCCAAGAAGATCAGATCAGCTCTGCAACTCACACCTCAGAAGTACTCTGCCCTGGGGGCCCTTCCTTCTGATTGGAGAATGCATGTCTCCTCCAAGAGCCTCCATTTAAGGAGGGTCCTCAGACTAGCCCTCTCTTCATTTCTCCATCATGCCCCATTGTTGCATACCTTCTCTCCCTTCCCTCCTCCCCCCACTTCAGCTTATTTTTATGTGTTGTTTCCCTCTTTAGAATATACAACTATCCCTTCCACAACATGATCTTCCCCACAGCAGTTTCGATATATTGTGGGTTGGCATAAGAAATTAAATGGGAATTTTTTGGAAGTTTTGCAGAAGCCACACCAAGGCCAGCAGACAACACAGCAAAAGTTTAGAAACTCAGAAATGCATAAGATACATATTGTATAGTATTGTATAATATCAACATATTTTAGTATAGTATTGTATTGTGTTGTATAATAATATATTTTCTCTTTTAATACCATAAATATATATAATTTCTTTTTTAAAGTTAAGAGAAGTAAGAAGTTGAAGTTTTCAAAAAGAACACAAGCCAGCAGATGATACACAAAAGCTAGAAATGTGTAGATATCACATTGACCTACATATACCCCGTGACCAAATACCTAACCCAAATTTTACAACTTTTCTGGTACAGAAAGCCAAAAAATTTTATGCTGATTTTCCAGGTTGCAGAAGCCCCTAACCTCCATGATGTGGGAGGGATAATCATAAACTTCTTAAGGGCAAAAATTGCTGTCTTTCTTTTTGCTTATATTTGTATTTCCAATGTTTAGCACAATTCCTGGCACAGAGTAAACACTAATAAAAGCTTATTGCTTTACCAGCTTCTCTGGCTTAAGTCTTGGCTAAAACCTCCCCTTCTTCAAAAAGCCCTTCCCAGTCCTCTTTAATCTGAATGTCTTCCTTCTGAGATTACTTCCAGTTTGCCCTCTTTATGTCTTATTTGTACATAGTTTTTTCTACATTGTCTCCTCTATTAGACTGTGAGCTCCTTGAGAGCAGGAAATATTTTTTTCTTTTTCTTTGTATATTCAGTGCTTAGAACAGTGCCTGGCATGTAGTAGATGTTTAAAAAATGCTAGTTGACTGATGGACTGACCCAGGTCCTAGTGTTATTTGGTAGCTTTTCTGGTAAAGAAGCCTTATCTGGTTTATAAGCTAGGCTTAAAAGATGGAAAATTGGAGATATAGAAAAAGCTTACCATAAATCAGAGCGAGTCCTTTGGCAGAAGGCTCCAAACTCATAGGTCAAGAAAAATCCAAAGCAATGACTTAGCCTGAGGCTCTTAGCTGTCTGGGAGGAACCGCATTCTTGGCTCTAAAGGACTTGGCATCTAGTTCTGAGAACCTCCTCTATGAAAGAAGAAAGTCTTTAGAATCAAGATTCTGAGGGAACAAGGCAAGAGAACCCACATGGAGGGTTTTTACTGGTTCCTATATAAGTTTTTCTGCCATTTTCCAGAAGACTTGGGAAAAGGCCAGGGGCTTTAAGTTAAAAGTACATGGTAGCCCCCCACCCCTCCCCTGAGAGAGAGCCAAGAATTCCAGTTGGGTCCAAAGGTGGTGGCAATAGAGATTTCAGCCAAGTAATATCTGAGCAATGTCCAGTGGAGATTATGAGACCGAGAGGGAGCAGCGTCCAATGGAGACTTGTCGTGAGCAGTTCAGTGACATGACTGAAAGACGTCAGTAGCTGTGCAGCATCAAGGTGTGAGTTGCTTCCATATGTGCACACTGGACAGATAGGTTCCCTCTGTATGTTCACTTTTACATGAGTACACTGGCTACGCGTTCCCTAAATAGGCATTGCTGCATGCATGCACTGTGTCTACACATATTTCCCATGTGTGCCCAAGTCATGTGTTTTCCTTATATGTGTGCCTCATTATATATATATATATATATATTAGCTACATGGGTCCACTTTCTATTGATACTTTATCATGGAAGGGGGTGCTCAAGGTTTATAAGTGAAATGCTTTGCTGTTACTTTGTTTACTATTTCATTTTACCAAATGCTTTTGCTTTGAACTAATTGTGTCCTCTCTAGCTAATTATTGAAGGCAAATATGTCAGCGGCAGCTCATTCAGTAGCTATGGTTTTAGGGGATGTAGACTCACAGTATACCTTAAATCCTGGGTAATTTTCAGCCAAGGGAGCCACTCTGTGAGTTATGGGGGGTTCCCCGGGTACTACATAAAGTTTTACTCTCCTCAGTACATTCACCCAGCAAGTAAGGGTGGCAGGAACCACATCATATCCATCAGAAAGCCATACACAGGAAATGGAGAGTCTCTGAGCAATACTACCATATTTCCATTACCTAAGATGATCATACCTTTGGCAGCAGACAACAGGTTATGAATGATTCCATTTGCATGGAGCAAATGTAATTTCTTGCTGTGATTAATGTATTTAAAAGAGAGAGAGAGAGAAAGTTATTTTTTGTGCTCTGTCATCGCCTGTTAAGGAAATGACACCAGAGAGCAAAGTTAGAAGCAGCCCAGTGGAGAATGTGGTGGGTTAGAGATATTTGAAGATTTGACTGACAAGGAGGGCATAGGTATAGTCTCAACCACAGAGAATAAATATACTTCATATCTAAAAAAGACTATTCAAAACATGCCACTCCGGCAAAATGGAATTATTGGCCTTTACACCTGGCCATTGTGGTTTGATTCTGCCTTACACAACTGATTCCCACTAACCTGAGCTGCCTTTTTTTCCTCTCCTTATCCTCTCTTATCTCTCTGTATCAGCTGACATGGAGCACCACTGGCCTTCATTTCCTCTCTTGGTTTCCATGACACTAAATTCTCATGGTTCTCCTACTATATCTCCTTTTTGATTGCTTCTTATCTTCTACTCCTTAAAGGTAAGTGTATTTCAAAGCTCTATACAAGGCTAGCTTTTCTTCTCTTTCTACATCCTCTTCAATATAAGGGACTGCTTTCTGTTGTTCATTCATATGCAATTCTTCCTGACTCATTGGGATTTTCTTGGCAAAGATACTGGAGTGGTTTGCCCTTCCCTTCTGCAGTTCATTTTACAGATGAGGAAACTGAGGCAAACAGGGGAAAGTGACTTGCCTGAGGTCACATAACTAGTAAATGTCTGAGGCCAGATTTGACCTCAGGAAGATGAGTCTTCCTGATTCTAGGCTCAGCACTCTATGGCGCCACCTAGCTGCTGAAGGGAATGCCTTACCCTAAGTCATACTTAATGTTTATAGGAGCAGTGAAATCCCGAATTTCTCTCCAGGATCTTCGGACAGGAGTTGGGATCTAGGATGGGGCTACCTGGCCCACAGAGCTTCTTTCCTTTGGCTCTACGCCTCCTGCCCTATGGGGAAGTTACTTCTTTCACCTTCCAGTAGATCTACAAGACCTCTGGCTCTTTGTCCTTTATATACAAACTGATTAATTTTGACTCACTAAAAAGTTTAAATTGTTTACTACATGAAGTTTCAAAGAATACTGGTGTGTAAGGAAGCTATCAACAAAAATGTGTTTTCAGCTTACTTCATGTTTATTTATTTAGGCAGTTGGGGTTAAGTGACTTGCCCAGGGTCATACAGCTAGTAAGTGTCAAGTGTTGGGTCTTAGGCTGGATTTGAACTCAGGTCCCCCTGACTGCAGGGCCAGTGCTCTATCCACTGTGCCACCTAGCTGCCCAAAATAAAATATTTGCAGAAAAAGTTTAAAATTGAGGTGCTAAAAAGGGAATCACCTTGCTTGTACAACATATAGCAAGAGATCAAAGTTCTTATGTTTTTAGTGATAAAAACCTAAATAAGCGGCATTTGCTATCCCATTAAGAAGAAAAAGAACAAAATCTATTTTCAGTATCTAAGTGGGAAACTTGTATGGGCCACATAAAACCAACGCGTGTTAACTACTTGATAAGAAGCTGTTTTAGTATTATAAGGAAGGGGCTCTTAAAGTTCATAGGGAACTATTGAGTTATGAGGTGATTCCAAATACTAAGAGATAACCAGAGAGGCAGAGTGACTTAGTGGCCAGAGAACTGGATTTGGAGTCAGAGATGCTTGGGGGTAAGCTCTGTCCCTGACCCATAATGGCTGAGTGACTGTGCAGCTTACTTAATTTCTCAGTGCCTCAGCTCTCTAAGACAGAAAGCTTCAGAGCAGACACTGATCCTCTTTGTAGAAGGGATACCACCCCTTGGGGGCGCTGGAATGATCCAGGGGGGCAGTAGTAGCCTCGGGTTCAATTGGGGGGGCATTGAATAAAAATAAAGGGGTGGTAGAAGCATACCGTTCGCACATGTCTCATCTGCTGTATAAGAGAGTAAAGTCAGAGTGATTACATTATTTTCCAAATAAGCACACAGAATACAAGTTATAATAGATCAGTGGTCAAGTCTGGGGACAGATCATAATAAGCAGGTGTTGGCAGGTGAGCATGTCACACATCGTCTGGAAGGCCAGCATGCATCGGCAGGAATATGTGGGTAGGATGACTTGTTTACAATATGATGCTATAGGGTTACGTGACACAATATTTTGTCATCAAAATTTCAATGCAGGGAAAAAACCCACAAATTTACAATAAATTTGATGCATCATTTAAAATATTTTATATTTTTTGAAAGGATGCAAATTTTAAAAAAAAACATAAAAGGGCTAAAGAAAATAGATTTTGGGGGGGCTGAGTAATTTTTTTTAAAGGGGGCAGTAGGCCAAATAAGTTTGGGAACCGCTGAAGGGGTAGAAGGGGTTTTCTTACCGGGAGTTGCCTATATTGTAGAAATAAGAGCTCCGAGCCAAAAAAAAAGAAAAGAAAAGAAAAGAAAGGAATTGTCTTTTAGAATCATAGAATGTTGAGATAGAAAAGGATCTTTAAGATCATTTAGTCCAACCTTGTCATATTACATGTAGCCCAGACACACATACATATGTGTGTGTACGTATTCTAAGATTCTTATCCTAACTCCAGATTGCATAGACATGTCAGGTCCCAAGAAGGTAGTTATATCTCTCCCTCTGGGATCTAGGGGTACTCTTGAAGGACTAGGGGTATTTCTCTAATGTTATTGGCTCAATCTCTTCTCTCCCCCATTCAAGTATGTTTTTTACAGCATCGACCACTAGTTTTCTCTTTGATACGAATACCATTGATTTGCATCCCACTCTCAATTTAATTAGTAAACCTCAGTTAGTTTTTGCAAAGAGATATTTATTAAAAGAATATAGCCCAAACCACAGCATAAAATATCCCTACTAAAACTGGGACTCATTCACCCCTTTACCACCGTGTTTCCTGCAGAAGAGTGGGCTCAAATTAAAAATCAGTTGCTATGAAACATTGACCTCAGCAAATTCACTTCCATGTGTGACATGGCTGCTGGACAAGCTGTTCCCGGGCCATAGAATGACACTTTGGCTTCCATTGATGTACTTCTGGCCTGGGTATCCTCAATGGGCTTGACTGCCAGCCAACTCTGGCATGGATTCCAGTTCCTGGATCTTTCTAGGTCTCACAAGGCCCTGTGCCAAAAGAAAGAAGAAATTAACAAGAGGAGGCCTCCACGGGAGATACTGGCTTGCCCAGGCATCTTGCTGGCTTAATAAGGGGGAAGGCCACCTTCCCACTGACTCTCCAGAGCTCAGAGAGTCATTCTTACACTTTGTGGCCAGCAGGAAAGAAAGAGAACAAATTTAGTCATTGGCTGCTTTTGTGTAAATCCTCAGTTCTGGCTCAGCAGCTAACTAAAAAGACTGAAAGGCCTTTTCTCCACCTCAAAGGAAGCAGATAGGAAATAGAGAATACCTGTGCATGCTCTGAAGTGGATAGCTAGGCACCTCCATTCGTATCTTCACAAATTTTCAGAATCAGGCTAATCAAACATCCACCTGGGTCCGCTGTGTGTGCTTTCACTACTTAGAACTCACTGGCCAGTGTCCATTACATAGAGATGAAGAAACCTAGGCTCAAAGAAAATTGACTTGGCGAGAGATGCAGATAATTAAGATTATAACTGGATTGAGAATGTGGGTTTTCTCTTTGCTCTCTCTGTTCTAGCATCATTTGTTTATAACTGAGCACGCGCGTGCGCGTGCACCCCCCACCCCCACCCCCACCCGCCCACAAGATATTACAATGGAGAAGTTGAATATTTAAACTACAGCTTTGTCAGTTATTACTTGCGTGACCTTGGGTAAGTCATTTACTTTCTCTGGGCCTCAGTTTCCTCATTTGTAAAATGAGGAGGGGGGGATGAATTAAACGATCTTCTAGTTCTAAATATAGAGTCTTATGAAATCAATTCCTTTTTACCTAGCCTATTAATTTCCCACCATAAATAGACACTTAGGGACTTAACATACATTTCCTTTGGGCAATGTGCTATAACAGAAAAACAAAAATCATGGATTTGGATCAAGATTCAGAAGACCTGTGTAAATGACCTGTTCAGATGGGTCCTGGACTGGTTGCCTCATTGGCTGGGGTAAAGGCACTGAAGAACCTTGGGATTTGTAGTCTTTACAGACCTGGGAACTATCATGCTCTTGGAACTGGAAGGCAGAATTTTCTGTGTTAGTGGGAGATTTAAAAATTGCTCTGCATCAGATTCAGGCGGAAGGTAGAGAGGGGAGATGAAGTTAAGAGCTATGTGTAATAGAGAGTAAACCATGGTATGCCTATGGCAACCAAGGCAATGGACTGAGCAGAGGGGCTGGCTTCCATAGCTCAGCCTCTGCTTTCTGGAATGAAGAATTTAGCCAGAGTTTATCAGGTCATTGCCCCTTTAATAGCTTAGGAAGCTCTGAACTGTTTGTCATGATTTTATTTTTCACTATTCTTTTCAGCTGTTTTTATCCTGATTTTTATTCACATAAAAACCCATGTTTGATCATGAATGTTGTATGTTACATTGTCTGTATATTGGTTCCATCCCAGGGAAACGATGGAAACCAGTGATTAGCTTAAAACACACAGGAATTTAAATGGAAGGGAATATTTATATAGCACCTAGTGTGTTCTAGAGACTGTATCAAGTGCTTTACAAAGACTATCTTATTTTATCCTCATAACAGCTCTGAGAGGTAGGTGCTTTTATTATCTCTATTTTACAGTTGAGAAAACTGAGGCAAATTGAGGTTAAGTGACTTGCTCAGGGTCACATAGCTAGTAAGTGCCTAAGGCTGGCTTTGAACTCAGGTCTTCCTGACTCTTAGCACTGTACTGCTTCATTCATACCCATGGGTCATTTCTGAGAATTGTGAGTCAGGGTACTCACAGTACCTGTCTTGATGACTAGATTTTGAGTGTGGTTTACAGTTTGACTGCTTATTAAGATTTTTAAAAACTAATAATAACTGAAATAATAAAGTAATGATTTGTAAGCTCCATAAAATAACAGAAGAAAAACCCATGTAGATTCCAGTCATTGTCTTGGATAAATCTGATCTCTTTGTTTGCTGTAAGGGTGGATAGTTTTACAATTCAGTAGGATTAAGTAATCTCTATCTCCTCTCCCACCAGAGAGAAGAAAGAAAGCAAACAAGCAAGCATTTTATTTATTTATTTATCTATTTATTTATTTATTTATTTATTTTTGTATGTGAGGCAATTGGGGTTAAGTGACTTGCCCAGAGTCACACAGCTAGTGAGTGTTATGTGTCTGAGGCTGGATTTGAACTGAGGTCCTCCTGACTCCAGGGCCAGGACTCTATCCACTGTGCCACCCAGCTGTCTCAGCAAGCATTTATTAAGCACCTACTGTGATCCAAGCACTGGGCTAAGGACTTTACAAATATTATCTTATTTGTAAATGAGAGAGGGGATAAGAACAGGACAAAGGATGTGAAATACGGGTAGGTATCAGAGGGAAGACCATTCCATTAAATCCCAGTATCATTGACAGACATGGTCTGTCAGGAATTAGCCCTGACTACTTCCAGATGAGAGGAAAGTTCTCATTTTCAAAATTGCCCTTCACAGCAGCACTTGCTGGTTACACCTATCTGTTAAATGCATAACCACTTATTGGCCATGGGACCTTGGGCAAATCATTCAGCTTCTCTGGCCCTCAGCTTCTGCATCTGTAAAAGAGATAATTATGCGACTTGTACCATCTACTTCATACAGGTGTTGTAAGACAACACTTTGCAAACCATAAAGTACAATATAAATGTCAGCTATTGCATTAAATTTCAAGAGTTTTGAAGAGATAAAATTTGAAGTGGCAACAAAATGAGAGTCAGTTATTCAGTCAGTCAACAAGTAAGTAGGTGCACAAAATTTGAGAGGTTAGAAGGCATTTTTATATGCCTGTCTCTTTGTCTCTATCTCTCTGTCTCTTCCTCTGTCTCTCTCTGTTTTTCTTTCTCTCTCCATCTCTCTATCTCTGTCTCTTGCTCTAGTACTGGGTCTCTGATTTCATTGGTAAAGGAAACTCCTGGTCAGAAAACCCCCTCTATCAATGCAGGTCCTATAACCTGTACTCTTAGAAAGTTGCCTAAAGCACTAAGGGGTTAAATGACTTGCTTAGGGTCACCACAACCAATATAGGACAGAAGCAGAGACTAGGTCTTCTGTATTCCAAGGTCACCTTTCCAGTCACTGTGCCAAGGTCCTCTGAGTGACAGAAAGAGTTTGGTCAGTCAGTCAAACAGCATTTATTAAGCCCTTACTATTTACCTTCCTTCCTCTATGTCTTTTAACACTGCATTTGTACCAGGGCAGAATATGAGCTGTCCTTCTGTTATACTTTGCCTTTATCATGTGATCAGTCCATCACTTTTTCAGTTATTTTCTTGGATGATCTTTTCTGTTACATCTTGTGTACAAGCCATCACAGGCACAGTGCTAAGCACTGGAAACACAAATACAAGCAAAAAGAAAGACGATTCCTGCCCTCAAGGAGCTTACATTCTAGTGGGGTAGAAAAACACATAAAAGGAAATTGAAAAGCAGGGAGGAGATAAGAATAAGATGCCTCATGCTGAGTTATGATGAAAAAGTTCAGAGAAGTACAGCCTGGTGCTAAATGAAGAGCTGGCTGGCCCGGGCACCCTCCTTAAATGACGGCTCTGGGAAAAACCATCCAAACAGAGGGGAAGGCCCCAGAGGCAGAGGGTACTTCAGAGGTGTGAGGTGGAAGTGATCTTCTAGGATGAGATTCCTGAGACTGATGGAAAAGTTTAATCTTCATCGGGTTCTTTTTTCTTTTCTTTCCTTTTTTTTTTTTTTGTGAGGCAATCGGGGTTAAGTGACTTGTCCAGGGTCACACAGCTACTAAGTGTCAAAGTGTCAAGTGTCTGAAGCCACTTTTGAACTCAGGTCCTCCTGACTCCAAGGCCAGAGCTCTACTCACTGTGCCACCTAGCTGCCCCATTTTCATTGGGTTCTTGTTTTGTAAATTTGCTTGAGTTTATAGTAAGCAAACAAACAAGTAAAAATTCTAGAGTTCTTGAGGTGAGGACCTCTGTGTGCTAAATAAAGACTATTGCTAAACAAATAAAAAATGCAAATGCAGTGCTCACACATTTCCCATCTGTTCATTCTTTTTCTTAGAAATATCTCAACCCACTTAAAAATACTGCAAACTCTGCTAAGCTCCCTAGGCAAGGATGCCGGTCTTAGCTAAGAGGAGGGGTTGGGGTGGGATTAGGGCAGAGTGGTGGTTTCCCACAGGAAATCCATTTTGCAGCTTGTAGTAGAACTGACTTCAAGAGCTGGCTAATGAGATTACAACTTGCAAATATTCAGAAATCCATTGTTTATGGGTTGCAGACTAGACTGTAATTGCCAGGTTGTTTATCTTGTAATGCTTAAGATACTGAGCTGCAGCTCTTACCAACAAAATCTAACAAACAAAGCTGAAAAACTGACTTCAAATCAAGGCCTAAAGAAGGGAGATAGTTTAGCCTTGTTGAAAAGTTTAGCCCTGTTGCTTGACCTGTCGCAAACTTATTAAATCTACCTACCTACTGACCTACTTTGCTGCTAGATGGCACAGTGGATAGAGTGCAGGGCCTGAAGTCAGGAAGACTCATGTTCCTGAGTTCAAATCAGGCTTCAGACACTTACTAGCTATGTGACCCTGAACAAGTCACTTAACCCTGTTTGCCTCAGTTTCCGTATATGTAAAATGAGCTAGAGAAGGAAATGGAAAACCACTCTTGTATTTTTGCCAGGAAATCCTCAAATGAGGGACATGGGACTTTTGTACATGTCCACCCATGAATTCTCCAGCTGGGATCTACCTACTATCCTGGAGTCCTTCCTCTATGTCTTTTAACACTGTATTTGTACCAGGGCAGGATATGAGCTGTCCTTCTGTTATACTTTGCCTTCACTCAGTCCATCACTTTTTTCAGTTATTTTCTTGGATGATCTTTTCTGTTACATCTTGTGTAGAAGTTATCACTGGTCATATGCTGCAGTCTTGCTTTCTGGGGAGACCCACCATATGTCTCCATTCTTTTTTTAACTTAAATTCTCCTTCCTTCCTTCCTCTACCAAAAGAGAAAAGAGCGCTCCTATATACTGTCAACCTTCCACAGAGTTTGTTCTAAGAAAAACAAAATTAGGCTGTGTCCACAGTTTTATTTCTCTCAAGCTGGCTTGACATGCATTGCGTGGGAGTTATAGTCCAGAACTGAGCCCCCCTAAAGGGGCCAGTCCAGAACTGGCTGCATTTGGGGGTCGGGGTACAGAGTACCTTGGAACCTTGGTACCTTGGAAGAGTAGGTGTTCACAAAGGGTACCAATCAACTCTGATTTGTCAACACATTGGGAGGTGAGCTATATTAAAATGAGGGTCTTGAGTATGTGACTTAGGTCACTTAATTCTGGTCAAAGAATAACAGGGGCTGGTACCACCTTACCCACAGATCACCCCCAACCATACCAGGCCACTCCTAATCTTGGGCTATCTAGGCAGAAGAATCTATCTCCACCCAAGCCTCTGCAAAAACTCAGTGGAGCTTCCAGACCTTTGATTAAATAATCTCATTATCAGTAATGTCCTTCTGAAGGACTTTGGAAAAAAGGGGACTGATGGGGAAGCTCTGAGTCTAAAAATCATTTTTCATGATACACAATGGAACACAAAAAGATTGTATACAAATCCATGAATCACCATTTCATATCCTATTTATTTTTTTAAAAAGCATATAATAAATTCCAAACATTAGTATGAAACCATTTTGCTTATCTTACTTCTGTTCTCTTCTATTATGCATTTAAAAAATATTTTGATCGCCCCCTTTTTTTATATCAGTATTGCTTATATACCTTTCTTTCCACTCTTCCATTAAAAAAAATGAGAGAAAGAAAGAAACAACATGTAACAAATAAGCATAATCAAAGAGTAAAAAATAGATTGTCTCTTTTTGCACCTTGAGTCCATCAGCTTTTGGTCAGGAAGCAGGTGATATCTTTCATTATAGGTCCTACGGAGACACAGTTGGTTATCATACTGATCAGAGTTCTTAAAATTTTCAAAGCTGTTTTCCTATTCAGTGTTGTTATCATTATATAAACTATTCTCACAGTTCTACTCACTTCCCTCTTCAAGAGTTCGTACCACCCAGGATTCTCTGCAACTGTCTCTTTTGGCACTTCTCACAGCACAATAATATTTTGTTACATTAATATACAACACTATATTCAGCCATTCTTCCTCAGATTCTAGTTCTTTTCTTTAATAGTGTTCTCTCCCTTCCTTTTCACTCTCCTCCTTTTCCCTTCTCCCACTTCTTTTCCCTTCCTTTCCCTTCCCTTCACTTCAGGATTAGGAAGTTTGTTTTTCCTCACAACTATTCCTTCCCTGGCATTATTATCCCTCTCAACCTCTCCCATCATCTTTATTTTTTTCCTCTGTTGAATATAATGTATTTCTGTGCCAAACTATGTCAATATCTTTCTGTTTCAGATAAGAGTGAGGTTCATGTGATGCTCTCTCCTCTCACCCTTTACTCTATGTTGTTATACTCTTATTTTAATGAACTCCAATGATAAAAAATACTAAGTTCCATCCTCTTCTTCCTTTTTTTCAGCCTCTTTTACCTTCTCTTCTCTTTCTCATCTTAAAATCCTTAGAACAGAGCCAATACATTGCCAGGTCCTCTGTCTTTCTTAACTCTCTCAACACCCTTTGAAGACGTTAGAGAAACCAGTTTCTCTTTCCCCATTAGCATTATCTAATCATACAGCTCCTTCCAATTATTCAAATAAGTTTACTTTTCTTTGTTTCTCAGGACTCTTATGTTTGTATTTCAATGTTCCTATTCAGCTGTCTTTTTCATCAAGAATGCATGAAAGTATTTCTTGTATTAAAGGTCCATCTCCCCTGCCCCCCGCACCTCCAGGACTATTTTTAGCTTTTTTAGGGTAAGTTATTCTTGGTTGTAAACCTAACTCTTTTGCCTTTTATAATATCGTATCCCATGTTTTCCTCTCATTTTTAATAGAAGCTGCCAGGTCTTTTGTGATCCTAACTGTGAATCCTTGATGCATGTACTTCTTTATGAATGCTTACAGTATTTTTCTTTTGTATAAGAGTTTTAGATTTTGACTAAGATATTCCTGGAACTTTTTCTTTATTTTTAGGAAGTGATTGGTGTGTGTGTGTGTGTGTGTTTCAATCTTTACTTTGTACTCTCAGCTGAATAGATTTAGGTGGTTTTAGTTCATGTTTCTTGAAATATGGTGTCCAGGTTTTGTTGTTGTTTTTTAATCACAGTTTTTAGGCACTCCATTAAATTTTTTTTTTTTGCCAATTGGGTTAAGTGACTTGCCCAGGGTCACACAGCTAGTGCCAAATGTTTGGTCTGAGGCTGGGTTTGAACTCAGGTCCTCCTGATTTCAGGGCTGGTGCTCTATCCACTGCGCCACCTAGCTGCCCCAACTCCCCTGATTCTTAAATTATCTTTCTTTGACCTGTTTTCCAGGTAATTTATATTTGATATCAGATATCTTATATTTTCTTTTATTATTTCAATCTTTTGATTTTTTTTCTAATGTTTCTTGCTGTCTCATGGAATCATTGGTCGATTCTAGTTTTTAGGAAATCTGTTACTTGTGTAAGGTTTACCACTTTCTCTTCTAAGCTATTTATTTGCCTTCCAATTCTTACCTCCAGAATTTTTAGCTCTTTTTTTGGTCTCTTACTTCGTTTCTTTTAGAAGTTCATATAATTCTTATCAAAAAATTTCTTTTTTTTCCTTTGAATCTCTGTTTGCAGTTTTTATAGAATTATTCTCTTCTTATTTTGGGGGATCCTTATATTTGCAATAATTTTTGATAGTAGTCAATGTCTCTTTTGGTTTACTCATTTCTCCAGTTGAAATGGGGCCAGCCTCTGTGTCCTGCTGCATTTTTTTGGTGGGGAGTTTGGCCTTGTTTGGACTTGTTCTGGGTCACCTGAATTTCTGTACTGACCTCCTCCTCCTGGTGTTAAGTCTCACTGTATCTTTCTGGTTCAGAACATTGGCCCCTCAGCACCTTCTATGGCACCTCGAGACAGGGTGCTAGGGACTTCAGAGCTTGGGGATGTCCTGGTCTGAATTATACTCTTCTGTGTGCTATTGTGCTCACACTGATGGTGTTGCTTCACGGGGTTTTCAAGGCCATGTCCTTTGGTATTATAACCATCCCAGGGCTTTCTTGGGGGAGTCTTCTGTTTTTGATGCCTTCAGAGAGAGTACCCCGTGGGCTTCTTGTGTATCTTGGGTTGAGAGGTAACAGGTTTGTTTGTTTATGCTTTTTTCCTGCCTTTGCTGGTGGCTCCTTTCCTATTGCCCATGGACTTTTGACTGACTTTTTATGTAGTTCTGAGGTGAAAGAACTTGCTGAAATTTCTGTTGAATTTTTTTGATCCTTGCTTGGTCTGGTGTGAATTATAGGTTTTTGTTGGAGTAGTTTTTGAGCTGGGCTGCCTGCTTCTGTTTGGGCCCTGTATTGGTTGGAAAAAAGTCCCATTATACACCCCATCCCTTTGATGCCCTTGAGAGTTACCCGCAACTCTGTTTGGAGACTGCGGTGTTTGGTGATTTATGGCCAAATTGCATAAGCAGGGGAATATTAGTATTGTTCAAAAATACTCACTTTGCTCAAAACATTTGTCAAATGCCTCTTTTAGAATTGTCTTCTGAATCAGTTTGGCAGCCTTACAAGAGAACTATTCTCATTATTTTTTAGCCAGAGGACATTAGCCAGAGGACATCCTATTACATTATTCCTCTCCCCTGTCCCTCTGCCCCCTGTTTAGTTTCTGTTTAATTTCATTTCTTTCTCCTCTGGTGGCCGCTAGCTCCCTAAAACCCACAAACCAAGAGAAGATGTATTAGTGTAGGTACATAAGAGCCCTGGGGATATGGGTCTGGGAAGTAAAGAGATGCCTTGTGGTGAAGGGGCATAGTTCAGTGGAACTCCCACTGGCTGGGGCGACAAGAGATCCAGGTTTGTATCTTGCCTTTAATTTATTTGCTCATATGACCTTGGGTAAATCACTTAATCTGCGGGCCTTTACTTCCCTCCTTTGCAAAATGAGGGAGTTGGGCTAGGCAGTCTCTAAGATCCCTTTCAGCTCAAGAGTTAGAATCCTATGATAGACGCAATGAGCCTTGTATGTGGTACATACTGACCGATCTCAGTTAATTTATGGAATGTCTGCCTACCCTAAATAAGGGTAATTGGCTGAAGGTAATATAGGCCAACCTCATAAATGCAGAACTAACTAAACTTTTTTGATTGACAGTATCAAACCTAAGAGGTACAGTAGATAAAGTGCTGGACTGGGAGTCAGGAAGTCATTCAGTCATATCCGTCATGTCCAACTCTTCGTGACCCCATTTGGGGCTTTCTTGGCAAAGATGCTGTCTTCCTTCTCCACCTCATTTTACAAATGAGGAAACTGAGGCAAACAGGGTTAAGTGATTTGCCTAGGATTACACAACTAGTAAGTGCCTGAGGCTGGATTTGAACTCTAAGCCTGGTAATCTATCCACTATGCCAGGGTCAGGAAGACCAGAGGTCAAAACCTGCCTCAGATACTTCTTATTGTATGACGGGGTAAATCACTTAACTAGTCTCAGCCTCAGTTTTCTTACCTGTGAAATAGGAATAATAAGAGTTATTGTGAGGGTCAAATGAGATAGTGTATATTTTGCAATTCTTAAATCACTATGTAAATGTGAGCTGTTATTGTAAACTACTAAATAGCATCATCTACAACATATCTCTATCAAACATAGTTACAGATGTACTGCTAAAAGGCACCTTAGGGATCATCTAGTCCAATTCCATTTTATAGATGAGTAAACTGAGCACAGAGGTTAAGTGACTTGGTAGCAAGTGGCAGATTCAAACCTAGTACTTCTGATTCCAAACAAAGTGTTCTTTCTACTGGCTCATGCTGTCTCCACCAAAAATAATTTATTTAGCAGCTAATATTTGCCCCAGAATTACATTAAGTAGTATTAGGAGGAGATAGGGTTCTCAAGAAGTACAAGACAGTCCTTACCTTCAGGGAGCTTACTGTCCAGTTGGTGAAGCAAAATTAATACATGTGAAACAAAGCAAAACAATTCATTTATTCAGGTTACCCCTGCCTCCTAATCATTCCGTCAGTCAACAAGGATTTATGAAGTGCCTACTACGTGCCAGGCACTATGATAAAGCTGGTGATAAAAATAAAGGCTAAACCCCCCCAAACAAACTCCATTTCCTGTAGTCAAGGAGCTCATACTCCTTCATCAGGATGTGAGTGCATTTCCGTTAAATAACCAACCCACAATCCCTTGTACACCATTTCTACTTCTGTCTAAAAAGCTGGATCATTAGCTCAATACCACTAGCTTTTACCTCTCTCTTCAGATTTTTGTGGTCCCTTGGACTTTCTCCACATTGTACTTGAGTGACACCAAATTTCTGTTCTTAATCATGGACTTGCACTCCAGGGCACAGATAAAGCATTATAAACAGTACTATGGAATTTAACATTTCTGCCCTGATCTTTCTGGGCTTCTCATCATCACCCAATAATACTGTGTTCAGAAGAAACTAATCTTGGCTAATTTACTTTCAGCAAAAAAGAAGAAATATTGTATTCAATTGTATGAGAGAAGCTATAATTGGTAAAGGCCATGAATGGCATGGCAGTTCAATGAAAAATGAAATCATTAAAAAAGGTTACGTAGAAGACAGAAGACTCTGTCTGGCTCTCAAAAATAGACAAGATTTTGAAAGGCAAAGGAAAGAAGAGGAGAAATTTCAGGGTTGTCGGAGGACCATAGAGGTAGGAGTTATTATCAGTAAATGCATGTAGATAGAGAACTTTAGGTAGAGGTGTTATCACTAAATAAATCTCTTTCGTATCTAAGCTATTGTGTGTCAACAAGAAATTTCTAGAATAGAATAAGGGAGCTTTTTTTTTAAAACATTTTTGTTTTGAGGTCTACAATTTAAACTGATTCCATGATCCTTCAGAACATGAACCTGTAGTTTATGGCTCACAGATCAAGGACAGAACTAGAGATGGTTTCCTGTGGCAGGTGGGGCCCTTGTTAAAATGTCAAGGCAGATAAAGCATGTCTTTTGTGCCCTTCTACATCCTTTTCTGCATCACTCTCCTACGTCTCTGCTCTTTCCCATGCTTAGTACAAACCTGGTTTAGTCCATGACTCCTGGACTCCTTTTAGGCCTCCTTGGCAGCGTTCATCCTGACCCAGGCAATGCCTTCACCTGTATAGTTTCCTCCTCTGATTGGTGAGTTTGTCTCAGAACTTCCATTTAAGGAAGCACCCATATCAGACATAGTCACTCTAAACGTGGTTTACACATGACTTACAGGGCTCCTTCTGGATCTCCCACTCACCATTATCACTTCTCAGCTCCTTTTTATGTACTATATTTCCCTCAACAAAATATAAGCTCCCTGAGGTTAGGATCTATCTTGCTCTTTTTTGTTTGTATTTGTATTCTTAGTATTTAGCACAGGACCTGACCCATAGTAAATATTTAACAAAAGCTCTCTCTCTCTCTCTCTCTCTCTCTCTCTCTCTCTCTCTCTCTCTCTCTCTCTCTCTCTCTCTCTCTCTCTCTCTCTCTCCCTAAATGTCCAGGGAACTCATTGTCTTCAGGCAATTTTCTGGCTGTCTAAAATTGCCTTCTTTGGAGTTATCTCCAAATCTCTTCTTCCACATGTCCCCATATTCCAAAATTGCCCCTTTCCTTCTCCCAATCAAAACTTCTACCCCTAATTATGGTTCTTAACTCTGAGTAAAGTTACTTGGTTACCTGATTAAAGTAATTCATATAAAAGCATGGATGATGGCTGTGTTTCACCTTCCCTTAGGGATAATTGACGTTCTCAGTCACTTCTGTATCTAGACATCTGCTGGCATTCTTTCTGCCCCCAAAAGAGTAGCTAGTAATCTCTTGGTTTGCCTTAATTACATTTTCATCTTTTAAAAGATGAAGGTACCCGCAAGGCAGAATTTCTTTTCTGAACTGGATTCTCATCAAGGATGAACTGGTTGCTGAGGCAGAAATAATGGGATCCCAAGGGGCAAGGATCAGAGGATCTCATTTTGAATCTTGTCAACATTTCCCTCGGCTGGGTGAGTGACTCTCTCAAACTCACCGTAACCTTAAAGCATCCAAGCTCACAGCAGGTTGACAGCACAATTTATATTTTGTATAGTGCCTTGAATATAGTAGATGCTGACTAAATATTTATTGGCTACATTCAACAGGCAACATCCTAGTGTTGTATATGGGGTGCTGGATAGGAAGTCAGGAAAACCTACATTCCCACTTCTAACTAGCTGTGTGACTTTAAGCAAATCACATTTTCTCATTCTCAGTTATAATGAGGAGAGTAATGCTTTCCCCAGGGGGAAGAATTGTAGTTAGGGGTAGAAGTTTTGACTGGGGAAAAGGAAAAAGGCAATTCTGGAATATGAGGACACGTAAGGACGGTCAGAGGAGTGACTGGAGCCAATGAGTTCCCTGGATATTTGGAGGAAGATAGATAGGTAGATAGATAGATAGATAGATAGATAGATAGATAGATCAATCTCATAGATTTGTTCTGAGAATTAAATGAGCTACTATATGTTAAGTATTTTGAAAGCTTTAAAGCTATATAAATGGCAGCTATTATTAGTATCACCTCTTAGTAAGATGTAAAAAGAGAGAATGATGCTGTCCTGGAAAGACAATTGTTAACAGACTTAGGGATGGGGAACCTGTGGTCTCGAGGCCACATGTGGCCCCTGTAGGTCCTCAAGTGTGGCCTGCCTCCATCAAAGGGCTACATTTGAGGACCTAGAAGGCCACATGTAGTCTCAAGGCCATAGGCTACCCACCCCTGGACTAGAAAAACTCTGGAAGAGCATGAGTTTGTTCTGTCCTAGAAACATGCAAAATACTATGATGTGGAATAATCCAATAAAAATATCTGACATATATCATATTAAGATTTGCAAAACTCTTTACATTCTATAATTTGAGCTCCATAAAGACTTTGTAAAGCCATAGAATCATAGTATCATAGACCCAGAGGTACAAGGGACCTTGGATGTTAACTAGTACATCCCGCCCTCCCCACATTTTACAGCTGAGGAACTGAGACCCAGAGAGAGAAGAGAAGAAATTATTTGTTCAAGGTCACATAGGTAGCTTATAAGGGTCAGAGCTGGGATTTGAATCCATCTACGATACCAGAGAGGGAAAACTATTTGCAATGGTTTTACTATCAAGTGTCAAAAGTAGGATTGGAACCCAAGTTGCATCTCCTGGATACTGCCGGTATCCACTCCACTCCAATGTCCCTTTAACAGAGTGCAGGGATGTTGCTAAGGAGGCTACAGTCATCACCTCCTCTGGATTGTGAGGAAGAGATGTCATTTGCTAAAGGGAATCGCGTAAACTTAGCATGGGCTTTTGTGACTGGCCAGAAACTGGTATGCTAATGAGAAATGACTCTGATTGCATCCAGGTAAAAATAACTAGTGTAGAGAGTCACAGGATGTTTATATGTGGCCTGTACCTAATGCTGTTTTGTTTTCACACCTGCTTCTTTGTTCAGTTCTGACCACATCCTAAAATAAAACATTGCATGTTAATAGCTCAGAACTCAAAAATAGGATTGGAATGATAACAATAATGACAATAAAAAGTTAACACTGACTGGGTCTGCTTTTACCTCGTTTAAAGACTACTAGTTGCTCCTTACAATGTGACTAGGAAGTAGTCATAGACCTAAGCCACAGGTTAATGAACCATGCAATAGAAAGCAAGTTGGGGTCCTGGAAATCCTTTTTCAACAGCCTCCATACCCTATCCCCCACCCTCCAGTGCTACTCTGGTGTCAAACACAAATAGAAATAAGGCATTAAACCATACTTAAGGATCTCTACAGCCACATATTGACTTAGGAAAAAAAACCACATATTAACATTTTGTTAAGTTATTTCAGTCATGTCCAGCTCTGCACGACCCCATTAGGAGTTTTCTCAGCAAAGATACTGGAGTGGTTTGTAATTTTCTTCCCCAGTGCATTTTACAGATGAGGAAACTGAGGCAACCAGGGTTAAGTGACTTGCCCAGAGTACCACAGCTAAAGAGTATCTGACCCTTGCTAGCTGTTGTTTATCCTTCGTTCCCAAAGAGGACCGATGACATTGGGAAGGTGATGTCTTGACTTGCAAGTGAATTGGATTTAAGTGAGGCAGAGCCGTGCAAAGTCATCAGCCTTACTTTCTCCTCCAGGGTCATCAGAATCTAGTGGCAAGACATAGGTCGGTACACCTGGCAATGGCCCTGCATTCAGTGGGAGACCCTGGCCTTTTTAAGCTGAGGTCTTTCCCAGGTCTCAGTTTGTCTGAGGCAACACCCGTTCGGTGATTAAAGGCTAGGTAAGAATTGAGGCAAAAGATGGCCTACTTTGCCTTTGCAGAAGAATCAATCCACATGGCTGTGAATAATTTCTTTAAGTTCCTCCTCTGTCAAATGAGGGGTTGGATAAGATGACCTGCAAGGTCCCTTTTAAATCTATGACTCTGCCTCACGGGTCATTGAGAGAAAAGTGCTCTGTAAACCTTAAAACACCAAGGAATATGAGTTATTAATATTACATCAAGTATTGAAATAGTTAAGCAGGAGTAGTCAGTACTAGTGGTGCAGCTAGGTGGCGCCATAGTTTACAGAGCACTGGGTCTGGAGTCAGAAGACTCATCTTCCTGAGTTCAAATCTGGCCTCAGACACTTGGTAGCTGTGTGACCCTGGGCAAATCACTTAACCCTGTTTGCCTCAGTTCCTTCACCTATAAAATGCGCTGGAGAAGGAAATGGCAAACCGCTCCAGTATCTTTGCCAAGAAAACCACAAATAGGGTCACAGAGAGTCAGACACAACTGAACACAACTGAACAACAGGAGTCATTACTGTTGTACAGAACCCAAACCAATTATTTGGATAATTTAGGCACCATAAATAACTTATCTAGTTAATTTGTTCCAAAGTGGATCTCATGAACCAGCATGGTGGAGCACTAGATTCTCAGTCACAGGAAATTGTCAGCCCTGCTACTTGCTACTGGTGTGATAATGGGCAAGCCCCCTAACATCTTTGGGGTTCAGTTTCCTTGTATGTAAATGATCTTTAACGTTCCTTCCTACTCTAAATCTAATGCCTGCATAGGTAGGAATATTGTATGGGTTCAGTACTCTTCCCTCAATGTTCCACTGCCTCTCAAGCCACTGAGTAATTGCTTTATAATCTAATTGGCTTTATCTAAGAAGAGTTAGCTTAATGGGGGAGGGGCAGGGAATGTCCAAATAACTTAACAATTAGAAGATAGAGTTCAGTTAGAGCCAACTAAACTGCACTGAGGATCAGGTTGGAAACTACCAAATGAGTGTGCTGTCAGCCCCCATTCTCTAGATGGGAGGTTGGGTGGTTATCTGTCAAGGAAAGAAAAGTCTATTACTTAGAGAGCCTGTGACTGCCTGGATAGGTCTGGCTAGGCCTAGGCACAAATGTGAAGTCAAAGTATCTTTTCAGAACCCTTCCTTTTTGTCACTAATATCTATCAATCTGTCACTAGTACTTTCTTCCCTAGGGCCCAAGGATCTCACTCAGGCTTGTTTTCTCTAAGCAAGACCTTTCCTATATGTCTCTCCCTTTTTCTGCTTACTAGAAAAATGGGATGGATAGTTTACATCTTTGTCTGCATATACCTGCTGTCAGTTTAAGGTTATATGAGAAAGGATCTAATAAATTTTCAGGCTAAGTAAGGCCTGACTGATAAGACTTAATAGATCTTACTGAAAAACCAGTCTGGGTCCAATAAATGTACCCAAGCAGGTTTAGAGCTATGTTATGGAACTTCAGAAAAGGCTCGCAGAATTCCTGTAACACCAAATTAATGTGAATATCTTATGGTAACGAGAAAAAAAAAGACTTATGGCACTTGCAAAAGACCAAGGAGACTGCAATTAGTTAGATCCCAAATAGTATGAATAATGAATTCTCCTAAAGTAGATGTATTGTATCCAAATTCACATGATTTAATGTGATTACATAGATATGGTGATAGGTTCTATTCCAATAGGAATATGTAGTGTGAATTCAAATAATGTGACCACTTCATGGGATTCATTATTTGTATTAAGTGGTATCCATCTGTATCAACACCCACTCTAACTATGGGTTTTAGAAGGTTAGATGTGTACTTTTCATAGCGGCAAGACTTCTTAGAAATTCTTAACTTTGCTGGAGACTGGGGATAATGAGAGACTTTATACGTAGCTAAGTCCTTTACTTAACCATGGCCTCCTGAGAGCAACACCCAGGATTAAGATATAGGGTCAGCATCCATTCATAACCCCCATCCAATGTATCTTTTCTTAAAATTAGACCAAATCAGAGTACACATTAACTCAAAACAAAGGCATTTAATTAAACAGAATAGCAAGGGTAGATCACAAGGATACTCCCCTCCCCGCCATAGTCATCATACACACAAGACCACATTCTTCTGAAGATTCCCATTGAGAAAATGCATAAGAACCAGACAACTCAGGCTCCTAAAACTGCATCCCGAAGCTGGACCACCCTTCTACTTCTGCGGTTGCTGTTTGTTGCTTTCCCATAGAATTGTGGGTGTTATCTGCTGGTTTGTTTTCTCTACCCCTCTGCCTTCTGTTAGATTGTCTACCAATTTATTGTTGCCACCTGCTGGATCTCTGCTGAACTGTACATGTTGTTTGTATGTGGCTTCTTTCGAGTAGTGGCATGGTCATTGCTTTTTTTTTTTTTTCAGAGACAGATCATATAGAGTCTCAAGCCTCTTCTGTGTTCCAGACCTACAGATGCTATTGTTGTTGTTTATTCCTTGTTTTCAAAGAGGATCAATGACATCATGGGTGATAAATTGTGCATAAATTGGATTTAAGTGAGGCAGAGCTGTGCAGGTACCAGCCTCACTCTTTCCTCCAGAGTCATTGAAGTTCAGTGGCAAGACAAAAGTCAAGATGATTGGTGATGGCCTGGGATGAAGTGAGTGACTTTGGCCTTTCTAAATTAAGGACTTTCCCAGGTCTCAGTTTGTCTGCGGCAATAGCCATTCAATGATTAAAGGCTAGGTAAGAATAGAGACAAAATATGCTACCCTTGAGAGTAAATAGTTAAAAGGCAATACTATTCAGAGAAGCCCTAAAACATAGACATGGGTCCATAGTTGTCCATGCCTGCCCAGATTTAGAGTTACCCCAATTTTTTCTCAAAGGAAATGTGTGTGTGTGTGTGTGTGTGTGTGTGTGTGTGTGTGAGAGAGAGAGAGAGAGAGAGAGAGAGAGAGAGAGAGAGAGAGAGAGAGAGATTTGGACCCTGAAATTTCATTGGTATAGGAACTTCCTGATGAAGAACTTCTACCAATGTAAATCCATAATATTTAGTCTTTGAGAGCTGCCTAGAGATGTTGAGAGGTTAATTAACTTGCCCAGGAAACACAGCCAATATGTTTCAGAGGTGGGACTTGCACCTAGGCGTTCCTGATTCCATGGACAGCTCAATGCCTCTCAAGAAAATAAGACTTGAAATGTATACTTATCTGTAAATACTCGGACGGCCAAAACAAAACAAAACAAAAATAAATCTATAGATGTACCTTCCAGCAAAGCAAGAACCCTCAAATCTGTGTCTTTAAATGTTTCAATTACCCCTTCAGTGTCAATTCCCTTAAACTGGATTGATATTTGGATTGGGATGAGTAAGTGCTGTTCAACTCCCTCTTGCCTCTGGCAGATAAATTTAGGTTACACAGGTTACCCTGGAGCTTCACACACCAGGACAAGAAGAGAGAGAGAGATACTTAGCAAACTCTCTTGCCTGAAGCTGCATCCAAATTGCTGCTCTTTCTACATATACTTGGTTAGAGTTGTGGGGAAGAGGTGGGGGCAAGTTGGAAACAATCTTTAATTTTTCCATAAGAAAATTGAAAAGTTTGAGTATCTGATGTAAAGGTTAAACTCCTTCCCTCCCTCCCTCCCTCCCTCCAACATAAACACAAATCAACAGATTATCAGCACTTACCCTGTGGCTGTTTTTTCATTTGATCTGGCCTTTCTTTGCTTTTGTTTCTCTTCTTTTTTATCTTCATGCATTCTTCTGAGTTTTCAGTGGTTATATTCTATAAAACAAGAAAAGAACTTTACAAAAAAAATCTTGTGCCAACCAAATCATGGTTCTTTACTTTTTAACTTGTCTATTTCCATCTGTATAATTATGTTTTCTCTCTGATTTCTGTAGAATCTTTTGGTCTTTAACTCAACAAGAATATGAATCATCAATATAGTTTCATGAGCTGTGGTAGTGTTACACTGTAATTAATTTTTGAAAGATTTTACATATTTTTAAAAGCCTATTAGGAAACAAAGGATTTTTTTTCCTCTTTACTTTCATAAAATTATTTACTTATATTAACTTTGGTCTGACTGCACAATTAAGTCGTTGTACCATAGAGAAAAAGAATAAATCAGGTTTGTTGCTGTGAAATGAACAGGCTTTAATTCCACAAAGTATTTTTCAAGGGTATCAGTTCCCTCTGAGATTTCACTTACGATTTTTTTCCCCACATGATCAGAGGCCATTCCAATAATCTGCAAGCAACTCTTCACAACAAAGTCTCAGCATATCAGTGAAGACATAAGGAAACAAGAATCTCACTCTATAAGAAAAGATTCTGAGAAAAATGTTCCAGGATGGTGAGTGTTGTTTAGTGGATAGAGTGCTGGACTTGGCATCAGGAAGATTTAGATTCAAATCCCGTTTCTAATAGATTCCTGCTATATGAGCACAGGCAACTCATTCAATCTCTCCCTGTCTTTGTCTGTCTATCTCATTTCAACACAAAATAGTTACCTTATGCCCTCTGCCTGTAAGGCAAATGCTGCTAGTGTGTTATGCTGCCAGGGAGAGCCCAGGAAGAATAGCACAGGGAAGGAGTCATAAGAAGATAGGATATTGGCTTGCTGAAAAACAGAGAAGGGAGATTTTCTTCACCATCTTATGTGGTGCTTACAACATTCCATTAGTTAAGAAAGGAAAGGAAAAAGCAGCACAAGAAGAGATAATGATATAATATTCATGAGATGGTCTCATTTTGGGGAAAGAAGGTTGTGGGGAATCAAATAAAGGTCTTGGTGTCACCCTACCACTATTTGGTGAAAGAAGCTTCAAAAAACCAGGAGGTTAGTGCACTGATATACTTTTTTTCCCTTTAAGTTCTGAACACTTTCTAACCTCATCAGAAACAAGGATAACGTACAGTCATACCCTGGCTCTGAAAGATTTTAAGATTCCCAGCTTAAACTCTGAGCACAGGGATCTTTAGAGATTTTTTTTTTTATGGGAAATGGATTCCAAGGTCACAGTTACTCCAAAATAATGTGAACTCATAGGTGTGAATAGATGAATAAAGCCAAATTCTATTTTGTCTTCATGAATATCAAAGTGAGCATGGAGCTACATCTGTAAGACTCACATCAGAATAGAGATGACAGTTAAGATTACAGAGCCAAATATGAAGCTAAGAGTAATTGACTAACTAGGTTAAAAATTTAAAAAATTCTACCTGAAGTCAGGAGCAATCCCATCCTGCTGGCATAATTATAATATAAAATTGAGTTTTAACTATACTAACGTCATAAAGATTTAGGAAACTAGAGAAGATGGAAGGGATGGATGAAAACGGGAATGCTATGAATGGTTTTGAGAATATCTTGCCATCTCTATATTTTTGTGTTCCATCTACACCATTCTTAGAATCTACTGTTTTATAAAAAAATTTCCACCAAATGTTCCAAGCTGTTGAGTATCATGTTTATTCTTTTGTATTCTTTAAGTGCTGTTGTGTCCATTTTTTTTTTGTTTTGGCAGTCGGGGTTAAGTGACTTGCCCAGGGTCACACAGCTAGTAAGTGTGTTGTGTCCATTTTTAAAGACACCAGATCTCTATTTATATCTCTTCCTTTTTATCACCATTCTGAAGGTTCTTAATGCTGGTCCATTATTTTTTCTTGGTGTCTAGTTGTTATCAAGGTATTATTCTTTCCTTGTGAAGATTTTGCCTTTATTGGTTATTCATTGGGTTATTATTATTATTTTGCTTATTCATTTCTTCAGTATTAACTATACTTTGTGAGGTTTTCACCCTAAGGATTTCCTTTCTTTGCCATTTTTTGGGGGGTTTATTGTTCTTTTTTAAAAATTTTTAATTTTTAGGCAATTTGGGTTAAGTGACTTGCCCAGGGTCACACAGCTAGTAAATGTCAAGTGTTTGGTCTGAGGCCGGATTTGAACGTGGGTTGTTCTTTTTAAGAGGCAGCATGGCATAGTGGATAGAAGCTAGGCTTGAGCCAGAAAGATCTTGGTTCAAGTCCCATCTCATACACATTCTAGGTGTGTAACCTTGGGCAAATCACAACCTTTCAGTTCTCTGGGAGGATCTCTAAGGCAAAAAGTAGCAGAGAATATGTTGGCTCGTCCTTGATAGAGGAAGTTC
Source organism: Phascolarctos cinereus (assembly GCF_003287225.1). Lineage (NCBI taxonomy): Eukaryota > Metazoa > Chordata > Mammalia > Diprotodontia > Phascolarctidae > Phascolarctos > Phascolarctos cinereus. The sequence goes on from NW_027556098.1 coordinate 98,068,011, forward strand.
CTCAGTGGTGACTCCCTATGTTAATGAAATCACAGGTCCCCTTCCTATCCCTATTTTCCTTTTTCTTTATTTGGCAATGTGTGACTACTTTAGAGAGATGAAGGGGAGGTGGGCTTAATTATGATCATCTCCTCAATTCTCTTCACATCTTATCCACTCATCCACTCTGGACATTTTGGCATCTGTTCTGTCTGCTGATTCCTCCTCCACTCCTCTTTTACCTTCTTCTCGTTTATAAACCTTGAGACTAGGTCTCTAGGGACCATGACTTTCTTCCTCAGGAGTTAATGCATTTAGTTTTAGAACTCTGCCCTGGGATTGAATGGTCTTGTTTGGTCAATGAAGGAATTTAAACTTGCCTAATCCACTCAATCTTGTTGTTCAGTTGTTTTTTCAGTTGTGTCCAACTCTCTGTGACCCCATTTGGGGTTTTCTTGGCAAAGCTACTGGAGTGGTTTTGCCATTTCTTCTCCAGCTCATTTTACAGAGGAGGAAAGTGAGGCAAACAGGGTTAAATGACTTGCCCAAGATCACACAGGTAGTAAGTGTCTGAGGCCAGATTTGAACTCAGAAAGATGAGTCTTCCTGACTCCAGGCCTAGCACTCTATCCACTATGCCACCTAGATGCCCCACTGTATCTAGCTAGCCCCAGCCTATGTTTCATATCACATCTACCTTGGACATCTTGCTATCTGCCCTGTTGCCACACATGTAACCTATGATCCACCTCCATTTACATTTTTGGCTTTGAGTACAGTAAAAAAAATCAATTCTACTATTGCTTTTAAGAAAGGATGTGGCAATTCCCTGTGATTCCAATATTCATCCCTGTTGAGTCCTGGGACCAAAACTTCCTTTCCTGGCTACCATTTTGTTTTGTGATGTCTTCACCCACTAGAATATAAGTTTCTTGAGGGCAAAAATTGTTTCTCTCTTTCTGATGTATCACCAGTTATTAGGAGAGTGTTTGGAACATAGTAGGCCTTTGATAATTGAATGCCTAAAGTTAAAATTGACAATTTTAATTCACTTATTTTGCTGGAACTTGAGCATAGACCTCCTTAGGGAAGGTATTCCTGGGATTGCTCATCTGTAAAATGGAAAGTTTAGATCAAGGTAAGTCATTAGGAAGATTCTAGAGGAGAATACTTCAAAAGATCTATCATTTTATTGGTGTTCATTCCACTGATGCAGATTGCAACCCTTCTCTATCTTGGTAGTTGGTCTTCATAAATTATGGCAAAGAAACCTAGAAACATTGCTTAGTGTCCAACTCTTTGGTATTTAGCTTTTCTAAGTATAGCTAAGGTGTTCCTTGGATGACAGACATTTCTAGGTCACCGTGGTAGAATGTCAGAGTTTGTTTTCTGTTGTTTTTTGGAAACTTTAGCTCATCTTCACACCACATCTTAGTACTAGAGTAAGACTTTGGTGGAGGAGGTGATAATTCCTTTTGGGTTACTATTTCTGTCAGAGGTAAATGGCCAGAGCTTTTCAGTGGCCATTCCAATGGCCAATTCAAAGGAACTGGAAACTAGGCCTTAGAAAACAGTTGGATTTTCTGCCCTTCCACAGACTTTTTGAAGAAGTCTAATATTTTGTGGGTATTAAAAATATTTTCTAATGCCTCAGTAAAAAAGATCAGAGACAGCAAGCATTTATTACTATGTGCTAGGCATTGTACTAATCACTAAGGTACAAAGATTAGCAGAAAGCAAGACAATCCCTGTCCTCAAGGAGCTTACATTCTAACAGATGAAGACAATGGTAAAAGAGAGCTGAAAAATGGTGGAGGAGGAAAGTACCTGGTAGAGGCAAGGTGGAGAAGTCATCTGAGTACTCTTGGGCTAGGCCTGTTTTGAAGTGACCAGGGCTGATATGAATGCTTTCTCAAATGGAGGAGCTAAGTCTTGAGAAATTGGATATAGAATGGCAAAGACTAGGGGAAAGTACTTTATGGGATGAAGAAGGAAAGATTGGTATGTTATTTTCAGAAAGTAGCGTTTATGGAAGCTAATTTGTCTTCAAAAATCATCAGTATAATTTTATTTCCATATTAAATTTATCTTGTTTTCAGTTTCTAGATTATAGGGAGGGAAAATATATATGTATCACAATTTCTTTAATGAAATGAAAAATTATTTACTTGTGATCACTGTGTAACAATATTTAATGGAATTTGTTTTGTTATCCTGTGTTAGTACATGGGGGACCCATTGGACACCTTGTGTTTTGCAACTCCCTGAGACATTGGGGGACAAAATTATTGTCTTTAAGTATCTGTAGTGTTATCATGAGGAAGAGGTATTAGACTTCTGTTTGTTTCCAGAGAGAACTAGAGGGGTCAATCAACAAGTCAACAAGCATTTACTAAATAAAGCACCCACTATGCTCCAAGCGCTGAGCTTGGTATGGGGGATACAAAGGAAAAATTTAACAGTTCTTTTCTTCAGGGAGAATACATCCTACTGAGTGAAAAAAAAGATGTATACATATAAATACATATCCACAATTTATACAAAATAAATAAAACTAAGACATAAAGTTAAACTTCATTTTAAAAGAAAGAATAAAAAATAATTGGAGGGATATCCATTGCTCATGGTTGGGGCATTCCAATGTAATAAAAAGTGAAGATACTCCCTAAATTGATTTACAAATTTAATGCTAAACTAATCAAATTACCAAGGGATATTTTACAGAGCTAGACAAAATGATAGCAAAAATTATTTGAGAGAACAAAAAGTCTAGTCTCTCAAGGGAAAAATGAAAAAAAAAAGTAGCAATGAAGAGGTAATAATACTTTCAGATCTCAACTTATATTATAAATGAATAATTGTAAAACTTATTTGGCACTCCTTAAAAAATAGAAAAGTAGATCAGTTCAATTGACTAGATAATGAAAAATTAGAAATAATCAAACTCAATAACCAAAGCTTCAGTGAATCATCTTGACAAAGATCTCCCCAATAGGCAAGAACTACTGGGAAGACTGCAAAGGAATTTTTTAGAAAGTAGGTTTAGAATAGTATCTTATGCCACCATGCTACAGTAAGTTCAAAATGGAGATGTGTGACTTGAATATTAAAGGTCACACCATTAAAAAAATTTAAAGAGAAACAAATGATGTACCTTTCATAGCTGTGGTAAGGGGAAGAGTTCTCAGTGAAAGAAGGGATATGAATGATGATGAATGGTAAAACAGATACTCAAATTGAAATTCTTTAGCACTAACAAAATCAATTCGACCAATCTAAGGAAGGGTAACGTGAGTTTCCATAACTAGAGGTGAAGTGGAAGTTACATGACCAACTGTCATAGATTTTGTAGAAGATGCTGCTTCAGGACTAGATTACCTCTTAGGGTACTTTCAACCCCATGACTTTGTGCTTCAGATGATGAGCTCAAAAAACAGTTTCATCATTGAACCAGGAGTCCTAAACCTGGAGGGCAGACTGGGAGTGTATTGTCAAAAGGAATTGAGTGGCTCAAGGTTTGGGACTAGAAGAATATCTGATCAACTTCAGGATGAAATGTCGAAGGCCTGAAAGAGGCCAATAATTCCTTAAGCTACGTCCAGCTGAAATGAATGACTGTACCTCAATTATTCTTCATGCAGTTTATCCCCAGAAATTCCTTCACAGTGTGGCAAAATAATTTGTGAATTTAAATGGCTAACTTAGGATGTTTGTAAGACTAGAGTTTCACAACTCCAACCCCAATTAATGTAATTAACAAGATTTTTAAAGCCCTAATTATCTACATACTATCAGTTATATACTAGGTGTGAAGAATTCCTAGACACCTCTGTTAAATCCATCAAAGGTATAAACAAAGTGGACACATTCTTAATTAATTTGGGAGGGAGGAAGTGCTTCTAAGCATTGGGTGCTTCTAAGCTATCAGATGATGATACACAGTAAATGTATTGGGATTGATTGAAAGAAAAAACACATATCTTTGGGCATATGTATATCATAGAAGAGATTCCAGTAGGAATAAGTCAAGTTTCAGGAACATTTTGAGGAAACAAATCCTTTGGCCTGTAACCAGAGAGGAGAAAGTCAGAGGGTGGGAGAGGGGGTAAGATTGAGTTTCTCTCCTTTATATCTGTTAACCAGGGGATGAGCTTGTGAATTTCAAAGATTGGAAGACTTGGACTTCCCTTTGCATCCCCAGAACAAGAGTGGCTGGTAGCAGCATCTGTGTTGGGAGTAGAGAGATATGCGGAGGACAGACTGAAAACACTAAGAAAATGCACCTTCAGAACTTTACAAAGGGGGAGACACTCAGAGTCCACAAAGAGCTACACCCACTTAAGAGAAACTTCATGAGGACTCCACAAAGGCAGAAGAGAACTGCCGTTAACCAAAAATTGTAAGTTACCCTTTGGCCACATCTGCCATCTGGGTTTCAGCCGGTTCTCCCTGGGGAACTTGTGTGTGGGACTGCATGTTTCGGTTTAGGAGACTATTTTGAATCAGTTGTTTTCACTATATCACATTAATAAATTCCCCTTTCTCAAAGCTAATTAAGTCTAGATAATTGATAATAACAAAGAACCCCAAAACAATCAAGGTTACACCTAATACCCTGAGAAATAGTCACAACTGCCTGCTGGAGACCTCCATTGTGAATATGAGTTGGAGAAGCAACCCAGACGGAGTGCATCATGCTTATGGTATAAAACTGGGAACTGTTTAGAGGCCCAGCCTTTGTGGATAAATCCTCCTATCTTTTGTGATATTGGAAGAAAGTTGCCCAGGTAGGGAAGCAGCTGTTTGGAGATGCTCTGGACCCATTTAATTACTGGCTTTAACTGGACCTCATCTGGCTCTCAGGAGCACCCTACTCCAAATATAGAGGGTTGCAAATGGCAGCTGCCACTTTAATATATATCCTATACTCACTTCTGACAATAAAATTCCAATTTTGTTGACCTCAGAATCCTCATTTCTCTGATACGTGTTCATCAAGATTACTCTCCCTTCCCTAAAAATTCCTGCGTTATTTCGTGGTCTGTGATAAGCTTGTCAGTACATGTCTTCAAACCTGCTGAGCCTAGCCATATTCCAAACTTCCTTTTGATAATCCTATCTCATTAAAAAGGATTATAAAAGCATTCATGTTTATTTATTATGTGTGCATGATGTATGAAGCCATCATCTGCATCACTAAGCTCATCTGTTGATATATTTCCTGACAAATATATATATCTAAAGCCTCTTATGTATTCTGATAATGTCTCCTAGTGCAAAATCATCTATATTTAATGAAAAGTCATTGCTTTTTTTTTTCTTTTCCGTATTGATCATCTGCTCCTTGGTAAAACGTGGACAAATTCAGAAAGACTCATAGTTTCTGTGTGACCTTGGGTGACTTGCCTAACCTCTTTATTACACACATCTATAAAGCAGAGAAACTTGTATGCAGACCTGCTTTCCAACATTAAGATAACTACAATTGTGAAGTACTTTTGCTATCTTATTTCAGGCTCTCTTATTCCACAGATATATATTAATTTTCTTGCAAGTGCATTTATTTTTAGGCCTTCACATGATTAGATTATTATTTTCTAAATTACCATATAGTGTGTGTTAAATGGAACCATGTTACCTGAAAGTGCTAAAGAAGCTGTTGATAGAATCAAAATACACAGGTCCAATATGCAAAAAGTAACATTAATGTGGTTGTTGTTCAGTTGTTTCAGTCATGTCTGACTCTCCATGACCCATTTGGGGTTTTCTCGATAGAGATGCTAGAGTGGTTTTCCATTTCCTTCTCCAGCTCATTTTACAGGTGGGGAAACCAAGGCAACAAGAGTTAATGATTTGCCCAGGGTCTTGTGGCCAGGAAATATTTGAAGCTAGATTTGGATCAGGAAGATGAGTCTTCCTGACTTCAGGCCCAAGAAAGCATCTCGGTGCTGCAGTAGATAGAGCATAGGGCCTTTGCCAAGAAAATCCCAAATGGGGTTGTAAAGAGTCAGACACAATTGAACAACATTAATATATATGTGCAAATATAAAAGATATACCTATGTGTGTATATGTATATATACACACATAATCAATATATTCACACATATTATATGTGTCTATAATATACATATTATCTCATCCTTTTGAAAGAAACCCCTAAATCATTAGTCTATTCACTAACTCTTTCGGGTACCCAGGTTTGTGCTTTGATCACCTGAACGCATTTATCAGAGAGACCAGAGGTACTTAACAATTAATTTTTTATATATAGTGTCATAATTATAGCTTCTTTTGGGTTTCTGGCATCACATGAGACTAAATGTAACAAATATAAAAAGGACACTTTGGGAGATACGGGCAAAAAATTCCAGAAACTAGTCTACTGACAGATTTGGGTTTTTTTGGATGGATTGAGATGGTATATATTAATAAGTGCATAGAATTTTTAATATAATTGATATTCATATTATAACAATTCATTAATCTATAATCATATAAGTGTATTAATCATAGTATATTAATAATGAGACTGTTTTGAGGTGCCTTAATCACTTTCCTAGTAATAAGTGTGAATAGTTACAAAATGGAATGGGCTATCTTAGGAATTTGTATGTGTCCCTTCCCTGGAAGCCTTCATTCAGACCCTCATTGACCACTTGTCAGGGACATGAAATAAAGAGATTCCTATTCATGTAGATGATGTTTTAGGCCCTTTCCAACTCATAATTACAGAACTTTAGAATGAGGAGAGACATTAGAGGTCATTTAGCCCCAAACACACCTAAACAAGAATCCCCTATACGACATATCCCCAAATGATCAGCCAATCTTTATTTGAAAATTTTAATAATGGGAAACTCACTACTTCTCAAAGTATCCTGTTCTAATTTCCTATCTCTCCAACTGTGAGGAAGTTTTCTTTACATGAACTTAAAGTCTTGCTAAAACTCCCAGATCTTCTAAAACAAATGTCTAGTCATGACTTGCCTGTCATGTACTAGTGAAATTTATGTTTTAAAACTAAGGGAACTTTATATTTATCTGTATAAACTTCATCTTGTTAGATTTGATTAAAAGTCCTAGTCTATTGTACTGAATTCTGAGATTCTCTGGCAACCTAATGAATGCTAGAATTCATAACATTTTTGACATGCTTAATATCATCCAGGAAAAAAGAAAACTACTAATAAGGTTCATCCCAAGTACCATCTTCTACACGAAACCTTTCTTGATTCGCCTTTTTTAGTGCCATACCAATGCAGCTACCAAAGTGTTAGTATATAGAGCTAAAAAAAAGTTTATCTGGAGGAGCAAAGTATTAAGAATCTCAAGGAAAATAATGAGAAAAAGAGTGGAAAGTAAAAGAGTCTAACAGTACCAAATCTCAAAGTATGCAATGTGATTACTGCACACTATTGGGGGAGTGAGGTGGCACAATGGATAGAGCACTGGCCCTGGAGTCAGGAGGACCTGAGTTCAAATCCAGTCTCAGACAAATAACATTCATTAGCTGTGTAACTCTGGGTAGGTCACTTAACCCCAGTTGCCTCACCAAAAGGAAAAAAGAGAGAGAGAAGAGAGAGAGAGAGAGAGAGAGAGAGAAGAGAGAGAGAGAGAGAGAGAGAGAGAGAGAGAGATTACTGCACAATAATGATCAAAATTATTTTGTACTGGTTAAAAAATAGAAAGTTCATCAGTGAGACAGGTCCAGAAGCAACCAAACATAGTGTAATATTAAATAGACCCTAAGTCTCCCAACTAGTGGAGAAAAGACTTACCATTTAACAAAAAAAAAAATGGCTTTTAAAACTTGAAAGCAGTATGGCAGAAATCAGGTTTAGATCAATGTCTCACACAATATACCACAATAATTTCCAAATGGACACATGATCTAGATATAAAAGGTCATATCCTAAACAAGAGGAGCAGGGAAGTAGGTATTTTTTGCAGGTATGAACAAAATCAGAATTCTCAACAAAACAAGGGATAGAGAGGATAACAGGAGACAAAATTGGCAATTTTGAGTACGTAAAAATAAGCTTTTGTATAAACAAAACCAATGCAGTTGAAATTAGAAAATAAGCAGTTAACTGGGGAAAATCTTTGCAATGAATTTCTTGGATAAAAGTTTGATATCCAAGATATATAGGAATTAATCAAATATATAAGAATAACAGCCACCCTCCAGGCACTAAATGGTCACAGGATATGAACAGGCAGTTCTCAAAAGATGAAAAGCAAGCTCTCAATAATCATACAAAAATGCTACAGATTATTAATAATTATAGAAATGTAAATTAAAGTGAATATGAGGTTCACATGCCATCATATTGACAATGATAAACAAAAAGGAAAATAACAATTGTTGGAGGGGATGTGGCAGAACAGGCACACTAATGTACTATTAATGTAGCTGTGAATTGGTATAGCATTCTGAAAAGCAATTTGGAGCTAGAGCCCCAAAGTCACTAAACTCTGCATACCCTTTGACCCACCATTATCCTTCTTAGGCACATATCCTAAAGGTATCAAAGAAAGAAGGAAAGAACCCATATGTACAAAAATATTCGTTGTAGCACCTTTTTTTATATCAAAGAATTGGAAAATAAGGGGATGCCTCTTCTCTAAGGGGAATGGTTGAGCAAATTATGGCAGCTGAGAATAATGGACTATTATTGCCCTGTAAAATGATAGAAGTGATAGTTCAGAGAAACCGGTGAAGTCCTGTATGAACCGATCCGGAGTGAAATGAACAAAACCAGGAGCATAGTTTATGTGATGATTACCACATTGTAAAGAAAGACAGAAGAGTTTAAAACTCTGATCAATACAGTAACAAATCCCAACTACACAGCATAGATGATGATGTTTCCCACTTATTGACAGAGAGGTGACAGACCAGAGATGCAGGATGGACATATGTATCTTGGAGATTAGACTTTTTCAGAGAAATTTGAAGCAAAGATTTCCCCCAGTTGTTTTCCTTTTAATCTTAGCTTCATTAGATTTATTTCTACAAAAGTTTAAATTTTACGTAAATAAAACCATTCATTTTATCTTTTGTGATTTTCTTTATCCTTTAATTATTTGCTATATGCCAGACACAAAAAAGGCAAAAACCTTCCCTTTCTTTAAGAAGATCACTCGTATAACAAAGATTAACAATTAGAAAGAGAAAGAAAGTGTAGGTGGATGAGCTCTTTAAGGGACCATATAAAAAGCAAAGTTAGGAGACCCAGAACTGAACACTGGGGAAAACCCATAATTTACCAGAAAAGAGTAAAATGGTAAAAGAGAAAGAAGTTGGAAGGAAAGCTGGAAGCCTTTCTCATTAAGGAAATTAAGGTTAGCAAATTAATCAAGGAGGAGAGAAGAACCTACGATGTCAAAGGCAACAATTGAGAATCATGAAATTTGTTCCTTGGATTTTGTCGGAATTTTGTAGGACTTGTTTTTTGTATAAAAACACTCTGCTGTTACACAGAAATTTGGATGGGCCTTCTTCCACATGGCAGGTCTGCAAATAGATGGCTTTTACAGCTTCCCCTATGTGTTCAGACTAAACAAACATCCCCATTTCTATCAACTTATCCTCTAACAGGATAATCATTCATGCAATATCTATCCCACAGAGTTGTTATGAAGGTCAAATGAGGTAAAATATGTAAAGCTCTATGTAAATGTCAGTTATTATTATCGTCAAGTAATTTAGGGCTACAAGGAACTTTTTATATTTGTAACTTACCTTGGCTGAGAGTGTTATTTTGTGGCTCCATCTCTCTAAAAGGGAGAAAGAGTTGGAGGGATTAAGGAAAAGTGGGAGTTTTAAAAGATGGACTGAGTATAAGAGAGGTTGGGGTAATGTCACTTGGCTAGTAGCACCCGGGGCATCCTTCCCCTCCAGCTGCTTGGATTAGACTCAGAAATCTAGGCCATTTATGTTTTTCAGAAAGAAATCCCCACCCTTTGCCCTTGCAGGTGTGAAAGGGTACAAAGCTGAGCAGCAAACAGATATCACAGGGAACTTTTGGATAAGACATTAATGCCCAGTATCTTTGGCCTCATACCCTGCCACTTGCTCAAGCTGAGCCCACCCACACAGGAGGTAGAGACCAGCTAGAGGTTCTCTGAGGTCTTGATAGAACCTGTAGAGGTTCTACAAAAACCAAAATGCTAAAACCTCATTAGTTCTCTGTTTTACATTTCTGGACTGCTCTATTAATGTTCCTTTAACTAAAGATTCATCTTTCTACTGGATATCCACAATTGATTGAACAAAGAAAACCCTGGAATGCACAAACTGAATCCTGAAACATTATCTCCAGGTCTACACTTCTTGTCATTAGTATGACTGGGGTACCTTGCTTCTACATTATAGAATTTTGTCTTAACTCCATTCATTCATCTACCTAGAACATGCTTTCCTAATGTAATTCCCCCCCTGTGTCCCCCAACCCTCCTCAGCCTTCAATATATGCAGATATTCTGTGTCTGCTTTTAGGAGACCATATAGGAGTTCTGAAGGGCAGGCTCTGGACATGTATTACTTGTTTGCCAAGAGTCTTCTGATTGTCCACTGAGGCATAGGAAACAATAATACAGGGTGCCACATGTGGTAGAAGAAGAAGTACCTTCTGGCTGTTGACCCTCTTTGATGCATTTTTCAGATGATGTATTTTCAGCAAGAGATGAAGAAAGATGGTCCTTCTCTATCCCAGCATAATAACATCAAGGGCCACTGCTCCCCACATGAAGTGAACATTCAGCTGGCTAGAATTATAACAAGACTCCTGGTTACCACTGTCTCTGTTGGGTGGTTCAGGCTCTTGAATGTAGAGGATAAAGTCAACTTCACTTCCCCAAACCTCTGTACCAACAAGCAATCCCAGAAACGAGTAGAGAAGCAGTAGGCACCTTCAACATCATTTAGGTGTTGTATCCCATGGCCTCCCAGATGGCATTATCCTCCTATCATGAAAGAAGCACATCTAATCAGAAGAAAACTACATTTTCCACGAGGCCCTGGGCCCCATGACTTTGGCTTGATTGAACAAAGATAAGACCATTCTTCCAATGGTGCCATGTGGCCAATGTGTGAACGAGGAGAAAAACAGACAACGATGGCAATGTCTAATGTAGGAATGGGAACGACAGCTGTGTAGCTATATCAGCTGTTCCACTTGGTTTTATTCGAGAGGCCCTTTTTTGTCTGTCAACCACATACATAGAAGCCCTGCTTCTACTGCTCGTGGTGGATAGGCAGAAGTACCTCTTTCATTGTATCTTCCACCCAAGCAGTGAATAGGACTGCATCTAGTACCATTAGACCATTAAGGGTGTGGTCTCAAAGAGAGGACATGGTTGTTAGCACATCATATGCAGTACCTGGAATTGGTAGAGAACTTCTGCCTAATACCACTCCTTAAGGATTGGAAGACATTGATGGTCTATAAGCTCTTGGTCAGATAGGAGCAATTAAATCAGGAGGAACCTTGATGGATTCAGCAAAATCCTGGCATTGTCAGCATCAGACAGAGGTAGGAAATGCAAACAAATGCTATAAAAAACCTGATTAGAGAAGCAGGTTGAACCATAGCCCTGGAATTCCCTGTATCTTGACTTCTTAATTTAGTACACACTTCCCTGTCCTGAATCCCTGCCCCAGCAACCAGCCATCCTGTGCTTTCTCAGCTCCTTGGATTTTGGTATTCTGGTACCAACTTTCCATGTACTTTCCTTTGCAATTTGGACCCTGCCTCCTCTGCTCTTCTTGGCAACTACCTTCTCCCCACTTCATTCAGAGATTTACTCAATCACTGGCACATGTTAGCCCATCCTGGAGCGGGGTGCAACAGATAACAATACTTGCAATATCTGCAGGGGCCTTGTGAGGAAAGCATTTGGTCCAAGGGCTATATAAATAGTGACCTGTTATTATCAGGGATACGTAATCATGGCTTAGGTTCTTCCTAGGTTAGCATTTTTGTTTTTGTTTTCTTCTTTTAAGGACTCCTATTTGCTAAAGGAGGACATTGTTGACACTTCTTTCCTCACTCTGAATAGGGAGAAGAAACTCAGAGAAGAATTCAACTGCCCATCGAGTGATCTAAAGAAATTTTGATGTATAAGCCCACTGAGTTCCTCCTAGAGCAGCCTGTGTCTTAGTTGAATGATTTCTTTCTTTGTTGGATTCATGTTATTGATGAAGATCAAACAGCCAAAATTTAAAAAGGCCTGTGGAGTTTTCTTCTCCTGTTACAAAACAAAAGAGGGGCCCTCTAGTCATATATTTCAACTGAAAAAGCCTCTATCACCACATTTCCTGTTTGCAACTGAACCAAGTGCACACAAAGGATTTTAAGAAACAGGCATGAAAAATTGAGTTTCAGATGAAGATCAGGCACATTGCATTGTTATTTGTAGTGCTAGGGAGAAGTATCATTTAGCAGAAAGCTATTTGTGGGCATTTATTTCTTTTAACTGCTTATATTTTACTTATGGGGGTAAACAAATCTGTCTGAGAAAACAAGGATGTCAGGTAAGTGATGCTTTAAAGTCTATTCCCTTACTCTGTGTAGCCTAAAAATAAACACATTTAACAGACCAGAGTGAATCCAAGTTCTTAAAGCAAGAAACTCATGACTTAGTATCTAAATTTCTTGCTGCAAATGATGTGAAACTGGGAAGAAAAACTGATGGAATTAGGAAATGTATTGAAGATTCTACTACGGTGCATAGTTGTTGGGAAAGCAATGACATCGAAGGCCTTGCTGTAGCTATAGCATCAAGCTTCCTATGGGTTCTTGGATGATGCCATAACATTGCTTTTGGTTTAAAAATATGACTCCCATCATGAGGAGCAGCTGGTTGACTGTGATTATTTTTTCCTTTTGAAGTAGTCATTGTAACTTGTGATCAATGAATCTTGTTCTGATTCATATCAGTTTAAGCAAAGGAATTTTCCAAAGAAGTCAATTCAATCCCTCTGAAAGTTTTGCTAGCAGTAGCTCAAGTCCACTTGCCCACTTAATAGATTATTTCTGAGGGTTGTGCCTATTGAATTCATTTTATGACTCTCTTAAACAATGAAGGCATATTTTTCTTTTTTTTAATTTGCAAGGGCAGAATTCTAAATCAGTTGTTTTAAAATTATAACTTACACTAGAAACATAAACTGGCAGATGATTTTTGCTCTTCTGGGTCAACAGGCATGAAAAGTAGCTCTAAAAGGAATGTTGTCACTTATTGGAAACTAATTTGATTATCCATCTATAGTTGACAGGATTTTTTTAAAATTAAAGTTGCATTGACAGAGAAATGGCTGTCTTCGCAGTACCTTATTGTAAAGCTTGGGCTGAGAATTTGGTCGTGACCTCTGTGTCATCTGCTGGCCTTGGTGTGTCATCTGTAGCTTCTGCAAAATTACCCCCCAAATTCCCATTTAATTTCTTATGTGACCCATGATATATAGAAACCATGATGGGGAGCATGGCAATGTGGAAGGGATAACTGTATTATAAACATGTTTGTACATGTGGGCCTTTTTTTCTATTTTTTGAACTCTTTGGGATTGTAAATTTATGTATCACTTTAATTTTCTCAGTATGTTTTTAGGGCATCTGTGAATTAAGCATCCCTGCAAAGCATTGGTTACAAGGAAGGAGTATATAATTGCTAATTTATAGAAGAGGGCACAGAAAATGGCTTTGGTGCTCAGACTAAAACAATGAATTAAGGAAGACATCCAGAATTCAGTCACCAGATTGGAGACTTTTGCGAACCTTAAAGTGCTATATAGATGCTATTATTGTTAATGAAGATTATTTCAATCACTGAGATACTGAGGAGAAAGGGAACTAAAATCTAGACTAACTAAAATGCAAGTAAGAAGAGAAAACTTTTATCCAAAAATTTCAGAAACGACTAGGAATTTTGAAAGCGTCTAGATCTAAAGGTGGGTTTTGATGTCTCGGCCACATGGTTTTCTCAACGTCCTCACAATTCTATCACCTCCAGCAAAGACATTCTCTGAAACACTTGTTCTGATCCAATTTCTTTACCTACCTCTGTTCTCTGAGGGAAATTTCTACCTCCTGTATAAGTACAACTAGGACTATGGTTTAGATTCCAGTTTCCTTGATGTTTAAAGGAATTTGTTCCTGCTCAAATGAACCCAGAACCCAGAAAGATTTTAGTAAGGTAGATCTCTTGCCAAGTTTTCTTTAAACTGGCTTCTAACTTTCATTGTTCCTTTCTGTTTTATGAGGTAATATTACTCACAATTGTCTGCTACTCTTCTCTGTAGATTTTATATGCAAGTTTATATCCTAAATTGCTGTTGACCTCACTTGTCATATCTCTCTTGGCAAGGGAGTCAAGTGTTAGCTGAGTAAGGTGGTTTTTAATTGATTTTATTCTCCTTATTATGGAAACTGATTTACATAGTTTAAACATCTATGAAAATATGGTAATTAGTGTCAATATCCATCTCTCCATCCATGTCCCAATTGTAAAGTTCTTTAATGACCCAAAACTTTTCCTTGAAACAAGGACCCATTTAAAAATGCCAAAAGCCTAGTGGTGTTGGGTAACTATGAAGCATGGAACATTACAGTCTTTGAAAAATTGAAAATTAGTATCAGTCATAAGGCATAGACTGTGACACATCATAAATAATAATAAACATATAAAGAAAAAAAGAGTGTTGGTCTCATCGTGAAAGCAAGGGATAGCTGATGGATGGTGTTTGTACTCAATTAGTATATTCACAATGTCAGGCAAAAGCAAGGGAGAGGCCTATTGTTTTAGGAGGACCTACAATGATGAATATGTGGGAGAACATGGCCAAGAATTGCAAATAATGGGCTGGCACAGATGAATGTTTCCTCTAATGGTCTTCATCATCAGAGGAAATGTCTTCATTGATGAAATCACAGATCACTTTGAGTAGTTGAGTGGGTTTTTAAGATCACCAGTCTAAATTAAGAGATTGCTTTAGTCTGGGAAAGAAGACTGGTCATGACCTGGAGAATTTTACTAAGTAAGAGTGTATGGACATCTCCTGATGCCATATGATTCTTCAGCTTTGTTACCAACAAATTTCTTAGTGAAAGTGTAGCTCACTCATTAAGCATTTGATGCAAGAAAGATGTATTTGCTATCTAGTTGATGAGGTAATGCCATAATTAAGGATGCGTAGAGTTTCATCTGTGTATAGTCTATTTTTGCCTCTCCACATTAGCGTATAGTATATTGTTCTGCACGTGCAATTGGTACCCATATGACCCCTCTGGGACTTGGTTGTTTTATCATTGATCAAGAAGCTTCAGTTATGATGTGCCGGGCTCAGTGCTAAGCACTGCAGATACAAAGACAAAAACGAAATAGTTTCTATCTTCAAGGAACTTATATTCTAATGGGGAAAACAACATGAACATTTATAGGTATATACATAGTGTATACAAAATTACTACAAGGTAGTTTGGGGAGGGAAAACGCTAGCAGCTGTGGGATCAGGAAAGACTTCACTTAGATGCTGGCATTTGAGCTGAATTTTGAAGGAAATCAGAGATTTCAGGAGGTAGAGGGGAGGAGGGAGTACATTCCAGTCATAAGGTACCTACCGCAAGGGTATAGAAACTGGATATAGAGTGTCATTTATATAGAACAGGGAGTAGGTCAACATGGCTAGATTGTAGAATGCCAGGAGGGAAATAAAGTATAAAAAGACAGTCCAGGCTGGAGGGGCAAATTTAATCGAAATGAAATGAAAAAATTTAAATGTCAAAGAGTGGACTTTATATCTGATCATAGAGGCAATAGGGTATCTCTGCAGTTTATTTAATAGAGGGAGGTGATACGGTCAGATGTGTGCTTTAGGACATTCACTTTGACTGCTGTGTGGAAGATGGATAATAATGCTTTAACACCTGGGAGGCAGGTATTAGACAAGACTACATAAAATCTTAGGTTTTAGATCTAGAAGAGATCTTCAAGATAGACCAGATCAGAAGTTTCTAACCTTTTTTTTTTTCCTGGCAATTGAGGTTAAGTGACTTGCTCAGGGTCACACAGCTAGTAAGTGTCAAGTATTTGGTCTGAGGTCAGATTTGAACTTAGGTCCTCCTGACTTCAGGGCCTGTGCTCTATCCACTGTGCCACCTAGCTGCCCCTAACTTCTTTTTTTTTAAATAAACCTTCCCATGACCCTCTATTAAACATGAAAATTTCCATGTATTTACCATGTATAGAGGGCAGCTAGGTGGTGAAGTAGATAGAGTGCTCATTTTCCTGAATTCAAGTCTGGCCTCAGACTCTTACTAGCTGTGTGACTCTGGGCAAGTCATTTAATCCTGTTTGCTTCAGTTCCTCATCTGTAAAATGAGCTGGAGAAGGAAATGGTGAACCACTCCAGATCTCTGCCAAGAAAACTTTAAATGGGGTCACAAAGAGACAATAGCAATACTATGTATATGCATATAAGAAATAAAATGAAGAAGTTACTTAGTTTTTTTAATAAAGACAACTTTATTTAGTATATAAGGAGGGAGGCAAAGGGAATAAACATTTACTTAGCACCTATTATGTGCAGGTGTTCTGGTAAGCCCAACTGTGAAGGGAAGTTTTACCCGTAACGGAGCAGCTTTCAGTAATCAGCCCTTGTATTAGCACCATGCTACCCCACAGTAGGTGTGGCTGCTGACAAGTTAGTCCTAGTCTAGGTGTTTGGTTTATGCCTAATGAGGGACCACATGAGGTTCCCGGTTGGGTTAGGGAGAACATAATGGTTCTTTGGTACTGACAAAGATGATGCTGGCAGTAGGTGGAGGATAATTAATCAATCACACTTCAATATGGCACAGGGAGTACAGAGGAAGATGATGTGGGGAAAGGAATGGGGAGAAAGAGGAGTATGTGGAGTCACTTATGTAACAGCAGATCAGAGTTAGGAGCACTCAGGTAGCATGATCTGAGAAGTGCTTGAGAGGCAGGGTTTGGAGGCTTCATCCTTATAGTCTTTAGTTGGGAGGGGGATGGACTAGATGTTATCATACCACCTTAGACTTGCCTCATTGATGTACTGATGTCCCCTTAGGGTTGTCTTATTAGTATATCATTTTCAAATTTCAATGCACTTGCTGGTGCTTATCTTGCACCTGTAGACCAGGGGCCATTTACTGAGGCCTAATTGGCTTTCCCTAGTTTAGCATGTAATCTATAGAGGTATAAATGTGGTCTTAATTAGCTTAGGATATAGTTTTGGCCAGTGATCTCCATGTTCCTTTTTTACATTTTTAGCTCCTGTTTCATATTATTACTACCTTATTCTAGTCACTTAACATATTTGTTTACTATATTGGCGAGATGGTCATGGGAACTATATAACAAGACATATTTTTAACACACAGGCCCTGTGCTTAGTACTTTACAAATATTACTTCATTTGATCATAACAACATTTTTAGTGTCATAAAGTTGTTGGATGTTTATAACAACAGTCAAATAAATTAGTGAGACCTCTAATTTCTGATTCTTTTTTAAAATCTAATTTTATTTTTTTAATGAGCAAAAAATCCTCTCCCTCTCTCTCTCTCTCTCTCTCTCTCTCTCTCTCTCTCTCTCTCTCTCTCTCTCTCTCTCTCTCCCTTCACACCTTTCTTTAATTAAGAGCGAAAGAAAACACATGTAGTAAAAAAAAGAATAAATTTCCACATTGACCATGTCTAAAAGAAAAAAAAAAGTCTTATTCTGTATTCTAAGTCTTTCAGTCCCATCAGGAGGAAGGCAGTACATTTCATCATTAATTCTCTGAAATTATAGCTGGTTATTACACTGATCTGAGTTCTTAAGTATTTTTTAAGTTGTTTGTCTTTATATTATTGTTGTTGTTGTATCAATTGTTCTCCTGGTTCTGTTCACTTCACTATACATCAGTCAATGCAAGTCTCCCCAGGTTTCTCTGAAAGCACCTCTTTCATAATTTCTTACAGCACAATAGTATTCCATCACATTTATACACTATAATTTGCTCAATTTCCCCCCAATTGATGGGCACCTCCTCAGAATGCAATTCTTTGCCTCCTCAAGAAGAACCATAAATATTTTTGTACAACTTTAGAGTTTGTTTTCCTTAGGAATTGTCCTTTCCTTAATCTGACCTCTTTCTAAATTCTCCTTCTTCTCCCCTTTCCCTCTTGGTGCCCTATTGAGTGAAATGTATTTCTGTATTCAATTATATCTATAAATGTGTATGTGTATTTTTCCCTACTTTGACTTATTCAGATGAGTGAGGGTCAAATGTCAGTGACTCTCTCCACCCTTTTCTTCTTGTATTAGATAATTTTCACTAACCTTCCTTTCCCTTCCCCCAGTGCCATCAGTATACTTCTCTTCCCTTCCCTTCCCCCCTTTTTTTTTTTAAGATTATCAAGACATAAAAGAACCAATCCTAGGATTTCTGTCAAACTAGACCCCCTCTATGACCTCTGATGATGTGTTCACAGGGGACATGTGTATCATCTCCCCATATTAGAAGATGAGAATCTTATCTTTGGTCCTTTATCATTATTTATTCATATTTATCTTTTTATTATTAACTCCTATTTACTATTAACTCCTGTGTTTTAACTTTAAAAAGTTTCTACATAGTTCTGGTGTTTTCATCAGGAATATGTTGAAATCTTCTATTTCATTAAAGATCTATTATTCCCCTGTAAGATTATACTAAATTTTATTATTCTTTACAGTAAACCTTTGTCTTCTGGAATGTCATATTCCAAGCTCTCCACTTCTATAGAGTGATGGTTGCTAAATTGTGTGTGATCCTAACTGTGGCTCCTTAGTATTTGAAATATTTCTTTCTGGCTGTTTGCAGTATTATTTTCTTTGACCTGGAAGCTCCAGGGTTTGGTTGTAATGTTCCTGGAGATTTCATTTGGGGTTTCTTTCGAGAAGTGACTGTTGGATTCTTCCTATTTTCAGTTTGACCTCTGGTTGTAAGAGATCTAGGCAATTTTCTTTTAAGATTTCTTGAAAGGAAGGTTAGGCTTTTTTCATTGGTCCTGACTTCCACGTAGTCCAATGATTCTTATTTTTTTTCTCCTCAATTTGTTTAGTAATTTTTGTTGGGAGATAGTTTACTTCTTCTTCTTCTTCCTCTTTCTTTTGACTTTGTTTTTATCATTTCTGATTGTTGCATGGAGTCATTTCGGAATTTGTTGCATGGGCAAGATATGAATCTCTTGTGTCAAACTGATGATTTCCTTTTTAATTCTTTCTCTCATTGCTTTAATTTCTTTCTCAATATTTTTTGCTTTAGTACTCTCATTTAATTTGTAAAAAAAAAAAAGAAAAAGAAAAAAAAAAAAGGAAACAGCCCCAAACCCCCAAACTATTTTTAAACATTTGGTTAATCTCTTCTAGGAATTCTAGTTGAGTTTGTACCCAAGCTGTGTTTTTTGAGGCTTTGTTTGTAAATGTTTTAGAGTCATTCTCTTGTGGGTTTGTACCTTAAATGTCTTTGTCACTATAATAGCCTTTTCTGGGTGGGATTCTTTTTTGTTTGCTCATTCTTTCAGCCTCCTTTCTGACTCGGGCCAGACTTTGCTCACTTCTGCAGAGTCTAAACTGGCCTTGTTGCTGTTTTCTTAGTGTATTGAGTGTTGTGTTATTCCAGGCTCTTAAGGACAGTTCAGGCTGGGGGCTTGCAGGCTTTGAGTGCTCCCATAGTGGTCTGATCTAGGGCAAGACTGATCGCTACTGCCCTGGTCTGATATCTACAGGTTCATGGGTTCGGGTCTGAGCAGTAGTACACTGCTGTTGGACTTAGGCACTGTCAGTCACCTGGAATGCTATGCTGATTCTGAATGACAGAATGGTAGTCTGTCTTTTGGTCTGGAATTCCTTCCCTAGTTATTCCTTTACAGGCTTTAGATTGGGCTAGAAACTGGAACTGAGACCACCCTCAGCTCTGGAGCCTGAGCCACATGGGTGCTGTTTGCTGCTTAACTTCCTCCTTGCTCAGTACACAGGCTAGAGCCTATGACTGCTCCTCACCTCTGGGCATTGGCCCCCTTCTCAGTTGGTCCTAGGTCTGAAGAGGGTAGTGGGCAACAAAGCTGACACTTGTTCCCATACTCGGCCTTGTCATTACCTTGGGCACAGTCCTTGGGAATGTCCAGGCCCCATCTTTGGTGTCTACAGACCTCTCTGTGACTGTCTCACTATGCCAACCTGGGACATGACTTTTTCTGGGATTTCCCCATGCAGATTCGGTCTGGTGTATTTTCTAGATCTGTTTGGAGGAGTTTTTAGTGGACAGCTCATGGTACTTCCTCCTGCTACTCTGCCATCTTGGCTCTGCCTCTATTTTGTTCCTTATTAACTAACACTTTTACTCCGGGCATAGTTTTCGAAAGATACATCTGCACATCATGATCAGCCCCCTGTTTGTTTCTTCCTATGGATTTGACTAAGAACAGGGCTGAGATTCCTAATTCACGAAGAGATGTTGTTATAAATGGAACAAATGCCTTATGGTCACCTTTAATCAGAATGGGATAGGCTTCTCCAAGAGTATATTATATTTTTTGATTTTATTAATTGGCAATTGTTTCAGAGTTTCCAGCTATTTAGAAAACCTGTTAGCTTATGTTTTACGGGGTTATTTTTTCTTAGCTTGACACGAAAATAGTTCAGTGTATAAATCTCATTGTTTTGGATTTGGTTAGTAGGAATTATTTCTTTAAATGTCCCAAATTTTTCAGATGTATTATGATGTTCTCTTCCCTTCCCCACTCTATTTCTTCACCTTCTCCCTACAAATCAATTTTTTTTCATTAACACGACTACTTTTGGAATATTTCAATAGGCTGATATAATTATTTACTAAGTATTCACCATCCCCTCATGCCAAGCTTTTTGTACAACATTGAGGGTACATATATACTAGATTGAGAAGCCTCAGGTTAGATGATTTCTTTAAGTTCCCATAGTTCCAAAATTATTATTCTAACACTTTTTTGGTGATGATGTGCCATTGGTCATAAGATTCATGGATAAAGTGAATGGATAGTTTAGCACAAACTCATCATGACTGCAAAATCTCACGTTTTACTGTTGAGAGACTGTTAGTAGCACCCTCTGTAGAATTACCTATAAAGAATTACATATTACTATTTACGAGAAACTATGAGTCTAGCATTGCATGCCGGGGACTAAAGAAAGTGTTTGGGAACATGAGGATGTCTTGGTCTCATCTCTGAAGGGATTAAGGGATCATTAGAAGAAAATTACAGGATTTGTAGGATAATAAGGATCAACACATATTTTCACAGCTAAAGGACCCCTAAAGGAAAAAAAATGAGGTAATTCATTAGTGTTTTTTTTCTTCGTCTAAGTAACCATTGTTATTTGCTCAAATAGAGGGGCATAGATTTAGAGAAGGAAGGCATTTTAGGTAGTAGTAAATCGGGGAGGTGGTAGTAGTTAGTAGTAGTAGTAGTAGTAGTAGTAGTAGTATATTCTTTCCTTCTCTCATTTGCCTATCCTATTCCAAGTTCTTTGAATCTATTTAAATGACTAATTTCCTTTTCCTATTTTGCCATTTCTCCCTCTCTTTTATCCCTTCTCTCTATCTAGTTGAGTAAATACTAAAAATCCTTTACTGTATTCCTTCTCTCCAATCTCATGTTTTTAGTAACTTTATTGTATTATTTTAAGAAGTGTTCCTTTGCTTGGCCCTCTTCATTATTTCTCTTTTCCTCCATTCTTTCACCCCAATGCTTTTATTCAATTAAAAAAAATCAATTACACCACCTTCATGATAATTCGCCAAACAGTAATGATAATAATAACTTTTATATAATTCTTTCAAATTTGCAAAATGTTTTGAAAACCATAAAAAGGACAGTAACAAGATCACAACTCGTCCTGGCACAGTTTTTGTCTAAATTCCGTTGAACATAAAGATGAAAAGACAAAATAGTAAGTTCCATTTATATAGTGCTATCTATGGTTACAAAACACTTTCATTTCATTTCAAAAAACGTTTATCAAGTGACAGTCTTCAAGTTCTTTAGCTAATCTACATTGATTACATTTAATCTTCTCATTTGGAACATCCCTCTGACTTTAGGTTACATGACATCTAAACAATCTCAGACAGGTGAGAATCCATGTTTTGTTTTTTTTTTAAGCCTCCTGAGAAGGCATTTGAACAGTACATGAGGAATATTTATCATGTTACATTAAATAGGTTTCCCACTCTCAAAGGAATATACAAAATGATCCAAATTCTGCTGTGGTGTTGATGGTATGTTTTACAATGACTATTAGGATTTTCCCTAAAGCTCTCTCCATGTAAATGCAGCTTTATAGCACTAAGCTGATTGTTGCGTTGTGGCTACGAGCAAAATTATCTTCTAGAGGGAGTTAATGGACTAGTACAATTATTTCAAAGCTCCATTTCATTTGAAAAGGGGAAAGAACACTTCCATTTGACAGCATAATAGCGAGAATCATATCATCACCAGTGTTGGTTGTAATTTCTATAAAAATTAGGATTTTCAGCTTACTTAATTGAAAAATATGGGAATTACAGCAAATTAAGTATAGTCATGTAGGTCAGGAGGGTGGTAGGCTTTTTTTTTTTTTAAAGGAGGGCTCTCAGATGCTGCTATTATTTCTGTGCTCTCCTGTCTGGTTCTCAGCTTTGAGGGATCCGATTTTATGAGCTCGTCCCAGGGGGAATAAGGGATGAGGAAGTTGGGGTCTTTTGTTTTCACCCCACCCCCATTTATTAATGGGTCCTTCACCTATCCCCTATCTAGTGAGCTATCATTAATGACTATAATTGCTTCTCTAAAGTCCTGGCTCAGGGTTCTTGGAGGCTAGAAAAGAGGAATATAAACTCTGTCACACACTGCCAAGCTAGAAAGGCTTTGAATATAGTCACAGTCATGGATTGTATATGCATTATCTGAGTTCCAGTCTAATGAATTTCAGAGGTTCACCACCAATTGGGTTTCAGGCTGGTGATTTTTTTTTAAACTCTTACAAATTTTTTCTTAAAAAGTTAAACATAAAGAATGTACAAATGACTAATTTTATGAATCAAATAAAAAAAAGCCTAACTCTTGGGAATGGAAAGAGGGAAAGGAGTCACATGAAATCTCAGTCTAGTGCTTTATTACTTATATTCATTACAAAACTTCTAACACGATGATATAACTCCCTTAGATTACCACCATTCCAGTGCTGTTCTTTTGTGCACCAGGTGCCGTCTTTATACATTCATCAATCACAAGATACATACATGGATCAATCCTCCTCCATTCTTCTCCCCACATTCTTTGGACATGCCTCTCTCAAAACATTTTTTATTTTTTATTTCAGGTGGTTTTGCTTTGCTCATTCTGTTTCATTTGTGACCCTTTATCCCTTCCCTGGGCAAGCTGTGCTCTGGTGAATTTTTTGAGCCCTGGTAACTCTGCTAATTTCCAAGAGACTGCATGCTAAGTTAGGGAAGGGTGGTGTGTGATGTATGTAGCTAAAGGGAATGTCCACACCAAAGAAATAATGTAATCCATTGAAGAATTTGATTGAATTCATTGGCGAGATGATTTTTGAAGAAGATGATTTGACAAACAATTTTGGTGAAATAGAAAGAACATGGGACTTGGAATCAAAAGATGTAGATTTGAGTTTTCTACTTATTAACTATGCAACTCTAGACAAATCATAATCTCTCAACATAAGTTTCCTCATGTGCAAATTAAGAATATCATACTTCAGTGCCTACCTTGCGTAATTGTTGCAAACATTAAATGAGATAATGTATGTGGAAGTGTGTTGTAACTACAAGTTGTTATATAAATGTAAGCTAAAAATAGATAAACCTTATCCGTCATAGGTATATATTTGCTAGGCTGACTGGAATACTTGTGTCAATGGGTGAAGCTTATTTTTTCTTTCAAACATGGCTGAAGACACACTGATAGTTTTTCACTTTCCAACCCTTGTGCAGTTGTTTCTGACTTTTTGTGACCCCATTTGGAGTTTTCATGGCAAAGATACTAGAGTGGTTTTTGTCATTTCCTTCTCCAAATCATTTTACAGATGAGGAAACTGAGGCAAATAGGGGAAAGTGACTTGCCCAGGTCACACAGCTAGTAAGCGTCTGAGGCCGGGTTCAACAAATTTCAAGAAGTTCAGAGTAAGAAGAGGTAGGAGCCTATGGACTAATTTCTAAAGGGGAAGTCAACCTAAGAGGAATGGGATATTTGTAAGAATAAATTTCTGAAGACACAAAGGAAAACAATTCCAATCAGAGGAGAAGGTAAAGTCAAAAGTGACTGATGGGAATGCATAGTGAACTCATCAACAAGCTTAGGTTTTTAAAAGACATCTTCAAAAGATAGAAGCAAGAGCAGATAACAGAAGAAGAATAGAACAGTATTTAATTACCAATAATCTGCATGTGTGAATTGGTGGAATTCCTTGGGATTCCCTTCCATAGGCTCCTGGATCCAGAGGGTTGGTCATGTCTTTTTGTGTTTTGGCAGAGCAGGGTTTTCTGGTCTGGGACCTGTTTGTCATGCCTGCCTGCGCACAGCTTCAGAACCTACCACCCTAACATCTTCCCCCTAATTTCCATAAAGGATAGAATCCTTCCTTCACACAAGGAAAATAGTTCCTGATGGTTCTTTTGAATGTTTTCAATGATACCAAACTTTTCATCTTTTTATGGTGAATTTGATTTTTGGAAATATTCAAAAGTCCTTGAAGGCTGAGATCACTTTCCTTATGAGTATTAAAGACTAACACTGTTTTAAACAATTAAGGCATCTGTGGGACAAATGTAAGGTGCTTGAGATGCCTGCTTTGTATGACAATGCTCATTTGGATAACATCTGGGATATTTGGCAAGGAAAAAATTTTCATTACCTGACAATCACATATCATAGACAACACCATGAATTGTAGAACTGGAAGGACTTTTAGAGAATACTTAGCCCAACTTTTCGTTTTATAAATGAGGAAAGTGAGGATCAGAAAGATAAAGTGACCTCTGGGTCAACCAGCTAGGAAGTAATAGGATTAGAACTAGAAAATGGATCCCCTTACTCTCAGTCTAAAACTTGGACCACCATGCCACAATTTCCCTACACACACACACACACACACACACACACACACACACACACAGAGTATGTGACAAAAAATGAAATAGCACCTGCCCTTAAAGAGCTTACATTCTACTGATAAAACTGCAGATAAGCATACGACAAGATAAATTAAGGAATGGAGACCATTAACTGTTTGGGAGAAGAGTGGTACTAGGATGGTCTAACAGAGAAGATATGTGTGTATATATCTATATCTATATCTGTATCTATATCTAATCTATATCTATATCTACATCTATGTCTATGTCTATATCTATATCCACTTATATATGTATATATGTGCATATGTGCATTAATCCTCTTCAAAAACAAAGGACAAACAACACACATGCACACATGTACACATATATGGAACCAGTCAATATCATCTGTAAGATTTATTCTTCGCCGTCTCTGATTGCGTAGGAACTGAAACTGCTTGCGACTATCATAGTAAGGAGAAAGGGAAGATAAATTAGTTGTCCATTATAAATACATAAAGTATCCAGTACAGTCTATGAGATGTTCTT
The DNA here is from genome assembly GCF_003287225.1 of Phascolarctos cinereus. Lineage (NCBI taxonomy): Eukaryota > Metazoa > Chordata > Mammalia > Diprotodontia > Phascolarctidae > Phascolarctos > Phascolarctos cinereus. The sequence continues at coordinate 98,093,689 of NW_027556098.1, forward strand.
TAGGTCCACCGCCATGATTCCTGGAGCTTCTGTGTTTCCAAAGGTGACTTTGCCCTACTACCCAACAACACTCTCTTTTCACCTAGATGGATGGAAGGGAACCATGGATTATTCACTGTTTTGTTTCCTTTCTTAGATGCATGTAGCTAGCTTTCATTTTGATGGTAATGTGTCAGAGAAAGATGACTTAGTAAGGAGGACACAGCTGTCTTTGTGTAGCTAAAGGGTTGTCACAGAGTAGTTACAAAGAGGCAGATTTAGGTTCAGGCAAAAACTTCCTACCAAAAGGTGGAATGAGATACCTTGGGAGGTAGTGGGATCCCCATCAGTGGAGGTCTTTAAGTAAAAGCTGGATTATCCTTTGTTAAAGTATATGAGGAATCTTCCAACTTGGAGAGTCTACGATTTGTATGGGAAAAAAAGCGGAAGGGTTTTAGGAATCTAGTCTACAGGTTGAAAAGAAGTGGTAGGACAGGAAGAATGGTTTAAGATATTGGAAGATGTAAAGGAAATTTGGTTTTTGCAATTATCAATTATACCAATCAACTACTCAATCAACAACCGACCACCCGTATCACTTAAAGTAGTCAGACTGATACAAAGGAACACCTTTCTATGTGATTAGTTACATTAAGTACACTAACAGCAGCTTGAAGTTATTTATGGCATTTTAAGATTTGAAAAATGCTTTACAAATATTCTCTCTGATCTTCACAGCAACCCTGTGAGTAGGTTTTATTAATACTCCCATTTTACAGATGAGGAAACTGAGAATGAGGGAGATTAAATGACTTGCCTAAGGTCATGAAGCTAGTGTCTGAGGTTGGATTTAAACTCAGATCTTGCTGATTTTAAACCCAGTGCTACTTAACTAATTCTATAACATGCTGAGAACAAATGCAAAGATGTGTCAGCCTTTGGTTTCTGAACAGTTTTGGTTAGTACTAAATACTTTTTTAATGGATTTGTCCAGCATTCAAGCAATAAATAACAACGTCAACTATTCGATGAGCCAAATTAAAAATAAAATAGCTAGCAATTATCTAATGCTAAGTGTGTCTGCTGTCTGTTTCAGGAAATGATCCATGTCCCATCTTTGTTTGGGGACTTTTAGCCTTCTTGGGTTTGTCACTCATCATGTCCTTAATCTTCAATGTTTCCTACTGGGTGGAAAAGCAGCGACAAGGTAAGACAGACATGATGGAGTCAAAAGAATTTTAAAATGACCATAACTATTAGGTATTTTAATTTAATTCAACCAACATTTGTTTCATGCATGCTATGCCAAGACCCTATATGAGATACTTGGGTTAGAATGACGAAAATGAAATAGCCCTTATTTTTAAGAGACTGAGGGGATTCAATATTATGATTTGAAGAAAGAAAGTCTGTTAGCAACAGAGAGGTTGGGGAGGACAGAGGGTTAAAGAGGGGTATTATTAGAACTGAGCCTAGAAGGAAGATAAGAGTTTTAAAAGCCAAAGAGGAAGAGGAGTGCATTAGAGGCATGTCTGTAATGCCTGTGCAAATGTGTGGAAGTAGGAGATGTTTCAAATTTGGTGAATAGATAATAGTCCAATTTGACTATAACGTAGAGCATGTGAATAGGAGTCGTATGAAATAAGGCTAGGCTAGAAAAGGCAAGCTGGAGTCAGATTGTGGCAGCCATTAACTATGAGATGAATGAGTTTGTATTTCATCCTATAGGCAGTATGGGAGCCATAAAGGTTTTTGAAAGAGAAAGTAGCAGGATCAGACCCATGCATGCTTCAGAAGGATTGTTTTGGCAACTCTGAAAGTATGGATTGGAGAAGGAAGAATTTCGAGGGAGAGAAATAAATTAGGGGACTATTGTGATAGTCTAGGCAATTGATGGTAAAAGCTTGAACTAGGATAGCAGAATGAGTTAGTTTTTAGACGGAGAGGAAAGTTAGAAATGATAGGGATTGGCACCTGATTGGATCTGGGGTGTGGTGAAGAAAAGTTTTGAACCTGGGTAACTGAGATGGTGGTCACTTTCATCTCTAGAAATCCTGTCAGTATGCAAAGAAATGGGTTTACTTTGTTTCCTTCTAAGGAATACAATTCCCTTCTATCTTAATACAAGTTTAGAATGTAAAAGAAAATCCTCTTAAATTTAAAATCTTGCCTAATCAGCTGGACAGAGACTGTAGTTTTTGGTCTTATACTTGGGTAATATGCAAAAAAACATGGACCCAGGAGATTCAATGTCAGAGTAGCCCTAGTCCAAAGGCTCACTTGGAAGATTTCTTAGTTCTAGAATGGTCATGGATAGTCTGATATTCTGCTTATAGAGAAGATCAAGAAGCCACATGACATTTTAAGTGTCCATTTAATCTTATTCAGGAATGGAAGACAGTGCAAGGTTCAACTTTTGGTGGCTTCATCAAGTACTAATCTGATTTTCTGTGGTTCTCTAGACCAGGACCAAATTTAAAGCTGGATTAAATCACCCAGAATTGCTGTAGAACAGACAGTGCTACTCTGTAACTCACCCAGGATCTAGGAGTATAGAAAAGAGGCATTAATGGCCTGTGTGATGCACACAGTATGGGTATAATTCAGCAGGATATGCTGTTATTAAAATCCTGACCTGTTCTGGCTTTGGATCCTAGAATATTATATTATAAAACCTGGCAACCAGTGGCAGGGGCTGTAATTAGTTGGGAAGGAATAGAAGAGAGAAGGAAGAAAAATTCCATCCTCTTAGTGGAAATACATTTTCTTGCTAATGCATACAAATAGCTCTAGGTTTAGTTAATATGTATCACACATATATATCTCTGGAGTTTTTAACCTGGGATTCATAAACTTGTTTTTTAAAGTATCTTGCTAATTCTCTTTCAATATAATTGGTTTTCTTTGTTATCCTATTTTATTTTTTAGGTATTTATACATTTTTGTACTTTATTTTATATATTTGAAAACGTATTGAGAAGTGGTCCAAAGGTTTCATCAAACTATCAAAGGGGTCCATGTCACAAAAAAGGTTAAAAACTCCTACTCTATGTATTCCTTTAAGGAAGTGTAGACCAGAAGTTCACAGGATATTTACTAAATAAAAAATAATTTCCTTATTTTGTTGGCGTGTATGCATTTGGTTCTATTTGGGGAATTTCCATTCTGTTTTACTTATCTTTAACTCAATAACAGACAGTTTTAACTAGAACTATTTTAAAATGTTGTAGGGCAAGTCCAACTTCATGTATTTCTCCACTGCCATCACATAAAGCCTTGATATTCTTTCCTATATGTTTTTAGATCAACTCCATTGTGTTTTTTCTAGTTATACAAATAAACCCAATAGTTTTAACATTGACTAATAAGTTAATGTTTGTAACATTATCATTTTTACTATATTGATCTGACCTATGCATGCACATTGAATTTTCCTCTAATTACGTATGCTATTATTTCTGTCAATACAATTTTATGATATCTTCATATGGATCACAGCTAATCTTCAAATATTTTATGCTTTTCGTTGTTAAAATGAGGCTTTAAAATATTTTATTGATTTTTGATGCAGTACTCATTAAGTTCAAAATGTTCTTTTTGAAAAAAAAGTATTGCTTTTAGTATTTTTTTTATCTTAGCAGAAGGGATTCTTAATACTATGTAGAAGACACCAGATGGTAACTTTATGGATTGTAGCTCAAGTCCCATTTATTTTCTTTGATGCATTTAGATGTTGAAAAACTTGCTTTGTTCAAACAACTAATTGAAATAGGAGAGCCAAATTCAGGAATTTATTAGATAGTATTGCTCCTTTCAAAAAAAAACTAGTTGAATTTACTTTTTCAGTCTGAGAACCTGTAAGAGACAACTTTGTGGACAGCTAGGCAGTACAGTGAATAGAGTGCTAGGATGGAAGTCAGGAAAACTCATCTTCAAATGTGTTCAAAAGTGGCCTCAAGAACTTACTAGCTGTGTGACAATGAACAAGTCACTTAACCTTGTTTGTCTCAGTTTCCTCATCTGTAAAGTGAGCTAGAGAAGGAAATGGTAAGCCGTCCAGTATCTTTGCCAAGAAAACCCCAAATGGGGTCACAAAGAGTTGGACATGACTGAAACAACTGACCAACAATGACAATGGATAACTTTAAAGGTGGCATGGCCTATTGAAAATCAAAACCATTATGAACTTAGAGTTTCAGAAAAACTAAAAATAAAAATTTGACTTTACTACAGAATGATCATGTGACCTTAGCCTTCATATTTTTATTTTTCATTATAGGAATAAAAATGTCTTATTCCTATTTTACCTTAAAATTCTCAGCCTAGTCCTAGGGAAGATCAGGGTTTTGCATTGAACTGATAACAACAATAACAAGAATTCATATTTACATAATCTTTTCTAGTTTATAAAGTTATCTATATATATTATCTCTTACAATCCTTAAATCAACTCTGTAAGATAGGTACTGCTCCCATTTTACACGTAAGGAAACTGAGCTGTAAGATAAGTAGTCAGATATTATATTTCTTTATAGCAGTATACCAATGGTCTTATCACCCATTTGTGTTTGTTCTCTTTACTGGACAGATCACAGACTTCATTCTGTGTCCTTATGTGAAGCCCATAAAACATCTACCCAGTGTGATTCAGGCCCACTTTCAAGAGTTTTAATGTTTTCATTAATACCAATGAGGCAACCATGATCTAGTGGATACAAAACTGACCTTGAAGTCTGGAAGGTCAGGATTCAAGTCTTGCCTTTAGCACATACTGTGTGACTCTGGAAACTCACTTAACCTGTGGTGTCCCAGGCAACTTTCTAAGACAATTGCAGAGCAGGTACTGAACTGCTTTGGTAGAGGGAGTTTTTATAACATTGGAATGACAAGTTTGGTTCAGTTAAAAAAAAAAGAGTACCAGAGCAATATTCAGCCCATCCACTATCCCCCTACTGTTAATACATGAGCACTATCCCTCTTTTTCTGTCTTGATGCTTATCTGAAGCCCTTTAAAAAATTTATACGTTTTTGACACAACAGATATTTACCATCAGAATCTGAGGACTTTTTCTTTGTGTCCCCAGCATTTAGTACAATTCCTATCACAGTAATAACTGCTTGCTTGCTTGTTCAAATGAACACCCAAATACTCTCCCTCCTCTGAAATGTTATAACCTGAAAACCATTAAGCCAAATTATCTAATAATGAGATTGAATCTAATAGAACATGTCATGTCCTACTGTCATAGTTTATAAATTGTTACATACAGAAAGTATATGTTCTTTAACCATGATGGTATGGTACCAACTTTTCCAAATCTATTTAACTTCGGTTTTGTTATCTTTTTTATATTTCCTGCTTTTCCAGCCATTTGTGTTGATTAAAGAGTTCATTCCCCAATAGTTTGTATTCTTGCATTTATGAAACATTGGCCTCTTATTCATGTTTGCTTTTATGACTTGCTTATGTGATCTATGTTCTTATTTTATGCATAACTGGATAGTTTTTAATAATTAGTGATCTGTTATATAAAAATTTATAGATTAATTATATATGTGTAAATATAGTATATAAAATTTATATATAAATATATTACATGTATATAACCAATCACTAATTATAAAAGAACTGTGTATGTGTGTGTATATATATATATATATATATATATATATATATATATATATGTAGTGAAAAATGATTCTCAGAGCTTCCCCCTACAAGTCAGCCCCCTTTTGAAAAGTTCTTCAGAAGAACATTACTGATAATAAGATTGCATTGATTCTTGTCTTGGTCAAACTCCAACCCAGGCCTAAATTGATTTAATCTGCTCAAATTTGGGTGGAGATGGATTCTTCTGCTTAGATAGCCCAACACTGGGGCTGGTATTTCCTCTGTCCTCTGGATGGCGGGATGAAATCAGCCCCTCTTGACCAAAAAGACCTCATTTTAGTATAGCCTACCTCCCAGTGTGTTGACCAATCAGGGTTGATTGGCACCCCTTGGGAACACATACTTTGAAGGACATATAATCCTGTATCCCCAAATCCCAAACCGAACCAAGTTTTGGACTGACCTCCTATGTAATGCATGTCAAGCCAGCTTGAGAGAATTTAAAGAGCAGACACATGCACCCTAATTTCATTTGTCTCTTTCTTAGAACAGACTCTGTTTTTAAATTGGGGTTTGACAATATGCATATATACATTTATATTTACATATTCCTCTGGGCTCCCTCACATGTAAGCCTCTAAGGAAGCCAGGTAGGAGGTATTCTGTGAATCTGTATCTTTTCAAAATCATAGTTCATGAGCTTTCATCAGTGCGTTTCCTTTATTATACGAACCAGAGGACATTGTAGCTCAAAATCAATTACTCAATCAATAAGCTTATACAAAACCTTTAATTGTCTTTATTAAAGACAAGCCACACAGAAAAACAAGGGACAGCAAAATTCTCATGGATACAGAAGCATACTCCCTCATAATTTATCACAGTATCAGCGTAGATAACATGACTAGTAAAGAAACATGGGGAACAATGACCCTTCTTACCCATGGATGAGTGGGTGGGTGGGGACCTTCCAACTCTAGTTTATAGCTCCAGCGGCAATTTATAGAGGGGTATACACATAGAAAACATGGGACATCTGGGGAGGGACATGTAAATAGGCTCAGAGATGTCAAACTCATTGCTGAGTGGGGTTCAAACCAAATTAAAATGTAATTAGGAAATGTTTAAAAATAAATAAAATATAATATTAATAATGTCAACTTGTGGTTTTCTAAGTCAATATGCTACCCCTTGGGATCTGTTTTTATTTGAGTTTGACACCACTGTAGGAAACCTCTATAGCCAGAGAATGTGCAAAGCTGGGACAACCCATGCTTCTGATTCTGCAGAGCTGCTATTGTTCTCTGGCACCATCGTGGTACTGTCAAGCAGCTGTTTTTGCTGATTGCCCACAATGAGATGTCAGCACCTCCTCTATGCCTACATCTGTTTATCATTGGGTATGATGTGGCTTCTTCACTGATCTACTTCTGTTCCTGTTCATCTATGATGTGGCTTCTTTGGGAGCTGATGCTATTCTCTGCCAGCCTTCAGCTGCAATGCCTTTTCCCTTGTGTGTGTGTGAGAGAGAGGATGACGATGAGGGTGTGGGTGTGGGTGTGGGTGTGGGTGATTGTAGTTCTTTATTGTTTCTGGTCTATTTTGAGCTTTATTTGTGATGAAGTCCCCATTTAACTATCTAGAGAAGCCCTTAGACATTTTAGGTCTCTTCTGAATTTCTTTTATTTTATATGAGCTGCCAGTTCAGTCCTTATTTGACTTACTGAAACAATTCCTTTAGATTCCATCATTTTAGATTTTTCCCCATGTTCTAGCCTGCCAAAACCTTTTTGAATCCTGACTCTGTCATTCAGTGTATTAAACATCCTTTCAAGATTTGTATCATCTGTATATGCAGTTCCATGTCATGAACTTTTTCTTTCTTAAAGAAGAAGGAGAAGCAGAAGAAGAAGCAGAAGATGAAGAAGAAGAAGAAGAAGAAGAAGAAGAAGAAGAAGAAGAAGAAGAAGAAGAAGAAGGAGGAGGAGGAGGAGGAGGATGAGGAGGAGGAGGAGGATGAGGAGGAGGAGGAGGAGGAGGAACAAGAAGAGGAGGAGGAGGAGGGGGAGGAGGACAAGAAGAAGAGCAAGAGGGGGAAGAATGGGAGAAGGAGGAGGAGGAGGAGAATGAAGCATATAAGAAAGAATGATAATGAAGAAACAGTAAAATTAAAATGATAGAACCATGAATTATTTAAAGCGATTGAAAATTTAAAAAAAATATAAAAGGGACAACAGAAATGAATTTAAAACAAATTATAATACTTTTTCAAGAAGTTTAATCAGTCTAAGCTAATTACCACAACAAGGAGATCAAAGGAACCCAGAAAGTGTCTTAATCAGTAGTCATCTGACTTATTTGCCATATGAAGATGCCAAAGGCAACACTGTATTAGACCTTGTTTGCAAACATTTTACCCCTTTAAATTAGATAACTTTTTTTCTTGGTGATTTATTGATGCTTAAAATTATATTTATTTTATAATAGAAATTATAAAACATATTTATAATTATAGTTATAATATATGATTATATAGGTTACTCTATTTTTAGGACAATTTAGCACACCAAATTACTATTTGTTGAGCCTTATGTTTCTGTGTGCATAATTTCAGAGTGTTTGCGTCCCACAGCCTTGGATGAAGAACCTGGTCTCTTGAGAGCAGATCCTTCTTTATCTTCCCTCTGATAATTGATTATATGCTGTACTATTTAATAAAGCGAAGAGAAACAGTGGAAGATAAAACCTGTCTGAAGAATACATGGAAAGATATCCAACTAAGCAAAAGCATCCCAAGGGCATTTAAGGATGAAAACGGTAGAAAGTCTACAAGCAGAAGAAAAATGGAAAAGATTTTAAAAAGTCATTTTAACAAACTGATTGTTCCGTCAAAGATAGTAAAACCACTGCACTTGGGTCCTAGCACCATGGTACCTTAGGTGCTTATAAAGGAGGTATAAATGGCACCAAAGAAAACAAAGACAGGAAAATCAGTTGGATTGCACCAGCTAAGGGAGATTCATGCTGGGGATCATACAATGAAGTGGGCATTGAAGGACTGATATATAGCAGTTTACCTATATTTTAGCAAAGCATTTGACAAAGTCTTTCCTGCTATTCTGCTGGAAAAGATGGAGGGATATAGGCTAGATGAAACTGTGGTTGGATAGTTCAGAACTGGTTGAATGTTCAGTCACAAAGAGCAGTCATTAATGGTTCGATTTCAATTTAGAAAGTCTCCAGTAGAGCTCCCCCACAGTCTGTGATCAATCCTGTGCTTTTTAACATTTTTTATCAATGAGTTGGATAGAGGGATAGTTAACATGCTTATTGAGAAAATGAATGTCTGTTAATTTAAAAAATTGAATTGAAAAGTTAAGTGTATTGCAAATATGTACTGCAAAAGACCTTCAGCTATATGTTTCCCCTTTATCATTTCTCCTTTCCAACCCTTCTCCAGCCTCAGCTAAGATTTTCCTCCAGCTCTTATTATTTTTCTTTTTTTTTTTTACTCTGCATTAATAGCTAACAGCATTTTCCTTCTTAATCCTGCTGCTTAACAGCTCTTGAAGGAAGCTTGGTTCACCTTCCAGAGGTTTTTTTTTTGGGGGGGCATGGTTCCCTAAAAGATTTCATCTGGTACATACAAAGAAGGGCTTATTCCATCATCTTGGTTAGATTTTCTTCCCCTGGGTGCATTTAATGCCATGTCATCTTTCAGTTTGTGTTTCTGTTATTGGACGTGGCATTGCCCTATGTAAAGGGCAATGCTAGTGCAGCCATAAAGGCAGGGAATAAATTTTGCTGGTAAATTTAATAAGGCAACAACAGAAAAAGCCCATCACAGCAGCAATAGGGTATTGCCATAGTTCTAATCAGATAGAAAGTAAGGTAAGTGGACCCTCAGTGATCTCTGTAGCAATATGTAAAAGCCTCAAAATATTACTTTCTACTTTCCCTTCTCTTCAAGCACAATTCCTTACCTTAGTGTGGAACTTTATTCTTAAATGGTTGGTGTTGATTTATTTATAGACAGAGAAAATTATTGTTCCCTTTTCCTACCTATTCATTTTTAGGAAGGGGTGGGGGAAGTTAATCGTGTTTAGTTCTATGAAACTCCATTCTAAGATACCTCCTGATTGCTGAGAGCTCACTAGATGTATGTAATCCCAGACCCTTGACCATGCTTTACACCAACCATCTTCCTGCCATGCCCTGCTGCTACATATTCCTTACTGAAACTAGAGACCATGCCTTGGAGGAGTTAAGTCATTCAAATGCTGGACTCTGGCCTTGGAGTCAGGGATGTACTGGTAAATGTTTAACTACTAGTTCTCCACAAACAAAGAAGAAGAAGAAGAAGAAGAAGAAGAAGAAGAAGAAGAAGAAGAAAAAGAAGAAGAAGGAGGAGGAGGAGGAGGAGGAGAAGAAGAAGAAGGAGAAGGAGAAGGAAACAGAAGGAGGAGGAAGAGAAGAATAAGAAAGAGGAGGAGGAGGAGGAGAAATTTTCAAGATGCACTTTAAAGTTTAGTCTGCATTATTAACATTTTCTCTTTCTTTCACTTTTTTTCCCTTTCTCTTTTACCGAGAGCAAAGTTTATACAGGCAGTATATGTCAGAGGCAGGATGTGAAACCAGGCCTTTCTTATTCAGAGACTGGCTCTCTAGCCTCTCAGTTTGGTGAGATTTTTGTTCTGTTCTGTTTTGTTTTATTAGAACCTGTGACTGGTATGGGGAGCTCCCAACGAGGGAACATACTCTGCTAATGTAGATATGCACATTATAGTCCTAGAAAGTTATCTGGACATTGATATTAAATGACTTGATCAGGGTCACACAGTTAGTATGGGTTAAAGGCGGAACTTGAATCTAGATCTTCCAGCCATCTGTGCACTTTGGCCACGGCCACTTCTCTGTATCCTGTGAGTTAAATTATGCTTCTGTCTGTATAATGCCAGAGTGCATGCCTCTCAATGAAACATGAAAACACTCCACAACTGATTTTATGACGGAGTTAGGCTGCATACTTTGGAAAGATATGGACAGATGAAGACTGTTTTTCAGTGAGACATAGAGGTGAAAGAGGTCGTGGCACATAGTCTCAAACATGATTCTTAAGTTCCTTGTTCAGAAAATAGGACCATAAGAATACTCAGGTGGCTCGTAGGCATCTATGACTCTCAAACTTGAGTGCTTGAGTCCCAGTGTTCCAGCTCTCAAGCTGGGTAGGAATAGTGCCTCATGTTGTTTCCCTAGTGTTTTACATAACTTCAGAGCCATCTAAAGCCTGAAATTTATTTTTCTGTAATTTAAAAGTATGTAGATAGACTATCCCTCTATGGCACTTCCATGACTTTTCCCTCCAACCAAAACTCCTGGAATTTTCTTTTGCTTGTCTTCATTAAAGATTTCTTTTAAACTTCATATTTTACTTATTAGAAGCATTTTTCTTCAGTTCTACACCCAGGTACAACTGAAATCTCTAGAGAAACGCTGAAATTCACACCTCTAACAGTATTTTACATGTTTCTACTTTAACCCTAAAACCCAAGGTGAAGCACAGAGGAAATGTATGTCTCAATCAATTCTGTCTTAAAAATTCTTTTTCTTGATCTTGTTGCAAAATGTCTCTTTCATATTCTTACCTGCCCAGCAATTCCTTTCAGCAGTGAGCGGGCACAACTTAGTCTGTTGTTCAGTTATTTTCAGTAATGCCTGACTCTTCATGACCCCATTTGGGTTTTTTTGGGAAAAGATACTGGAGTGGTTCGACATTTCCTTCTCTAGCTCATTTTATAGATGAGGAAACTGAGGAAAACAGGGTTAAGTGACTTGCCCAGGGTCACACAGCTACTAAGTGTCTGAGGCTGGATTTGAATTCAGGAAGATGGGTCTTCCCAACTCTAGGCTCTGGAACTCTATCCACTGCACCACCTAGCTGTCCCTACACAAATCAGTAGAGACTCTAAATTCACGATAGGATTGTTTAAAGCTTAGTTCAGTTCCACATTTTACTGTGTATTCCATAATTACCATTTTAAGTCATAAAATAATACATCCACAAGTCCTCCTCCCATCCATACACACCTTTGTCTACTAAGGTAAGATAACATTTCCAAATTATCAAAACCATCTGATATTTTTTCACATCTCATTAGTTCCTTTTTTTTTTAAGCAATGAAGGCAGGGATGAAGCATTGTTGATTATTTATAAGTATTTCAAAACTAAAATTACAATGCTATTGATAATCCATCTGCCAGTCATATATAGGCATTCAAATATTCACATGGAATTTGCATGTAAATGAACTTTCCACTGTCTTTTCCACTGAATCTGTCTTAAAGTGTGTTGTCCTTCATAGTTTTCTTTATTGCATCATTGCTCCTGCTTTCACCTGGACTCCAGCTTATTTTGAAATATTTCAGCTTTCTCACAACCTTTCCTCCTCTGACCATCCACTTTCAACTCAGCCTATTGTTTATTCCTTTCTAGCGATGGTCGATGGAAACATTTTAAATTCTTCTCTAGAGGGTATTACTGGTGCAACTTGGCACATAAAAACATTCATTCCCCCAGTACTTTCAGTGGAACAGCTTTACATTATTATCTTTTTGAAAAACATTTGGTCAAATACTCAGAATGCTTTTCACACTCCACCCTCTCTTTTTATTTCTTGCTTGACATATTGCCAATTAAAACGTTTCTCACTTAAAGTTTTTTGAAAGCCTATTTTTGATTTCCCAAATAATAACTCAGCTGGTGATAATCCCATTGACATCAACATAATTCTGTAGTCTGATACCAAATGAAATTGCATTGTGAGGTTTTTACTTGCCGTAGTTCTCAATTATTTCAACCCCATTTCCCATGAAAGGATATCCTAGGCTAAAGGTGACACACTCAATTGCATTATTTTTTGTATTTTGTAGTTTCTTAAATTCAACCCCATTAAAGTTATTATTAAATTAGAGAAGAAACATGGTATAGTAAGCAGGTCTAGAAACCAAGAAAACCTGGATTCAAGTCCTGCATCTGACACATACTGTCTGTGTGACTAATTCACTTAAACTGTCAGAAGTCTAGGCAATTGTCTGTCACTATAAGCTGTAGAGACAGTGCTCACCTTTGTTAATAAAGAGAGAAGTTCCTTGCTTGTAAGTTCCTTATACCAGTGAAATCTCAGCTTCAGTCCCCACCTCTCAGTTGAACCTCAATTATCTGTTACAACTTTAGAATATATGCTACATTTGGATTAGATTATAGCTATTACATTTGTCATTTCAATACATATTGTATTTATTAATAATATTAACAGGTTATATTAATATAGTATTAAATTAAATTACCCAGTGCCAACTCTGTGCTTACATCATGCTAAGGATAGACATAAAGATGAAAGATGCAAGAGTCCCTGTCCTCAATAAGTTTATAATCTAGTAGAGTATAAGACTTGAATATAAGTAGCTAAAACAAATTAGAAAGTTATTAAGCATATAAGAGGTCAAACACAGAGGACTGAAAGGTTTGAGTAGCTACTTCCAACAATATTGTTTTTGTCATTTCTTCCACATCAGTCTTTTAACCTTGAAAGTGGCCAGATATCAGCTCCAAGATCAGTGAAATACTTAAATAGAGCAGGGAAATCATATGAAGCAAGCTCTGTCCTCTTGAAGTATTGGGCACACGGGTTCTCCTCCACCTGACCCTTGGCATACCCATTTCTGGAACGGAGAGAGAGGAGACAGACTGGAGGCAGGCTATTATAACAGTTCCAGTGAAGTTAATAAGGATCTAAATTAGGGAGATGGAAGTGGGAATAAAAGGAGAGATTTCAGGTAGTAAAATCAATAGGAAACAGCATACTGATTGTGCGTGGGGAGGGAAGGTTCAGAGATGGTACCAAGATGTTGAGTCTGGATGACAGGGAGGATAATGGTGCCATCAACAGGATCAGGGAAGTTAGAAAAAGGAACAAGTTTAGAGCCAGAGTGCCAAGTTTGGGGCATGTTCAATCTTGGACTTCTTATATTTCCACTCTCCTTATATTTCACTCCCCTCTATATGCTCTATGATTCAGTGACACTGACCTCCTTGTTGTTGCTCACAGGTGGTGTGAGGTGTCATCTATAAGGGACTCTGGGGCTCAACAATCCAACTCCTGACTTTGCCTTTTCATTGGCTATCCCCTATACCTGGAATTCCCTCCCTCTTCATCTCTGCCTCCATACTTACCTATCTTTCAAGTCTGATCTAAAATTCCACCTCATACAAAACATCTTTGCCAGTTTCCCTTAATGCTAGAGCCTTCTTTCTTGGATTATCTTCAATGTGTACCGTATAAATTTTGTTTGCACTTAGTTGTTCAGATTTTATCTCTCTTAGACTGTAATCTCTTTAAAGGACAGGGATTGCTTTTCCCTTTCTTTGTATCCCTAATGTTTAGCACAGTTCCTGAAATACAGTAGGTGCTAAATGAATATTGTTGACTTGACTTGGACATCCTTAGTTTGATATGAAAGTAGAACATCCAGTTAGAAATATATAAGTAGCTGGAAATACAGGACTGAAGCTCAGTTTGGGAGTATAGGTGTAGACTTAGGAGTCAGCTTGAAATTGAAGCCATGAGAATGGATAAGAATGTCAAAGAACTGACTCTAAGGAGAGAAGAGATTAGGAAGAGGACAGAGCCTCAGGAAATGTCTATTCTCACAGGGGCAGGAAGAGGAAGAGGAACTAGCCCAGGAAACCAAAAATGGAGGAGCAAGAGTAGGAAGAGGAAGAGGAATAGGAGAAGAAGGGGGAGGAAGAGGAGGAGGAGGAGGAGGAGGAGGAGGAGAAGAAGAAGAAGAAGAAGAAGAAGAAGAAGAAGAAGAAGAAGAAGAAGAAGAGGAGGAGGAGGAGGAGGAGGAGGAAGAAGAAGAAGAAGAAAAATAAGGAGGAGGAGGAGGAGGAGGAGGAGGAGAAGAAGAAGAAGAAGAAGAAGAAGAAGAAGAAGAAGAAGAAATTATCTTCAATTTCAGGCAGCTTGTCAGAGAGACAGTATGTACTTGTACATAAATATATACAGAATAAATTCAAAATGAATACTATGTACTTAGGGAGAGAGGACAGTACAATTGGAGAGATTCAGGCAAACCTTTCTGAAGAAAGTGGTGCTTGAGCTGTGTCTTGTAGGAAGAGATGCATTCTCTGAGGCGGAATTGAGGAGGGAGTGAATGTCAGGCTTGGAAGACAGTGAGCAAAGACACAGAGATGGGGTGGTGTGTGTGAGGGACAGAGAAAGGGCTGCAATGTGGCCAGGCAGTACAACATGGGTACGAAAATGGGCATGAATGATGAAACAAAGTCCTAGAGGAGAAGAGGGCAGTCAATCAACTAGCATATATTAAGTACTTACCACATGCCCAGGCACTGTGCACTAAGCACTTGAACACAAAAAAAGGCAAAATACTAGCTAGGAAAGTGGAAAGGGGTTGCCTTCCTGTAGATTTATGATTGTTAGAAGGATCAGAAAATGGTGATATGATTGAATGGTGTTCAAGAAAGGGACAGTGTTATGATAGGAGTACTGCTTCCAGTCAAAAGTGAATCATTATCAATTGTGCTGAACTTGGGTTCAAGAATATTTGAGTTTGAATGCCTCCTTAAATACTAGCTGTGTGATGCTGGGCCCATCACTTAATACTCTGCCCTCAATTTTCTCATCTATAAAATGGATGGGTTATACTCCATGACCTGTAATGTCCCTTCCAACTATAAATCTATGATCCTAAGTCCTCTCATCATATAAAAGTAAATCAATCCATACTTTGGACCAAGCTTCTTTATTTCCTAATTTACAAATTCTTCATCGCCAAGCACTGGTAATCCATTTTATGTCTTGATATTTCATTTCAGCCCCACAAAGTTTTACAACTTGATTTCTATCACTATTAACTCAGGGGCGATAGAGAACCTTCCTTACCCTTCTTGTGCATTTCACCTTTGCTCAGTGGTTTTCCAATAGCCCTGTACACATCAGATCTCTTGTGCTTGGAACCACAAGTTTAGTTAAGTTAGGAAAGTTTACCTTCGAAGTTATACATCAGTCAGTTCAGGACCCATTCCCTACAGGTTAATGAAATTTTCTTTTTGACACATTCCAACAGTTGCATTCATCACTTCTTCTAGCATGGTGCCTTGATGTGTAGGTTCTATAGCAAACCTCCCAAATTGTCTCTGCCACTGACATTAAAAAAAATACATTTGCATGTGAAATATCCATTTCTGCCTCCAACTTGCAGTCTTACTCCAGATAATGGATCTTCAATAATTAATGATCTCCTTGGAGACACATTTAAATTCACAGTCTACAACTCCCACAGAAGAAAGTGATCTTTGTATTTGTGGAGTTGTCTTACTAGTTATATATATATATATTTTTTCATTTATTTATTTATTTATTTATTCATTTATTTATTTTTGCTGTAGGTTTGTATAAAGAATAACCTTTCTTACCAAAAAAGCATGTAATTGTTATTTGTAATACCAGTTAAAACAAATCTTTTTCATTACTTGCGTCTTCATTATTTGATTTTTGTTGTCCCAATTTTGTTAATTGCCTACTATGTGCAGAGTGCTTCTGTCATTGTCATAAGCTTAGTCATGTTTGTAATTGGCATTGATTATTTATTTATTTATTAGTTTTTGGGTCTAGATTGATTATTACATCTCTGTAGGGGACTTCCTGATGTGAAAATTCTCTTCACTGATACATATCTGCAATTCCTTTGACTCGAAGGGTTGTTGTTTGTCTTTCATTCTATTTTTTTTTTTTTGGCTAGGCAAAGGGGTTAAGCAACTTGCCCAGGGTCACAAAACTGGCAAATGTTATGTGTCTGAGGCCGGATTTGAACTCAGGTCCTCCTGAATCCAGGGCCGGTGCTCTATCCACTGTGCTACCTAGCTGTCCCTTGTCTTTCATTCTAGAAGAAGACTATGACATTAGGAAGGAGATATCATGACTTGCAAGTGAATTGCAAGTATGGGAGGGCTGTGCAAAATCACCAGCCTTACTGTCTCCTGGGTCTCCTGGGTTCTTGTTCTTGTTCTTCTTGTTCTTCTTGTTCTTCTTGTTCTTCTTGTTCTTGTTCTTGTTCTTGTTCTTGTTCTTCTTGTTCTTGTTCTTGTTCTTCTTGTTCTTGTTCTTCTTGTTCTTGTTCTTGTTCTTTTTGTTCTTGTTCTTGTTCTTTTTGTTCTTGTTCTTGTTCTTCTTGTTCTTATTCTTGTTCTTGTTCTTTTTGTTCTTGTTCTTGTTCTTCTTGTTCTTATTCTTGTTCTTGTTCTTTTTGTTCTTGTTCTTGTTCTTGATCTTCTTGTTCTTGTTCTTCTTGTTTTTCTTGTTCTTGTTCTTATTCTTTTTGTTCTTGTCTTGTTCTTCTTGTTCTTGTTCTTGTTCTTCTTATTCTTGTTCTTCTTGTTCTTGTTCTTGTTCTTCTTGTTCTTGTTCTTGTTCTTTTTGTTCTTGTTCTTGATCTTCTTGTTCTTATTCTTGTTCTCATTCTTGTTCTTCTTGTTCTTGTTCTTGTTCTTCTTCTTGTTCTTCTCATTCTTGTTCTTGTTCTCCTCCTCCTCCTTCTTCTTTCCCTTCTCTTCCTTTTCCTACTCTTGCTCCTCGATTTTTGGTTTCCTGAGCTAGTTCCTCTTCCTCTTCCTGCCCATGCGAGAGGCAAGATATAGAACAGGTTGACTGGAGATGGCTCTGGATGCAGTGGGAGATCTTGGCCTTTTTAAGCTAAGGTCTTTCCCAGGTCTCAGTTTGCCTGAGGCAACACCCATTCAGTGATTAAGACAACACCCGTTCAGTGATTACGACTAAGTAAAAATGAGACAAAGAATTTACCTGCCTGAGGGGTATAGTATGGGCAGCTAGGTGGTCCAGTGGATAGAACCCTGGGCCTGGAGTCAGGAAGACTCAACTTCCTGAGTTCAAATGTGGCCTCAGACATTTACTACCTGTGTCATCCTAGGCAAGTCACTTAGCCCTGTTCTAGAGTTGGAGAAGGAAATGGCAAACCACTCCAGTATCTTTGCCAAGAAAACCCCAAATGAAGTCACAAAGAGTTAGACATGATTGAAATGACTCAGCAACAAGGTGTATAGTGGTATTCTGTGGGTCATCCAGATGGTATATTTAAGAGGCAAGGCTTGAACCTAGGTCTTCCTGACCACAAGATCAGCCTTCTATCATGCTGCTTCTCATTAGCCTCCACATTTTTTTTTTTAAAATAGCAACAACAGCAGCACCATGTTGGTCAAGTTTTAGGCATGACAGCTAGCATGAAAAGATTCAGCACACAAACAATTCGATGCTAGGCCAAATTAATGAATAGTCTCGTTCCTCCAATTTTGTTCCTGGTAGTAGAACAAAGTGTCAGTCTATAGAAGGACATACCTCCTAGCTGTTTTCTGTGATGCTGGCCTAAAAGTATCAGGGGGTAATATCTTCAGCATTTCCTACTTTTCTCTTGATAATTCATCAATTAATCAATCAATGAGTACCCATTAAGCTCCTACTCTCTGCCAGGTACTATACTAGCTGATGAGGATACAAGTGAAACAATCTCTGTTCACAGAGTGCCTACAACTACAAATTCTTCATTTACTTAAAGTCTTCTTGAAACTATATTTTCCACGTGTATTACCCATGTTCTCAATTTCTCTCTAGAAAAAGAAGCATTTCCTATCCTTTTTTCCTATCACCTTTGAGTTTCCCTTGGTCCCTCTTTCTAATACTCTGAGACTGAATAAAAAACTCTGTTTTCTACCTATTTCTACTTTTCCTGATCATAGGGTTTTAGATCTAGGGCTAAGAGTGAACTTACAGATCATTTGGTCCAACATCCTCATTTTCAGATGAGTAAACAAAGGCGCAGAGACATTTGAGTGTATTCTCTTTGTCCTTCCAGACAAAGGCTGCTCCTAGCCTTTTTAATCTTTGTTCACCTGAGGCTAATTCATCATTCTAGTGATGGACTTAATGTGTATAAAACACTTAGCTATAAAAGATGATCTAAATGTCAGCTAATATTATCATTTTAGTTGTCTGTCCCTGGATCTTCTCTAAGTCTATTATGTTTTGGCCAACTCTAACACTATCTCGGGATCATTTTCCCCAAGTTGACACTTTTGGACTATCAAGTTCTCAATGTAAAGGGCATGCAGAATATGCTACTTTTCCCCAGGACACTGATGCTCGCACTCTTGACTTTTTCTAAAATACGCTGCAGGATTTTTGTTGTCAGAGAATCCTTAATGATAACTGACATGGCTCAGTTTCAATTGGCACAGAAAAGAACAGCTACTAGTGAAATTTGATGAATATGAAGTAATAATAAAGTGTTTCCATTGCTGAAGAATTCTGCTCTTTCCCCTGCATCCTTGCAATAAGGAACCAGGAAGATATCTTAAACATCAGATGTATCAAAATGGAAAATCCATCTGCTCTGGAGGTGAAACAGATAGTCCCCAAAGCATGACATTTTTGGAAAGACTTGCTTCCAATAAAGTATTCACCCCAAAAGTAGGAGTCATTCGTCTCTGTCTTTAGCCCATCTTCATAATGTCCATTCAAGAAATTCCAGAACATTAGACTAGGAAAAGAACCTCATTTGTTAGCTATGGAAATGAAAGCACACAAAGAGAAAGTGACGCTTTAGTTTAGACAAATAGACAGAGAAGGAGCTCAGATGTGAAAATAAGTCTTTGGACTCCAAGCCTGGTGCTCTTTCCATCCTACCACAGAGATAAAATAGTGTGGCAGCCAGAACAATTCTTTGAGAATACTTTTTAAATTAGTATCCAAATGGTCAAATTCGATGATGACATACACATCAAAAATGACACTCAAAAACAGGACTTCTTAACAGTTTTTGTGCCATAGACTCCTTTGATGGAAACATCTTGGAATAATAAAATGTGCAAAATAAAATTCATAGGCTAACCAAAGGAACCAATTGTGTTGAAATATAGTTATTAGAATGTTAACATAAAACAAGCTCACAGACCTTAAGCTAAAAATCCTTGTGTTTAGAATATTCTTTGTGCAGCATCAACATTGCCATGATTCCAAGTATCTTTTAACATTCATTTTACAATTTTCTCACAGGTAAAACCTATGATTACACTGATGACTACATTCCAAGGTAAGTGCTCAGATCTTTCAGTAACAAAGTAGAATCAGAGTGGGCTCTGGGTGGGCTGAGGAGGAGAACAAAGGGCTGGCTTCTCTAAAGAAAGAAAAGGGAATTTTTGCTTTGTTATACCACTACCTCCTCTACAGAGATTGTAAACCCTCATGGATTATTACTTACCTTTGGACATAGAAGCCTTCATTTTGAACAGTTTCTCATTCTATGTCAGTAGCAGTACAGGGTCAGAGACAGAAATGAGACACTAACTTGGTATCTACACGTTTTGTAGAACTTCAGAGATTCAGATTTTCGAGCTGAAAGAGACCTAGATCATCTCAACTAGGGGTGGGGAATGTGTGGCCTCAAGGCCACATGTGGCTCTCTAGGTCCTCAAGTGTGGCCCTTCAGTCAAGTGTGGATTCAGTCAAAGGGCCGCACTTGAGGACCTAGAGGGCCACATGTGGCCTCAAGGCTGCAGGTCCCCCTCACCTCTGATCTAGACCCTCTCTCCTCTCCCCTCCCCCCATCTTACAGAATAGGAAAGTGAGATCCAAAGAGAGGGTGTGGTGTCCAAATTGACGTCTTGCCGATGCTGGGACTCAAATCCCAATCTCCTTGACTTCGGTCCCCCACCCTTCTGACTGCACCAGTATGAGAGATTCTCTGTATATAGGAAAGAAGGGGGGGGGAAACTTATGAAGCACATACTATATAACATTCACTATACTAAGTGCTTTACAATTATTATTTCATTTGATCCTCACAACAACCCTGGGAAGTAAGTGCTATTATTATCTCCATTTTACAGATGAAGAAATTGAGGCAAACAGATTAAGTGACTTGCCCAGGGTTAAACAGCTAGTAAATGACTGACGTCAGATTCAAATTTAGGTCTGCCTGATTCTAGCCCAAAGCATGCTATCCACAATGCTAATTGCCTCTAAACATAGAGGTATACAAAGAAGCCAATATAAAGAGTTTGAGATGATATTAGAAAGGACTCTATAGTATTATGGAATGCCCAAGGTATGCTAAGCGTGGCAAGGACAAAGTGCATAGTAAAGACAGCATTGGTTTTCCCAAACAATGTGCCCCACTCTGAGTTATGGTGTACCATCAAACAGATTCTTTTCATATCAGAATAAATAATCTTTAACAATACTTAGAACTCTGTTATGAAAAGAAAGGCTTATATGAAAAGAAAGAGACAAGGTTGTTCAATAACAATAACCTTCTTATCAGGGTAGGAGAGAGTGACCAGATTCTTCTCTCTCTTCTTTCTCTCTGCCTCTCCCTCTTCCTCCCTCCCTCTCTCTTTTCCTTCCTCCTTTCCTCTTCCCCCCTCTCCCTCCTTTATCTCTCTCTCTCATTCTCTGTCTCTGTCTCTGTCTCTGTCTCTGTCTCTGTCTCTCTCTCTCTCTCTCTCTCTCTCTCTCTCTCTCTCTCTCTCTCTCTCTCCTTTCCTCCCTCCTCACCCCTTTCCCTGGGACAGTCCTCTTTATGCTTGTGCTTTTTAAAAATCAATCACTCCTAAGGGAAAAATTCATGGTGGTTCCTGCAGTTAAGCTACAGAGAGACTCAAAGATTGGTGGAACTCCACTTACTACACAGGATTCTATACATGAGGCTATTTCCATGTCATAGCAAATGGCCCAGGGCTTTGCTGTTCTGGTTAGAAAAAGAGAAGGCTTATAAATGAAAGTCCTGAATAACAAATACTATCAGCAGTCTATCCATGTCAATCTCTCTATAAAAACATTATTTAAAAATATTTATAACTTGTTACCTGTATTTGTATAATATGATATTCTTAAAATCTGGTAAGTTTCATAAAAGATTACATTAGTCATGGGGAGAGGGGTAGGAGAAAGGACTGGGAATGTCAGCAATGATTGTTTTAGACTTGGAATGCTAAGAGATTCTAGGACAGAGAGTGATGAAGTGAGCAAAGTGAGAGGGGAAAGAGAAGGGAAAACAAGACAGGTTTGAGCAAGGGATGAACAATAGACCAAATCTCTCTCTGTACAATATCATTACAATGACTACGTATACTGGACTTTCCAAAGACAGTCTCAATGGCACACGTTCCTACTGTTTCTGTAACCTGTTGAAACGCCCAACTAGGAAGTAGCCAAAGATCATTTTGTGCCTGTTTTCAGCTGTTCCACCTGCCTCACTGAGATCACTTCCTTTCCCCTGACACACAATTATGGAAGTAGTTGGATTCCCTGTTAGCCATAGCTAACATAACTTCACTATTTCCATAACTGATGGGCTCAGTGTGGAAGCTATGGTGAAGAGAGTATTGGTTTTCACAATTCCAGAAGACTTTGTGATACCTACCTCTAGACAGAGGCAGAATGGACTCAGTACAGATTGAGGTATACCTATTTTCTTTTTTGGACATAGCTAATACAGGAATTTGTTCTGCTTGCCTCTACATGTTTGTAATTAAAAAAAAATTCTCAATAAAGGGGTAACAGGAGGTAGGAGGAACAGAATTTGGAGTTGAAGATAAAATTAAATTAAAAAAAATTAAAAAGAGAGAGTCACTATATCACTATTTCTCTACCAGATCCTTATCATACCCCTGAATTGGTTTATCAGAAGCACAATAACTTAAAATCGAGTGAGCACCTATACTTAGAGGCAGCATTGTATGGTGTATTGAGGTCAGATTGGAGTCAGAAGACGTGGGTTCAAGCCCTGTCTCTGACATACACTGCTTATATGACCACAGACAAGTCATTTAATAATAGCTCAGATGTTTCAACAGCTCTCTAAGATGACAAATTATAGAATCTTTTCCAATCTGAATCATTCATTTCACTATGAATGTTCCCTTAACTGATGAAATCATAGAATTGGTCTAAAAAAACCCCTGTGCATAATACAACCAAGATCCAGTTGGCTCTATACTTCTTTCTACGGTTTGTTCTCATCTGGTCAGTGTGTGTGTATGTGTGTGATACAAAAATAATGACAATGTTAATAATTCCTCCATTTGTTATCATTTGAGTTTTTATATCCATCCTCCAAATCATCAGGTAGGAGAGTTATGTCTATAAACTGTTGTACACATGACTACAATTAAAGCCTGGGGGAAGGAGAGGAAAGGAGAGGACAGCAGAAGAGAGGAGAGAGAGAGAGAGAGACAGACAGACAGACAGAGAGGCAGAGACAGAGACACAGAGACAGAGAGACCAAGAGAGAAACAGAGAGACCGAGAGAGAGAGAGAGAGAGAGAGAGAGAGTGTGTGTGTGTGTGTGTGTGTGTGTGTGTGTGTGTGTGTGTCTAGGAGGTGGAGGAAGAGGAAACCGAGTTGATTCTAATGTCTGCAAACAGTCTAGTTTTATAATTGTGTATATTATGGTTTAGTAGAAAAATCCCTAAAACAACAAGATCTAGGTTATTCCCTTGACCATTGACTGTGGGCAAATCACTTACCTTCTCTCGGTCTCTAGTGTCTTATTAGCAAAGGCAGATCCCAAGAGAACAGATGGAGAGTCTGAAGATCATGTAGTCCAGTGCCTTTACTTTACAGTTGAAGAAACTGAAGCCAGGAATTTGGACTTGGAGGGATTTGAAGCCAGGTCGTCTGACCCTAAAGTCAGTACTCCTCTTGCATGTTCTCTTATCACCAAAAATCCTTGATATGTTCAGCTATAAATATACTTTTGTTACATGGTCACTTTACTTATATTAAATGAGGCATAAATCAGAGAGACATGCTACTTCTACTTCGATTTAATAGGCTTGGGCCTGAATCCTCACTCTTATGCTAGGGGTATGTCCTTGGGTAGGACACTTCTCTTATCTAGAATTCGATTTCCTTATCTATAACATAAAGAGATCAGGCTAGATCGTCTCTAAGACCCCTTTCAGCCCCAAATCCTATGATTAATGAACTTTACTTCATTAAAGCTCACCTGTAGCAAACAATTAAAATGTAGTCTAATACTATAGCATGGCTAATAAAGACTCAATATGCTGAGCATTAGATTTTTTTTTAATTTTTAAAATATTTTATTTTCCTAATCAGCTAAAATTCACCTTCTCACCTCCTGACTTCACCCTTACAATTGAGAACACAAGAAAAACAAATTTCCACATTAGCCACATATAAATTTTTTTTTGTCTCATTCTGCACTCAGCATCCTTCCCTTCTCTGTCAGGATGTGGATAGCATGTTTCTTCGTTAGTTCTCTGGAATCATGGCTTGTCATTTGCTTATGAGCTCTGCACAGTGGCATTCCATCATATTTTAAAAATTAATTTATTTACTTTTAGTTTTCAACATTCACTTCCCTAAATTTTGAGTTTTAAATTTTTTCCACCTCCCTCTCCTCCCCCCTCCCCAAGACAGCATGCAATCTGATATAGGCTCTATGTATACATTCCTATTAAACATATTTTCATATTAGTCATATTGTAAAAAAGAATTAGAACTAATGGGAGGAAACATGAGAAAGAAGAAACAAAACATAAAGAGAGAGAGAGAGAGAGCAAATAGTATGCTTCAAATTGCAACCAGACTCCATAGTTCTTTCTCTGGGTGTGGATAGCATTTTCCATCATGAGTCTTTTGGAATTGTCTTAGATCCTTACATTGCTAAGAAGAGATAAGTCTATCAAAATCAGTCATCACACAATGTGGCTGTTACTATGTACATGTTCTGGTTCTGCTCACTTCACTAAGCAGCAGTTCATATAAATCCTTCCAGGTTTTTCTGAAGTCTGCCTGCTCATCATTTCTTACAGCACAATAGTATTCCATTACATTCATATACTGCAACTTGTTCAGCCATTCCCCAATTGTTTGGCATCCTTTCAAGTTTTCAGTTCTTGGCCACCACAAAAAGAGTTACTATAAATATTTTTGTACATGTGGGTCTTTTCCCCCATGTTTATGATCTCTTTGGGATATAGCCCTGGAAGTGGTATTGCTGGGTCAAAAGGTATGCACATTTTTATAGCCCTTTGGGCATAGTTCCAGAATGGTTGGATAAGTTCACAACTCCACAACAATGCATTAGTGTTCCAAGTTTCCCACATCTTCCCCAGCATTTATTATTTTCCTGTTTTGTCATGTTAGCCAATTTTATAGGTGTGATGTGGTACCTAAGAGTTATTTTGATTTGCATTTCTCTAATAAATAGTGATTTAGAGCATTTTTTCCATATGATTATAGATAGCTTTAATTTCTTCATCTGAAAACTGCCTATTCATATCCTTTGGTCATTTATCAATTGGGGAATGACTTGTAATTCTTATAAATTTGATTCAGTTCTCTGTATATTTTAGTATGAGGCCTTTACCATTCCATCATATTTAAATACAACAACTTATTCAGCCATCCCCCCATTCATGGGCACCCCTCATATTCTCTTTCTTTGCTACTTCACAAAAATCTATAAATATTTTTGTGCATCTTCGGAGTTTGTTTGGTTTAGGACTAATTCCTCCCTTAATCTACCTTTCCCATAATTCCTTTTTCCTGGTTCCTTCTTTTTTTCCCTCCTATTTCCTTGTTGAATGACATGTGTTTCTGCACTGAACTGTGAGTGGGCAATGTTTCTTCTTTGGACCAGTTCAGATGAGAGCGAGGGTCAAGTATCCACTGTTCCCCCCAAACCCTTTTCCCTTGTTTGTGTAAATGTCTACCTGTGCACCCTGATTAGGTAAGATAATTGTCTCTAACCTTTCTTTCCCTTCCTCCAGCATTTTAATTTCCTTTCTCTTTCTATTATTTCTATTCTCTTTCTTAAGATCATCAAGACAGTGAAACTACTTCTGGGCTTTGTCTAATTAGATTCCCTCTGTGATCCCTGATAATGACAGAGTTCAGAGGGGACACATGTATCCCCTTATTTGAATGTAAACAGTTTATTTTTGCTTCCTCCTTTAGCATTGTTCATTCATGTTTACCTTTTTATATTTCTCTTCACTCCTGTGTTTGAACTTTAAAGTTTCTAGTTAGCTCTGGTCTTTTCATCAGGAATGTTTGGAAATCATCTATTTCATTTATAACATGTTCACTTTTGCTAGGTGAGATATTCTTGGCCATAAGATCATATCCTTTACCTTTTTGAATATCATGTTTCAAGTTTTCCCCTCCTTTGTAGTGGTAGCTGCTAAATCATGTGTGTTCCTGACTGTATGTGATCCTCAGTTCTTGAAATTTTTCTTTCTGGCTGCTAGAAGTAAATTTTTTTCTTTGACCTGGAAACCCTGGATTTTGGCTCCGATGTCCTTGGGAGGTTTCATTTAGGGATTTCTTTCAGGAGGTGACCAGTGGGTTGTATTTCCACTTTGTACTTTGGTTCTAGGAGATCTGAGCACTTTCCTTTTAAAATTTCTTGAAATATAATGTCTAAGCTTTTCTTTATTGGGGCGGGGTGGACAGAGGGTCATGGCATTCAGATAGGCCAATGGGGCTCAACATTTTCCTCCTCTCTCTGTTTTCTAGGTCATTTTTTTTTTTTGCCTTGGGCTGTCTTACATTTTTTTCTATTCTGCTTCTGACTTTGTTGTACTATTGCCTCTTGTGTCATTGGTTTCTATCTGGGCTATTCTATTTTTTTTTTTTTTGCTAGGGCTCACACAGCTAGTAAGTGTTAAGTGTCTGAGGCTGGTTTGAACTTAGGTCCTCCTGACTCCAGGGCCAGTGCTCCATCCACTGCACCACCAAGCTGCCCCAGTCTATTCTATTTTTTAAGAAGTTTGTTGTTGGGGTAAGATTTTGCCCTTCTTGTACCAAACTGTTAATTCTCTTTCAATTCTTTCTTTTATAGATTTTATTTCTTTTCTTTTTTTTCCCTTCAAGTGCTCTCATTTCATTAAAAGGAACATTGTACAACTTTTTAAAGGCCCTCTTACTTTAAGTCTTTCAGAGTCTTAGTTGAATTTTTGTCCAAGCAGTGATTCTGAGACTTGGTAGATGTTTACAAGTCATTATCTTCTTCTGGGTCCCTGCCATTATAATAGCTCTTTGTGATGGATTCTTTTTTTGTTTGCTCACTCTTCCACCCTTCCTGTCTTCAGATGGTGATGTTAGGGCTGGGTTCTGTGCACTTCTGGAGGGAAGGTCTGGGTTGGTTCTGTTACTGCTTTCTTGTTGTGTTGTTCCAGTATCTCAAGGACAGGCCAGGGACGTGGAAGCCTTCAGTGCTCCCAAAGAGGTCTGATTGCTGCCTCCCTGCTCTGAGGCTCTGCGAATTCCTGCTTGGGTTTGGGTCTATACAAGAATAGCCGGTTGCTGGGTTCAGCCCGTTGCCCATCTGCTGGGCTCTGCTTACTCAGAGAGGCAGGATTGTAGACTCTCCTTTGGTCTAGGATTCCTGTCTTACTTATTCCTCTACAGACTGAACAAGATGCTGTAAGTGAGACTGCTCTGTGCCTGAGATCTGAAGCACACCATGGCTGCTGCTGGCTTCTGAATTTTTTCCTTTCTCCATATACTACCCAGAATCTCCCTACCTACAAAAGCGCCACTCTCCTGAGCAGGTCTTTTTTCAGTCCATCTTGCATCTGTTATCCCAACTGGGTAGTGGGCAATGAAACTACCAGCCCTCACCTGTTCTCATGGTATGGGTCTGGTGGTATTCCAATATGGGACTGGGGCCTTCCATTGACTTGGTATACCGCCTCTCCCTGGGCACTGGCTCCTGGTTGGACCCTGTCCCCAGTGCCCACAGACCTCCCTATCTATCTCACTATGGTGAACTGGGCCAGACAAATGATTCACTGTGACTTTTTCTGTATTTCCCCATAAGAATTCAGTTTGGTGCACTTTCTAGATTTGTTTAGAGGAGTTTATGTATGGAGGAGATACTCTGTGTACTGCTTCCTAATACTCTAACACCTTGGCTCCATCCTTGAAAGTTTTAGATTTGGACTCAGAGGTTCTGGATTCAAATCCTTGCTCAGCAACATACTTCCTATGTGATCTCGGGCAAGTCACTATCTTTCAGCCTCAATTTTGTTATCTATAAAATAGGAGGCTGGGCTAGGTGACCCCTAAGGTCTCTTCCAAATCTAAATCCTATGTTCTATAAGCCTTTAATTGAGTTTGGGATATAAAGCAAGGAAAAGAAAAGAGAGAGTCAGAAAAATAGACAGATAAGTGAGGGAACTAGAGCCTAGTGGTTATATTAGTGTTAGTTCATGGATAGATGGCCTTTTTTTTTTTTTGGACACATGGGATGATAAATTATAAAATCATAGCTTTAAAGCTCAAAGGGACCTCAAAGCTTATCTACTCCAATCTCTTCATTTTACAAATAAGGAAACTGAGGCACAGTGACAACTTGTCTATTGTCACATAGGTAATAAGCACATCTTGTAGTTCATTTGAATTCTGGGCATCATTGACTTTTGAAATTATGACAGCTCTTTAGCAAATTAAAAATCTTTGTTTTTTTCCTTTGCATTTGGAAAAAGATTTTCTGATTTCATATTGAGTTTAAGGTTTATGTAACTTGTGACTCACAATCAGAACTCTGACCTCCCATGAACCAGGTTTACTCTTTAAGGCCTCTCTGTAATGGCAATCTCTACAGTATGTCATTTTGTCACTCCACAGGATGACCTTGAAAACATCTGAATTTAGCTTTCAAGCTGAGACTTTCAATTCCCTTGCACAAATTAGGCTAACAATAAGCATTTAAACATAGCACAGAATTAGAAAAGAACAGAAAGAGGATTTAAATCCAGTTAGCCAAGGCATCATAGGATGCCTTCCATAATGGTTCATTTCCTTCTTCCCAATTACAGTCCCCACCAAATATATAAGTCAAGCCTCTGACTTATGTACTATTATTGTGAGCCTGACACAGCTCGGTTTCATTTGTCATTCTTATCTCTGAGGTCAATTCTTTCTCCTCCTCTAGCATCTGTGGCTTTGAATCTATTTCTAGTAAATTGCACCATCACCATCTTTCCCTTACTCTGATGTCTGCTGCGTTAATGCAATATCTTGTTTACCACATCACCACTGTCTCTCACCATGACCCCACTTCCTGGAGCTCTCAGCTTTCTCCAGGAGCTCCTCATGGTTCGCCTGGTGACTGATGCTTGTCCACTATTCAACCCAGATGACTAGTCTTTCCCTCCTAGTTGCTCATCGCCAGAAGTCCCTGCTCAAGGCTTCTCATATGTATCCTCAGAACATTTTGAGTCTCCTTGGCTCCTTTGAGCAAATCATCTCAACACTTATTTTTGAAAATAAAATTCTGAATATTTGACACAAAATTTTGGAGCTAGGTAAGTTCATAACCAACATGTAGTCTAATCCCCTTATTTATAAAATAAAACAAAACAAAGCTAAAGTGCAGAGAGGTTCAGTGATTTGCCCAAGAATCAATCAACAAGCATTTATTAAGCACCTACTGTGTGCCAGACATTATGCTAGATACTGGGGTATAAATATAAAGAATGAAATTATTATTTACAAAGAGCTCACATTCTAGTGGAGGAGACAAGAAGTCCGTATATAAATGGTAAGCTGAAACATAAAAAGAAAAAATTACAAAGTGGTTTGTAATGGAGGACACTGGCAATTGGGGGAATCATGAAAGGCTTCATGTAGAAGGCATGTCTGTTCCCTAAAACAGACCATTCACATCCAGGCTCAGAGTCCAGAGTCCTGAGTTGCCCCTAGAACATGAGTTTTCCTACTCATGGGTTTCACTTCTAGGTTTCTATGTAGCCACTCTCTTCCATGAACAATATGTACAATGATGGGAGAATGATTAAGGCTTATAAGTACTGTTGTGTTTTCATTATTCTTGCTTTTGTTTCAATTGAGTAAATGCTGTGCTATGATTATTATTACTTTTGCCTTCTTGTTTAGTAAATGTTTCATGTTAAAAGTTGAAAAAAAGTCTTGAAGGAAGAAGGGATTCTGTGGGGCTATGAGTAGGGAGTGGATTCCAAGTGTGGAGGAGGGCCAATGCAAATATTAGGACTATAATTAAAAAAGCCCAGCCAAGAAGTCAGGGTTTGGGGGGTGAACGGATCAGATGAAATATATTGTAAACAATTTTGCCTCACTTTAACAGCAGTAGGGGTGGCTAGGTGGCATAGTGGAAAGAGTGCAGGGCCTGGAGTCAGGAAGACCTGAGTTCAAATCTGGCCTTGGACACTTCCTGTGTGACCCTGGGCAAGTCACTTATCCCTGTTTACCTCAGTTTCCTCATCTGTAAATTGAGCTGAAGAGGGAAATGCCAAACCAGTACCTTTGCCAAGAAAACCCCAAATGGGGTCATGACGTGTTGGGAGGGACTGAAATGACCCAACAATAACTGCAGAGGCAGCGGTAGCTGGAATATTTAAAGAGAAAGGGTGGTTAACAGCTGCCCATGAATAATTAGTCTAAATACCAATTTGTTGCCTTTAGGAGAAATTGATTGTAGAGTCAGAGTTAGATATAGGTCACTTCCAGGACATAAGAAGGACATGGTGGCATTGTCTTGATGTTTTAGAAAGTTTCCTTGAAGTGGACGTGTCCATGTGTGTTTTCTCCATTGTGCTGTTGGTGGGAAAGAAGTAGGAGTGTGTGTTATATCTCTGTTTCTTTTCCTTAGTGTTGCGTTTTGTGACCATGCTTGATTCTTGATGACAGATAGATAAAGCATTTATTAATGACTTACTATATTGGATAGAGCCCTGGGCTTGCAATAAACTCATCGTCGTGAGTTCAAATCTCATCTCAGACACTTACTAGCTGTGTGACCTTGGGCGATCACTTAACTCTGTTTGCCTCAGGTCCTCACCTGTAAAATGAGCTGAAGAAGGCAGTGGTAAACCGTTCCAGTATCTTTGCCAAGAAAACCCCCCAAAAGCAGTCATGAAGAGTTGGAGACGGCTGAAAAATGACTGAACAACTGCCAGTATTCTATGCCCCATGCTAAGAGTTAAATACTAAGATAAAAACAAACAAGATAGTCTCTGCCCTTAAGGAGCTTATGTTCTAATGGGGGAGGACTACACGTGAAGGAGTGCTAGACATTGTAAGGAAAGAGGGCAAGAGTGACATGGGCATGGCAGCATAGCCTGGAGATGGCCAGGAAGTGACCTGAAGGCCTGCATCTGAGCAAGATAAAGCAAAAACCCAACCAGACTCCAGGGTGGTTCCAGGGGCCGAGTCCAAATCACCTTCTTCTCTTGGATCCTGTCCTCTCTCTAGATTTTCATGATACTACTCTCTCCTGGTTCTTCTCTACCTGCTGACTGACCTGGTTCTCTTCTAACTTCTTCTTCTCCCTTTCCTCTGCCAAATCTTTTTCAAAGATGCACTTGATAAAGGTGATGATTCCCCAGGGCTCTGTCCTGGGACTTTCTCTCTTCTCCTTCCATACAATTTCACTTGCTGATCTCATCAGCTCCTATAGATTCAATGATCATCTCCGTGCTGATGATTCTCCGACTGACCTTTCCAGCCCTAAACTCTCTCCTAACCTCCGGACTCCAATCTCCTATTGCTTATTAAGCATCTGAAACCGGATATCTTGTAGACATATTAAAACTCCACATGTCCAAAACTGAAATCATTATCTTTTCCCCCAAACCTTCCCTTACTGTGGATACTTCCATCCTCCCAGGCTTACAACCTAGGTGTCATCCTCAACTCCTCACTCTCACCTTCATATCTAATCTTTTGCCGAGGCCTATAGCTTTTATTTTTGTAATCTCTCTCACATACTCCCTCTTCTCTCCTCTGACACTGCCACCACCCTGGTGCAAGTCCTCATCACCTACACCTGCGCTATTGTAATGGTCTGCTGGTTTGTCTCCTTCACTCAAGTCTGTCCTCATTCCAGTCTATCTTCCACTCAGCTGTCACTGATCTTCCTAAAATGCAGGTTTGACCATATCATCCCATTCCCATTCATTAAACTGCAGTGGCTCCCTATTACCTCTAGTAACAAACATAATCTCCTTTGTTTGGCTTTTGAAGTCCTTCATAACCATTTATATTTTTCTTAAACCTGACTCTGTCCCCATCTGTCATGTTATTTAAGATCCAGTGACACTGGCCTCCTTGCTCTTCTTTGCACCAGGCACTCCATTTCCAACCTCTAGGCATTTTCATTGGCCGTTGTCCCCTATACCTACAATTCTCTTCCTCTTTGTCTCTGCCTCCTAGCTTTGCAGGGCTTCTTCAGGTCCCAGCTAAAATCCCATGTTTTATAAGAAGTCTTTCCCTATCTCTCTTAATGTGACTACCTTCTCTCTGTTGATTGTCTTCAATTTATACTGTATATAGTTTATGTATAGTTGTTTGCATTTGTCTCCCCCATTAGACTTTCCTCTTTGAGAACACTGTCTTTTACCGTTTATTTGATTTTCTGGTATCTTCAGTGTCTTGTATACGGTAGGTACCTAATAAATCTTGTATACGGTAGGTACCTAATAAATGTTTGTTGACTTGGTTGATTAGCAGTTGTCTTTTATTCTTGAGGGGGATCAAAATGACATTGTTATGCTAGAGTTCAGTTTCAGTGTGTCCAACTGTGGACCAGACCAAGAGGAGCTCAGAATGCTCTACCACAGGCCAGGCACAAATAGTCCCTGTGAACGTTTGGATGGAATCTCTAAATTTGTGCATCTTGCATTTCTTTTGAGCTGTTTCAATTCTGCTTTGCTCATAGAGCACAGAGCCTTCTTGGTCGTGGGCACAACAGTGTCTCCCATGTCACACAATCAATTCCAAAGTTCTTTTTTTTTTTTTTAAGACAATTGGGGTTAAGTGACTTGCCCAGGGTCACACAGCTAGTAAGTGTCAAGTGTTTGGTCTGAAGCCACATTTGAACTCAAGTCATCCTGACTCCAGGACTTCAGTGCTCTATCCACTGTGCCACCTAGCTGCCCCTCAATTCCAAAGTTCTTAGGAGAGACCTTGAGAGTACTGACTTTATGCAGGCCTTTTCTCCTATCCTGGAATATACTCCATACTCACCTCTATCCATCTCAGAATCTTTAGCCTGTTTCAAAGCTCAGGTCAGATGCTACTTTCTATATGAAGACTCTCCTAATTCCCCCAAATTGCTATGGCACCTCCCCTCCACACATCTCTTCCTCGCTCTGAAATTACCTTGCATATATTTTGTATTTTTGTATATATACACACATATGTGCATTGTGTATTGATTTATATTGGGAATCATATTGTTTCTGCTGACAGAATGGAAGCTCCTCGAGGGTAGGGGCTGTCTTATCTGCTTTGTATGCCCAGTGCCTCAAGACAGTGCCTGTCATGTAGTAGACACTTGAATTTTTTCTTCATTGATAGTTCAAGTGTTAAGCATACTGAGGAACCTACTGTGAATGGGATAGGCACAATAGCCCATTGCTTTTCCCAATCCCCATAGATATTAGTGCCTTCCCCCAAAAGATATCTTGCATTATGTATTTATTTGTAAATACCAATATATGTTGTCTCCCCCAATGAAATGTAAACTCGGCTAGGGCAGGGATGACTCCTTTACTGTGTTTTCTTACCTAGCATAGTGTGTGTCACATAGAAGGAACTTAAATATTTATTGGCTTATTGATTGAATATGGTCACAAAGTATTTAATTTTCTAGGCTACCCCAATGTGACCAAAGAAATATGATCTTTCAGGGGAAAGCTTGGTAAAATCAGGCAGTGATTCAATTTTGGATCTGGCCCAAATGCCAGGGGTACCCTAACCTTTCCATCACAGGCTCATCGGTGTGTTTATTTTGAAAAATCAATCAGTTCTCCATGTAAAAACACCATCCACATTTCCAAAAGCAGAAATAATAGTAATGCTTGCAATAGCCCATGAATGTTTTTTTGGTATTGGTAAGCAAAATCATTTTTTTTAAACTTGGTGGTTGGATGACTGCTCTTGAATAATAGCTTATTTGGGCTGATTAATCATCAGAGACGTGCATGTATACTCAGGGCACTGTGTTATAAATCACATCTTATTTTCATTTGTAGGGAATGAAATGATGTTCATATTTGGGTATGATTTATCATTTGCAGGTTGCATCTGCTATCTATAGGATAGATTGTGCCTTATTAAAAATCATTCACTGTTTGGTACTTGAGCTACTTGGCCAAAGACAAACTGCCACCAGGGACTGCTTTGCATCCCACTGTTAACCCTGTGCTGACAGGGAAACAGTTATTTACATCAGCATGAGCAATGCCTCTGCTTTAGGCTTGATTTTTAAAAACCTATTCTTGGGGTTATTAGACCAATAATTACAAGTGTACATAACCTCATCTCTTACTAACCATGGAGCAATTGCCTGAATGGATAATTCTGACATTTCTGTAGTAATCTATTGCCAGCATGATAATAGGTACCACTTATGTAACACTTTACATGCATTATCTCATTTGATCCTCACAAGAACACTGGAAACAGGTGCTATTATTTACAGATGAGGAAATTGAGACAGGCAGGGATTAAATTGACTTGCTCAGGTCACACCCTAGTTAGTGACTGAAGTAGGATTTGAACACAGATCTTCCTGATTCCACATCCAGAATTCTGTGAACTATTCCACCTACACACCTCTTGGTATTATATCCTCAGTGTCTTCAGATCCACTGACCAATAGTCTCAATCTTGAGTCCTTCCATAGTCCAGGATGACTATTATTGTATCTGGGCATTGAGTCAGGATCAGTGGCATCTGGTGACCTCTGTTCCCTTCCGGCAGCCATAACTAGATTATTAGGCAAGGGGCAGTCTCTAGTCTTTCTTTCTATTCCTTCAATCCATGCAGAGATCTTTCTCAGTCTGGAGAAAGTCTTGAGCAGCGACCTTAGGCCAATGGGTATCATGGTTTTTCATTATCTGAATCATGATCTATAGGTTCTCCTGGTGTGCCATCAACAGCCACCACCATTCCACGTGTAACTAGTGCATGGGTCCAATCTCTTACATCTTTTGCTTCTTCCCCAATGATGTTTTTTTCCTTTTCCTTTTCTGAGTTTGTACCATATCACATGATCACTGCACCAAGGCTTCACATGAATTCAACAACTCAGAGCTTTCTCCAAAGAAGAGCAGCTCCAATATGTTGTTTATGAGGAAAACATTTGAAACAAAGATTGAAACAGAGTTAAAATAAGAAGCTGGCACAAAATCTACTATACTTTGACAGAATTTTAAAAAAAGAAGCAAGAAGAACAAACATGATCTCAGACAAGGCAAGAGCAAAAAAAGATTTGATTCAAAGAGATAAATAGGGAAACCATGTTAAGCGAAATGTAACATAGGCAATGAATTAATATAAGTACTTCACATATATTTATTAAATGGCATAGAGCTAAATACTTAAAGGCAAAACTAAAATGAGTTATGAGGAGAAACAAGCAGTAAGAATATAATAGTTGGGGACCTCGTGGCACATTTTAAGACAGACAAATCTAATAAAAAATAAAGAAATCAAAGGCCTGACTAGAATTTTATAAAAGTTAAATATGATAGACCTCTGGTAATTATTGAATGGAATGGAATTTTTAGACAATATAGATATTTCTCAGCTGTGCATGGTACCTATACAGAAATTGATTAAGTAATGTATTGAAGCATAAAAGCCTCAAAAAAAAATCAGAAAAGCAGAAATATTAACTGTCTTTTGCAGATGACAGTGCAATGAAAATTATATTCAAGCAAGGATCATTGAATAAAAGATTAAATCAGAGAAAAAAATTTAATCCTAAAGAACTGGTAGGTCAAAGAACAAATTGAAGAAACAATAAATAACTTTATTAATGAAAATGACAATAATAAGAAGATGCATGAAAATTATTGGGATGCAATCAAAGTCTTAGAAGGACAATGTATATCTTAAATCAACCAAAGAGGAAGAACAAATCATTAAACTGGACATGTAACTGAAAAAAACCCTAGGAAACCATCAAATTAAAAAGTCTAGTTACATACAAATTGAAAATTCTGAAAATCAAATAAATTTTAAGATATTAAAAGAAAAAACATTGAATTAATATGCAGAATTGGGAGCTATTTATGAAAATAAAACAATAAAATAGATAAAAGATTAGCAAATTTGATTTAAAAAAAAGGAAAAACAAACTAGCAGTACAAAAAACAAACAAAAAAGAATTCACAACAAATAAAGAAGAAATAAAAGAATTCATTGTAGACTATTTTGACCAACCACATGATAACTCAAATGAAATGGATGAATATTTTAAAAATATATAAAATATCTTAAAAAAAAAGAATAAGAAATAAAGAACTTAAGTAGTGCAACCTCTGAAAAAGAATGGAATAAGCCATAAATGATCTCCAAAATAAAAATTAAATCAAATGAACAAATGGATTTACAAGGAAATTCCATCAAGCGTTCAAAGATAGTTAATTGGAATACAAGAAATCCTACAAATCCCTTATAGAAAACTATAGACCAATATCTCTAATGAACATTGACACAAACATTTAAAACAAAAATTAGCAAAGAAGCTAGAGAAACATATCATAAAGATTTTCTATGATGACCATGTTGGATTTATACCAGGAATGCACGGTTGGTAGACCAAGCTAAGAACAAGAACAACAAAAATCATATGATTATGTCAACAGATGCAGGAAAAATCCTTTAACAAAATACAGCATTCCTTTCTGTAAAAAACATTAGGAAACATGAATAAATAGAACTTTCCTTAATATGACAAATAGTATCTATCTAAAAACTAGCCAGTATTATATGTAATGGGGATAAATTAAAGGCCTTTCTAGTAAGCTTAGGGGTAAAGCAAAGTTGTCCACTATCAGTGATAATGGTAGAAATGCTAGCTATAGTAAAAAACAAGATCAAGAAATTGGGAGAATATCTATAGGTGAAGAGAAAACAGAATTGTCACCTTTTGTAGATGATAAGATAATTTACTTAAGGAACCATAGAGAGTCAACTAAAATTTAATCAAAGCAATTAACAACTTCAGCAAAATTACCGAATATAAAACAAATCCATATAGCAATGACCTTTCTGTATAGTACCAACAAAATCAATTAGAGGAGATAGAATAAGAAATTTCACTTAAAATAACTACAGATTGTATAAAATAGTTGGGATACAATAAGATAGAAGATCAAATGCTTTGGATATAAGATATAATCAGGAAATATGTGAATACAACTGCAAAACACTATTTACAGAAATAAAGACAGACACCCCCCCCCCAGTTGAAGAAATAGTAACTGCCCATGGGTAGGCCAAGCCATAATAATAATAATGACAATACTATCTAAATTAGTTTATGTATTTAGTGCTTTACCGATCAATCTATCAACAATTATTTTATAGAACTAGGAAAACTAATGATGAAATTCCTCTGGAGGAACAAAAGGCCAAAAATCTCAAGTGAAATAATGATTAAAAATGGGAAGAAAAGGGGGCTAGCAGTACCAGGTCTCAAACTGTACCACAAAGCAGCAAGCATCAAACTGGTTACCAGTTAAGGTATAGAAAAATCAATCAGTGAAACAGATTAACTATACAACATACAGAAACAAATTAACAGAATAGATTGGTGTTTGATAAAATAAAAGATGGCAGCTGCTAGGGTAAGAACTTGCTCTTCGATAAAAACCACTGGGAAAATTGGAAAGCAGTCCAGCAGAAACCAGGTATAGACTAACATCTCACACTGGGCACCAAAATAAATTCCAAATGGGTACATCACTTAGGCATGAAGGGTGATATCATAAACAAATTAGAGGACCAAAGAATGAATAACCTTTCATGCATATGCATAGAAGACCAGTTCATGACCAAACAAAGGGACAAGAGGATCACAGAAGATTTCTTGTCGTTGTTCAGTTGAGTCTGACTCTTTATGATCCCATTTGGGGTTTTCTTGGCAAAGATACTGAAGTGGTTTGCCATTTCCTTCTCTAGCTCATTTTAATAGATGAGGAAACTGATGCAAATAGGGTTAAGTGACTTGCTCAGGGTCACACAGCTAGTAAGTGTCTGAGGCCAGATTTGAAATCAGAAAGATAAGTCTTCTTGATTATAGGCCAGGCATTCTTTCTACTGTGCCACCTAGCCACCCTATCACAGAAGGTAAAATGGACTATTTCAATTACATAAAATTAACAAGTTTTTGTATAAAACCAAATGCAGCTAAAATTAAAATTGAAACAAGTAACTGTAAAAACAATGTTTTGCAGCAAGGTTCTTTGATAATTGTATCATTTCCAAGATATATAAAGAAGTTATTCACATTTATAAGAACGAGCCGTTCCCAAACTGATAAATGGTCAAAGGATATGAATAGGCAGTTTTAAAAAGAGGAAATATAAGCTATTTGTATCTCATCTTTGACTTACATTATGAAAAATAATGCTGCAATCACTAATATTTAAAGAAATGAAAATTAAAACACATCAGAATTTCCGCCTCAGATCCATCAGATTGGCAAAGGTGATTAATTGGGGGAATGGCAATTGTTGGAGTGTGTGCAGGAAAACAGATACATGAATGCACTGTTGTTAAAGCTGTGAATTGGTCTAGTAATTTCATAGAACAAGTTGGAACTTTGCTCAAATAGTCTCTAACCTATGTATATCCTTTGGCCCAGCAGTACCTCTAATAGGCCTATACACTACAGATACAAAAGAAAGAGGGAAAGGCCTCATATAAACAATCTGTATACCTGGAGGGAATATCTACACTGTTGAACTAGGTAATTATTATATGTAGATAGATGGTAAAGGTAATATAGTGAACAAATTGATTTTCTTGTTCTTGTTTTATTACTATAGCTAGCATTTCTATATAGTAGCTCTAGTAGGACAAAGAATTGGAAACTAAGGGAGTTCCTATCAATTGAATCACTGAAAAAATCACTGCATATAAATGTAACTGGATACTATCTTGACATAAGAAAGGATAAAAGGGATGGATCCAGAGAAATTTGGAAAACTTGAATGAACTGATGCAAAGGGAAGTGAGAAGAATCCAATGAACAATTTATACTATAACAATAACTGTAAAAACAAATAACTTTGGAAGGCTTAAGATCTTTGACCAATGCAATGAATAGCTGTGATTCCAGAGGACTGATAATGAAGCTCCTGACTTAGATGTGAGAGACTCAGGGTACGGTATTTCCAGTGCTCAGCATAATGCTTTGCATGTACTAAGTGCTTAATAAATCATTCATTCATATAGAATGAGAAATAGTCAGTGTGAGGTTTATTTTGCTTGATTTTGCATAATGGCTGTAAGGGTTTTCTTTTTCTTCTAGTGTGGTGGGAATAAGGAAAAAAATAGATTTTTGTTCATTGAAAAAAATTTATAA
This sequence comes from Phascolarctos cinereus, assembly GCF_003287225.1. Classification (NCBI taxonomy): domain Eukaryota; kingdom Metazoa; phylum Chordata; class Mammalia; order Diprotodontia; family Phascolarctidae; genus Phascolarctos; species Phascolarctos cinereus. The sequence continues at coordinate 98,132,771 of NW_027556098.1, forward strand.
AAAAAAGGAAACTAAAAAGAATTCCTCCCTACTGAATTGGTGTGGGCCTACCAGGGATGGGGAACCTGCAGCCTCAAGGCCACATGTGGCCTTCTAGGTCCTCAAGTGCAGCCTTTTGACTGAATCTAAACTTCACAGAACGAGTCCTCTTAATAAAGGGATTTGTTCTGAAAAACTTGGACTCGGTCAAAAGGCCACACCCAAAGACCTAGGAGGTCACAAATGACCTCATGGCCACAGGTTCCTCAACCCTGTCACTAAATCTGTGGAGAGGCTCCATTAAGCTCAAACATTCTTCACTATATTACCTTTACCATCTACGTATAATAATTACCTAGTTCATCAGCGTAGATATTCCCTCCAGGTATACAGATTGCAACCACTCCACGTCTTTTCATCTTGGGAGATTTTTATTCATAGTTTCCTACAAAATCCTCCCCAAAGGATCTGACCAATGCATAGCACCTTTCTTTTTCTTTTAGGATCTCAGGGATATCACCATGTCACTTAGGTTGTTCAATATGGCACAATAGAAAACGTTGTTAGAGGATCTGAATTCAAATCCTCTTTTTGCCAACATATGTAACCATGGCCGTGTCACCTAACCTCTCTGTGCTTTAGTTTCTTCTAATGTAAAATGAATGGGTTAGACTGGATGCCCACTGAAGTATCATTAGTTCTAAATCCATGATCCTGTGTTTCATCTACTTCACAAATAGACCAAAATACACGAGAATTTTACACTATGTAAAATAATGCTACATTAAAAAACATTTTATACTTAAACATTACAGTCTACAAAACATGTTTACTCATATAATCATACTTGATTCTCATGACAAACTAACTCACAAGATTGGTTATATTCCTTAATTTACAGATGGAAAAACTCAAGCATTATTCTATAGATGACATCTTCTAGAGATATTAATTCTTTTAGGGTTCAAAAATAGTTGGACATCTACTTAAATACATGTTCCCCTTTTATAGATGTGGCAAAGTCACATTAATATTGTTATACTTCCTTCTATCATTAATTTTTCTTGGTGTTTTCCCTTCTTTTATCACATAAGGTTTTTTAATAGCAAGCACACCATTTTGTGTGATAAAGTATTATAGCTAGTCTGAAATTTTATTTTGCCTAAACCTGTCATAGTGATGGCCAAGCACTTAAGCCTCTGGTCATTCCCGTAAGGGGATGGGAACTTCCAGTGCCATGTTTTCCTTATAAAGGGGAGATGAGATTGTCAAGAGATCTAAACAAATAACAAAATGATTAGCTTATTAATTCTAAAAAGGAAGCAGTGACTGACTTTATTCCTTAGACTGTCAAAGACCTGTGTTGAGAGTTGTCAGAGTTTGTGTTTCCTGAATGTTTCAAGGTCAGTTCATTCTTATGCCCAAGCCCTTGTCTGTTTCATGCTTTTGCTTACTCTGCTGTTTCTTTTAAATGAACCTACCTCGTAATACCTCTTTTTTTCATGAAGATCCAGTAATATTTAAGTTTTTATTTTTTCATGGCATTTGAAGTCTAAAATGTGCAAATAAATAACAGTCCCTGACTCAAAAAGAATGGATTTATTAGAATATTTTATTGATAATTTTTATTTTTATACCTTTTACTTCTGAGTATTCTTTTCCTTCTCCCTACCAACAGGTCATCCTTGTAAAAAATAACCCTTTAAAAAGAGAAAAACAATCATGTCAACAAAACTAATGAATACACCAACCAAGTCTGACAGTATATAGAATATTTCACACCCATCATATTCTATTTCTTCAAAGATGGGAAAGTGGTTCATTTTTTATTTCTCCATCATTGATAAGCCTGGTCATTATAATGATAGTGTTCAGTTTAGTTTAGTTTTGCTATTGTTGTTGTTTTTTCTCCATTTATATTATTGTAATTGTATATATTGTTTTCTTTTCCTGCTTTCTTCATTTTGGGTCAGATTATATAGGTTTTTCCATGCGTCTCTGAATTTGTTACATTAATAATTTCTTTTAACAATGAAATATTCCATTATATTCATGCGTCACAATTTGTTTATTCATTCTCCAATTGAATCTGCTTTGTTTCCAGTCCTTTGCAAGTTAAATAACGATGCTATGAATATTTTGGTGTATATGTAGGACCTGCCATTCTTTCTGTCTTTGACCTCCTTTAGGCATATACTTCAGCAATAGAATCCCTGGGTCAAAAAGTATGAACATTTTAAAGTCACTTTCTTAAAATAATTTCATATTGTTTTCTGTTATGATTGGACCATTGCATAGTTTCGACATTATATAAGTGTGCATGTATTACCATAACAACATCTCCCTCTTAAAAAATGTAATTTTCTCATCTTTAATCAACTTTGCCAATTTGAGCATGACCTAAACCTCAGTGTTGTTTTGATTTGTATTTTATTATTAGTAACATATTTCATACGGATAATAAGAGTTTGCAATTCTTTTTAAAATTGTTTAAATCATTTGACCACTTATCTATTAGGAAATGACTGGACATAAAGACTGTTTATGACAATGTATAATATAAAGACTCTTCCCAATCGATTACTTCCTTTCTTATTCTACTTTTATTGATTGTTAGCACAAAATATTTTCAATTTCATGAAACTGAAATGACCTATTTTATCTTCTTTTGGTTACCTTTTAGCAAAGATCAATACTGGGTAGAAAACACACTTTGGTTGTGTTAGTGCAAATTGCCAAAACTGGATAAGCAGTACATATCATAGTTTAGCCCATAGGTCCTGAAAACCTTAAGTAGTTAACTCTGCATGATATAATTCAGAAGTTCCCAAAGTGGGCAATACCATCCTCTGGGGGGTGCTGGAATGATTGGGGATGGGGGTGATATAGCCTCAGGTACAATTGGGGAGTGTTGAATAAAAATAAAGGGGTGGCGGAAGCATAAGGAAAGAAGATAAGAAAATTTCGAAAAACTATTTGTACTTTTCATCCATTGTGTAACAGAGTTAAAGTTATAGTGATTCCATTATTTTCCAAATAAACACACAAAATGCAAATTATAACTGATGAGTGGTCAAGTCTGTGGACAGGTCTTAATAAGCAACTGTTTACAGGTGAGCATATTGCCTATTGTTGGGAAGTCCAGCATGCATCAGCAAGAACACGTGTGTGAAATGACTTGTTTACAATACCATACTATATGGTTACATGATGCAATACTGTATCATCAAAATTTCAATGCAGGAAAAACCCCACAAATGTACAATAAATTATTAAATTTAAGATGCATCATTTAAAATGTTGCATATTTTTTGAAATGAAACAAATTTAAAAAAATAAAGGGTTAAAGAAAGTAGATTTCCAGAGGATGCTGAGTAGTTTATTTTTGAAAATGGGGTGGTCAGTCAAGTAAGTTTGGGAACCTCTGGTATAATTAAAGGGTTGTCAGGAAGCCCTCTCCCATCCTCCTTCCAAAATATGTTCTCTTCCTTCCTGTCACAGTACCTGAAATTTCTATTTGGTTTAGTCTCTTAGACCTGGAACCATTTAAGTTTTCAAAAGCTCTCTGTTTGCTCCTCGAAAGGGTGATAAATTGGCATTAGTTACTTTGCAATGAAGTGCAGGCCATGGTATAGTTGAAAGAATATCAAATTTAAAGTAAGTGACCTGGATTTTTCTTCTAGAGGTCTTTCACTAATTATCTGTGTAATGATGTGAGTCTCCTCACCTCTTCTCAACCTCAAGGTCCTCAACAGTAGAATAATAGAATTGGATTAGATATTTCCAGCTCCAACATTCTGTTTCTATGACAAATGAGATAATATTAGCAAAAAGTGCTTCCTACAGTGCCTAGTGTATAGTAGGTACTATTTTTGTTGTTGGCTTGTTTCAGTCATGTCTGATTCCTCATGACCTCACTGGGGTTTTTCTTGGCAAAGATACTGAAGTAGTTGCCATGTCCTTCTCCAGCTCATTATGCAGCTGAGGAACTGGGCAAACAGGGTTCAGTGACTTGCCCAGCTGGTAAGTGTTTGAGGCTTGGATATGGAGTCAGGAACTCAGAAAGAAGAATCTTCCTGACTCCAGGCCCAGAGCTCTGGCTACCGCACCACTTAGGTACCCTAACAGGTACGATGAAAATGCTTATTCCCTTCCCCTTTTTCTTCCCCATGGGATAGGAGCCTAAGGTATTTGGGATACACAGCACCAGGAATAGAAAGTAAGATCACAGATTTAGAGCTATTTAGTCATCTATGGGTCATCTGGCCCAACCCACTTATTTTACAGATGAGCAAACTGAGGCTTAGACAGGTTAAACATCAGAGCCAGGAATTGAACCCAGGTCTTCTGATTCCAAATATTGTGGTCATTCCATTGTACCACATTGCTTTCTGGTCATGGTGCATTTTTAAGGAAGTAAATGCTAAATAAATGTTTGTCAAATGGATGATAAATAAGAGGAGCAAGATGTTGATGAGAAATCACCTATTTCACAATGGCAACCCATTTATTGGGTATGATTCAGGGATGGAAAGTGAAAGGTGGAAGTAAGGTATGCATACTTAGGACCCTTAAGGTATACAAGCTTGGGCAGCTAGGTGGTACAGTGGATACAGTGCCAGGCCTGGAGTCAGCAACACTCATCTTCCTGAGTCCAAATGTGGTGTCAGACATGAACTAGATGCGTGACCCTAGACTGGTCACTTAAACCTGTTTGCCTCAGTTTCTTCATCTATATAATGAGCTGGAGAAGGAAATGGCAAACCACATCAGTATCTTTGCCAAGAAAACCCCAAATGGGGTCAAGAAGAGTTGGACATGACTGAAATGACTGAATAACAATGACAAATGTTTAGGTCAAGGTAGGAGTCAAGAATGAAAGGGTACGTAGTAGTGAGAAATCAGAACCATTTTTTTTTTGAAGAGGACAGTCCTCTCTTGTTAATAGATGTATAGCTGTTTGAACCATTGAAATCAGGTATCTCTACCTTGTCTTTGAGTAGGCTGATAATCCTTTATGAGCCTGGGTTAGGCAATGGACTAGAAACTCAAAACCTCATAGGTCACTGAAACTTACTCTATGATATTACTATAAGTAATTCTTCTCCTCAGCCTCAGTTTTCATAACTTTAAAATGTCAGATGATAGATACTAACCTAGCTCTGTAGAGATGTTGGGAGATAACTCATTTCTATTCATCAAGTAGTTTTACCGTCATAAAATACTGAGTGGTTAATAGCAGAAATAAGTTTCATTTTTCTCAATCTTCTTTCCCTCACTTCAATTTTTTTTCAAAAGCCTGAATGGCAAGTAATGAAATTTGTGACAAAACCACATTTGTATGAGTGAGACTTTTTTTCTCCTTGGCATAAACAACATAAAATATGCATTTGTTCTACACAGTAATTCCACGTGGTAATTTCATTTTTATTATTGCAGAGGAGATGAGTATTACATTGAAGATGCACCAATTTATGGCAATGTTGATAATGTGCTTTCTGGTAAGTTGTATTTTGTTGTGATCATGTTAAAATTATTTACAGTAAATATATGTTCTAGGAAGAGGGGGAGATTAATATCATCCTACTGTGTGGAAAATTTATCTCATATTATTTACAATATCACTATTGTAACATATTAGCTAAGTCTCCAGCTACTTTAGGGTTGCCTACATTTTACTCCAGTAATGATAAGAATACAGGTAAAAATTCTGTTATAATGAAAACTGATACAAAGAAAAGTTTTCTTTGTAACAAAGCGATTTCCAGTGCAGGGGGTGTCCTACAACCATGCTCCATTGCTCTGTTTACAATAAATTTTCTAAAAAAAAAAAATAACCCTGAACAACGAAAGCTTTCTTTTGGTTTCTGGCTATGCTTGATAATTAAAGGTTCTATTTGTGTACTGCTTAATTGTAGACAGAGGTGAGAAGAGCTTAACTGCGGCTGAGCTCTTTATAATTCTTTTATGTTGGCATCAAGGGCAGACTTGGTTCACCCCTTCCTAATTGACACATTCAAACCACCTAAGTAGAGAACCCATCAAAATCCCTTTACCATTAACCAGGTCCAAAAGCTACTGGGAGGAAAAAAGTTGGTAGCATATGCATGGCATTTTCTTGTCCCCCACTGGGCTCTAGATAGCTCTTTTAATTTGCTAAATTATAGCAGAAAGGCTTTCTCTTCTCTTTTATCTCTAGATCCTACAATTCTTAATTTCAGGCACTATGCTAATTTTAACATAGGACCAATAAACAATGTGTATGTCTCCTTGATATTTTGCCTATAATTATGTTTATAAAGCTTTATGGATATACCTAGATTGTATTTTTAAAGATTTCTTTTTTCCATTTCCCTTTTTATTCTCTGTTTTGTGATGAGTTAGGAGAAGCTAGAAAACCCAAGTGCATCTGTGGGCTAGGGCAGCTAGATGGCACAGTGGATAGAGTGTCAGTCTGGAGTCAGGAAGACCTGATTCGAATCCAGCCTCAGATACTTACTAACTGTATGACCCTAAACAAGTCACTTAACCTTGTTTGCCTCAGTTTCCTCATCTGTAAAATGAACTGGAGAAAGAAATGGCAAACCACCTAGTATCTTTGCTGAGAAAACCCCAAATGGGGTCATGGAGAGTGGAACATGACTGAATAACAACGCATCTGTGGTCTGGGCACTTATTTGTTTGCTTTGTTTTGGTTTAGACCTGTATTTTCTTGGTGAACTATTGGTGAAAATACTCCCTTTATCAATGTGGATCAGCTAGTGTTTTACCGTTTAATAGTCTTAGAATTCTGCCCTGGGCACTGAAAGTTTAAATAACTTTCCCAGAGTCATAAAATTATCCTATGTGAGAGGAAGGACTTGAACCCATGTCTTCCAGATTCTGAGACTGGTTCTCCCCTACTATCAAAATTAAGTTTATTACTGCCTGTTTCACCCTTTCCAATCTCAATACCAAGTTTTATGGATTTGAGGACTACTAATAGTCATTCCCGCAAAGATTAGCGATATCTTTGTGCTTCATGGAACATGAGTTTTACATTATATTTCAGAAAATGTTGATTTATAATTAGGCATTATCTTATTCTAGGAAATTTGTTTTATATTCTATGGCTCAAAATTGGATAATTCATAAAAAGAGAATGTATTGCCTGGTCCCTGCCAGAGATGATTATTACCATTTTCCCCCTCAAGCATGCCCACTTGGGTACACAAGCTATCAGCTAACATCTCATTATTTGTAAGATGAGGCATGAAGGGGCCAAAGGGGCAAAGCAAAGGTTCCCATACCTTTGTCTCCTTAATAAGAAATGAATGAAATTTTGCTGGCTCACCAAAGCTATACAGAGAGGTTATTTAGGACAAAGCTCAAGGGAAGCAGAGACTTTTGTCAGTGGTTCCTGGATAGATCCCTTAATGTAAACTCACTTTCTCAGGCTTACAGACTTCCACTACTTAAAGGCATTGTTTATCTTTCAGCCTTGCAAGCTTCATTTTACTTCTTGTTCATACCCAATCAATCAAATAGTAATTATGCATTTCAACTGAGTTGTTATAACCTCCTAATCTTTAGTAATAGATAAGTCAAAAAGGCCTAGGTCCTAATCCTGCCCCAGATGTTTATCAGTTATGAGACCCTGGGCAAATGATTCGTTTTCTCTGGGCCTCATTTTCCTCATCTATAAATGAAGATGGAGTCAATGAGCTCCAAGGTCTCTTCTTGCTCTAAATCTATTATCTTTTGATCCTATAAGTATGCTGGAAAATTCATTGGTTTTCCATAATATTTAAACATTATTCTCCTTGGACTTCCATAACATGCTATGGGTTTCTATATTATAGTTACTTTCCCACTGAAGTTTACATTGAGGATGGAAAATGGATTAATGTGATTCCAGCCTCTAGCTGATTATTTTCTTCTCACCATTAACTCTGTGGTCAAAGACACATTTGTGTTGTACATACTTACTACAGAGAGAAAGATGCTTTCTAGAGAAGGAACTACATAAACTGAACCCCTTCTTTTTTCACCTCCACCAGTTGAGAGAGGGTGACTCAGAGAGCCATGTACTGTTCAGAGCTTCAGACTTACTTGTAAATGTAGTTTTCAGCCCACGTTTTAATCTGAGCTACACATTTTACATTTGTTTCCATTCTAACCATGTTCTTCTTAACTCACAAGGACCTACAGATGAAAGCTGCTATGAACAAATGAAAGCCCGGCCCGAGAGAGCCGTAAATGAAAAGCAGGAGTGCTCCCCTACGCAGGTGATTTTTCCTGTGGGGCTCACAGACAAATTCAAGGGAAAAGCAGAGGCCTACTAAGGCAGCCAGGTGGTGCAATGGGGAGAGTGCTGGTCCTGGAATCAGGAAGACATGAGTTCAAATGTGACCTCAGACGCTTACTATCTGACCCTGGGCAAGCCATTTAACTTCTGTTTGCTTCAATTTTCTCATCTCTAAAATGTGTGTGTGGGGGGTAATAATAACACCAATGTCACAGAGTGGATGTGAGAATAAAATAGTATTTGTAAAGGCCTTTGAAAAATGCTATATCACCCACACAACACCCATCCATCTAATCTATGCTTTCTATTAGGAATTTCCTACACTTTATGCAATTCAATACCTTCTATGTACAGATTTACTGTCTAAGCAAAAAGAATTCAACTTTCAGTCTCAGGATGAGAAAGAGAATAATTTGGAGAACAGAAAATATTCCATCTCTGATTAGCCAGTTCAACCTTTTCACTATTTGGAACAATGTGTATATAGTATCTACATTAATGTCAAGGATTCACCAATAAAAAGACAATGGATGCCACTTCCAGTGCCTCTGCTTTACATTAAGGTAAATGAGGTCCTATTTTCTGCATTTTTTTCTTTGGGAAAAAACACCTATACCACTCATTCAGGTAGGACGGACCTGGACATAGAGAAACAGGAACTTTGACAAAACAACAACGAAACTTTACTAGAAAAGTGGCCACAAGCTCTTTCCATGTTCAATCTCTTCTAATTTCTGGAAAGGGACAAAAAAGGTTTTAATGGAAACTCGAAGAGTGAGTAATGCAATAGTCTGCATTTTAACCATCCTAATAAAATTAATTAGAACCTAGGAATTTCCCAGGATATAAGATTCCCTTTTCCTCACTGCTTAGTTTCACATACTCTCCTGAAATTGATAGGCCTTCTCAGAATTTTTATTAAGAATCCCAGATACCTTAGCAGTGATCTAAAAACACTTGTGTCTAATAATGTTTATCACCAAACCACAGCTCAAACCATAAATATGTGGTTAAACTTGTGCAAAGTGTGAAGTTGCCTTCTGACTAATAGATGTATTTGTTATGTTCATTTCAGCATGTGTACTGGGCTTGAAAAAAAAATTCATACTCTTCAGCTACACAGTGGTTTCTATCAATTGTTTGATCCTGGGAGGTGAAATAACCCTTTTTTTTTTTTCTAAAGCACTTTTCAGACAGTTTGCAAGTAGGACCACAGGAACTGAACTAGAACTATATATCAGTAATGCTTGAGTGGTGCATAAGCTGGGGATTTTGAATGGCAGTTAATGAAGTCTTTGGTACACAGCATATGTAAACATGAAAGGCCAGTGTATTTCAGGCAGCATCTGGTTTTTACTCAAGTGAAGTCTGCACAAAACCTTAAGGCATTAGAGAGAAAAAGAAGGTATCATTTTATATAATAGCTTTTCAGAATTGGTGTTAGCATTTCTAGTCTTACCATTATACTCTTCCCATAAATGTAGTAATGCCCATTTAAAATAATTGTTTTAGAGTCCCTCAGTTCAATCTGATTAAAATGGGCACAACATAAAAACTCTCATATTTGTTACCATGAAACCTGCTTACTGAGAGGTAGTGGAGTGGGGTGATAGAGAGCGGTCTCAGAGGTTAGAAGACCTGAGTTTAGGTCCTACTTCTGACCCATACTAGCTATAGGACCCTGAGCAAATCGCTTACCATCTTCCTGTCCCAGGCAGAATAACTTCCAATCTATGTAGGTAGAGGAAGTTTCCTAAAATAGGACATCCCTACATCTATGATATCACAAGTCTGGGCTCTCCCCTCCCGTAAGCCCCCAGGTCCTACCGACATCTGTTAGTTGTTAGTTAATAAGGGATTTACTGCCGAGCTGTAACTAAGAATTGTTGCATTCAGAACAAATTAAATTGCAAGAAGTAAGGGGAGAATTGAAGATGACAGGAGGCCAGTTTCCCAAGGAGAAGGGATACAGTCTCTCCTAAAAGTTCAAGTGGCACCTCTGTTGCACGCCTATTAAGTCCCAGCTACCCCGGGGAAGAGGTAGCAGCAATGGCAAAGGGGAGAAGACCACTACAGCAACAGTACCTAGGGGTAGTGGTCCTGAGGCAGCAGGTGAAGGACTAGAGAGGGAGATGTTCCATCTTGTCGCATTGGGACAAACCTCTGCTTGGGCCATACTAGGTACATCTCAATTCTACTACATTATAAAGGAAACTTTTAAAGATAAAATATCACTTTTTTTAAACTGCTAGAAAAATTGGAAACAAATCTATTTTACTTCTAAAATCTAGAATTGAAAGGTAGACATTTAATCTCTCAGTCCACTGCTAGTTACTTTAACTAAAGCTATTTTATACTACTAAGAAAATGGGGGTTATTATGTTTCTTCTTCTTTAGCCTGGACTGTTCACTTATTATGCTTTCTTTTTCTTCTGTCTCTTATGAGGTGTCCCTTTGCTTTTCCAAGTTTAACCCCTCTGTTGTGCCCTTGCCCTCCATTCTCTGTCTTGTCCCCAGGATTTTGCTCCCTCCAGTTATTGCCTAAACTTTGTAAAGATGCAAAGACCTTCCCTCTCTTAAAAGAAATAGCTTTCAGCTTTGCCCCTCCCCCCAATTATCATCACTGAACTCTCTTGTCTGTCACAAACTTCTCAAAAATGCTGATGTACACCTACTCTACTTTCTTATCATCCAATATAGCCTCAACCCCAAAGGCTGGCTTCTACTCCCATTGCTCTACTGAAACAATATTCAAGTCAGGTAACCAATGGGCCTGATACCTGCCAAAACCAATGCTCTTCTCTTGTCAGTATTTCTCATCTTTGGCAGGGGCACTTCTGGTGCAGTGGAAAGAGCATGGGTTCTGGTACCATAAGAACAGTACACAAATCTTGGCTCTGCCACTTGAGATCTCTACCTCCTCACATGCAGTAATCATCCAAGGTGAGATTTAAACCAAGATCTTCCTAGGTGTAAGTCCAGTCCTCTGGAACCTACCCACTATACAACTTATTAATTATCTAGACTAACTGTTCCTAGAATATACCTTGTGCTTTCCTGACTTTGGACCTTTGCTCATGGTGTTTCCCATGCCTGGAAAGCTGTTCTTCACATCTCTACCTACCCAAATTCTTTTAGAGCTTATTCCAGGTTGCTTTCACTAATCAAGTGAATCAAAAGCCATCTCTCCCTTTTAATGAATTGTATTTAATGTTATTATGGCACTTGTATGTAGCTTTTTATTAGACTTGTACATGTACATGTCTTATTTTCCCTAATGAACTATATATTATATTCAAGGTCAAGAACCATTTCTTATTCACATGCATATATCCCACAGCACCTAGTACTATGCTTCATACACAGTAGGTATGTAATAAATATCTGTTGAATTAGTGAATAAATTCATACCTCTCTGTAGTTCCCAAATCATCTACTCAATTCTCAAATTTTTATAAAATTCCTTCCTTCTCTGGCTTACTCTAAATTTGGGAAGAAGTCATACAATAAGTTGATCTAATAATTGGGCTGATACTCTGTTAAGTCCTACTGGCTTCCACCCTTGCTAAAAGGCATGTACCCTGTCCTAAAGAACTTGGTTCATTCTTTTCTCCTTTCTGCCCTGATTTGAAAAGTTTAGCACTAGAAAGCAATCTGATGGAAGCCAAGTATAAAGAAAAACTAGTGGGAACCATTGATGTAAAAAGATATGCTAAACCAGCCTCAAGGCCACCTGTAGCTCTGTAGGTTCTCAAGTGTGGCCCTTTGACTGAATCCAAACTTCACGGAACAAACAAATCCCCTTAATAAAAACACGGACTCAGTCAAAAGGCTGCGTGTGGCCTCAGGCTGCAGGTTCTCAACCCCTGAACTAAACAAGGAAATATTAACGTGCTTTTCCCCCTCCTTCAGGCAGAAGCTGACACACACATGTGCTATGCCTCACTGGATCACAGCATCAAGGGGAAACGCAGAAAGCCGAAATCTCACTTTTCACACAAGGATGAAAATGAGAAATTACATGCAGTGGATACCAGACTACCTAAAAACAATTCAGTTCCCAGTTTCAGAGAAGAAAGAGATGTGTTGGAGGAGAACATTCATGATGATCCCATTAGACTATTTGGTTTGATTCATGCAAAGAAAGAACAGATAAGTATGCAAGACTATGATCCAGCTTAGTGAATGGATGATTTTTGCAACAACAACACCCACGTCATGTCATGATATAACTTTAAAGCAAGGGAATAACGTTGGAGAGTTACATGTTGATCAGCTGCTTACTAGAAGTTCAACTTACCTCTGCTTCAGACACCAATTTGCCTCTCTGGCTGATATTAATTTAAAAAAAATCTGTATTAACACATGGCATAAATATTGCTTATAGTAATGAAATAATGAATATGCATATTAAACATGATCATTGAATTGAATCTGTGACCCAAATGTTCTGTCCTAACCAAACTACTAATGATTAACCTTTATCTGGGGAACAGCCCAAATCAACTCTCTTCAAACTGGTGTGCTCATGAGCAGATTTAAAGAAAGATTGGAGAAAACCAATCATGACCTCTCCATTTCTATGAGAGTGATTCACCCACCTTCACCCAGCAGGTGGGTTTTTTGTCTTTTAATAGAACCACAGGATCACACCATTTTAGAGTTGAAAGGACATCAGTGGCCAGATGGCCACTTCCTTCTATGAAAGGAATGCCCACTGTAAAATACCTGATGAGTGCTCATTCAGCATCTGCTTAAAGATGAACAAGGACTACCCTCTCTCAAGGCAGTCTATTCCACTTGTGGACAGCTTTCCTTGTTAGGAAGTTTTCCCTAACATCTACCCTAAATTTGACTCTGCAATTTCCGTTTATTGCTCCTGCTTCGTCCCCTCTCTGGGACCACATAGAACATGTCCAATCCCTCTTCTATACGAGAGTCCTGCAAATACTTAAACGCAGAGATCCCATCTCCCTTCTCTCCTTCCCCTCAGTTTTTTTTCTTCTCTACGTCAACTATCCCCCATTCCTTTGATCGATCTTGACATGACATAGGCATAAAGACCTTTGCCATTGTGGATGCCCTCCTCTAGAGGCTATCTAGCTTATAAATCAATGTCTTTCTTAAACTGTGGCGGACAGAACTAAACAAAATACCCTGATCAAGTTAGAGTACGGAGTGGGAAGTTACCTTCTTTTCTTGTAGTTTTATGAATCAGGATTTCAAAGAGCAGCACGGCAAAGTAGAAATAGAACCAGATACAGGACACCTAAATTCTGGTTCCACCATATAACTGTGTGGCCTTGGACAAGTCATTTCATTCTTCTGGTGCTTTACCCCCCAAAATGTCCACTCCTTAAGTTTGGGGACAGTGAGAAATATAAAGGAAGGAAAGTAGGATAGTGTCTTGGAAGACTTTGAGAACAGCTGTGTTAAACAGTGGATAGAATGCTGGGTCTAGAGTTAGGAAGACTCATTTTTCTGACTTCAAATGTGTCCTCAGACAGCTACTAGCTGTGTGATCCTAGGCAAGTCACTTAACCCTATTTGCCTCAGTCCTCTCATCTGTAAAAAGAGAAAGAAATGGCAAACCACTCCATTATTTTTGCCAAGAAAACCCCAAATGGGTGACAAAGAATTGGACATGACTGAAGAATGATTGAACGAAAAACAATAACTTTGAAGGAATGGTTTGGATATAGAGGCTACTCAGGCCCCTTTTGGTCCTGTAACTATGATTTAAGAACATGCTGTCCTTAGGGTTTATCTCATTTTTTTTGTGAATAAAAATTATAATTATAGTTTTATTCCTTCATCATTTCAGGGAAACCAAACCACATGAGGAAAAATGGAAGGAGCTAGGTTTTAATTAAGACTAGAAAAAACTAAGGTGAAATACAGCTGTCAAACGGAAAAGGGAGTTGAGTTCTGTTGGATTGCTCCAGAGGGCAGAAGTAGGACCAGTGGGTGGAAGATGCAAAGAGACACATTTCAGTTCAATATAAATAAGAATTTTCTAACATTGGAAACCATCCAAGAAGGAAACAGACTTCCTTCTTTTAATAGAGCCTCGATGGCCATCTCTTAGAAATACTATAGGGTGGTTTCCATCACTAAATAATAGGTTTCAGCTAGATGAGCTTTAAAGAAACTTTCAACTTTAAGATTCCATGATTTTATGAAGAGAGGCACAAGAGATATTTCATACCTGGAAAGAATTCCGTCCCTTTCTTTCAGTTTCTCAGCTCTTACCTAGTGTTTGCTTTTTTTTTTTTGTTCTGCAACCTTCCGTATCCAACGGCTTAGATCTTCAGAAAGAATTGTATTACATTTGTGTAAAGCTAGTCTTTTTAGGTAAAATGAGTACATAGGGTGACCATTCACACTGATATGCCTCATACCTCTCAGAAAGGTCCCGTGGCCACATATTCACTTCTGGGCTGGCTCACTCATCCCAACCTGCTCTCACACTGGCATGTCTAGTTTTCCCAGAAACATCACCATCCTGTGATTACATTCAGATTCTCTTAGTGTCCAGGGTGGGGTAGGAGGGAGTGAGAAACACTCTCCCTAACAACTACTTTGAGTGTCATTATTGTGTGTGGCTATATGTGTAAATGAAAGTGCATCTATGAGGGCTGAATAGTTAAAGTAGTAAGTAGGGGGAGTATATTCCCCACCCTCACCCCCTCCCAAAAGTATTATCTCTAGTATCCCGAGAGAGTTTTTACTTAGTAATAAAAAAGAAATTATAAGAGGCATTCATATATTAAGAATAAATGCAGGAATAATAACACATATCACATCATAGTAAACACATCACACTCATATATTAAAGTAAATGCAGGAATAATAAATACATCTTCTTAAATTGTGGCAGACAGAACTGAACAAAATAATCCAAATGTAGTCTGACTATGGAGTGGAAAAGTGTCTTTTTTTCTTGGGCTTTTACGAATCAGTGTTTCAGAGAACAGCATGACATGGAAGAAACAGCACTAGACTCAGTACATCTAAGTGAATCCTACTCTCCCACTAATCCACTCAATATCTGCTCTCACACACAGAAAAGTCTGGTAAGGGAATACAAGTGAGAAAAAGCCATGTGCTCGGAGTATTGAATAACTCTAGACTGAAGGCTCTGATGTAAGTAGTCTAGCCAGGAACATGAATATGACACAAAACCTTTTCTTTGCTACCTGCTCTCCTTCTGATCCCCATCGCTCTTCAGTTGGGCAGATTCTCTTCTCTCCCATTCTTGAATTGACAAAGCATTTAAAAGCCCTTTCTAGTTACAATCACTTAAAAGGGGATTAGAAAAGAGTTGTAACATTGATTTGACTAACAATTTCCTTTAAGTCTGGGAACTGCAAAGTCCATCCTACTGCTTTTTTCTAGACAAGGCAGACAAACCTCGTCAAGTGTTCGCTCTCTAAGATGCTAAAAGATTCTGTTAGCTTGTGGCAAACAGAGCTCACAGCTCATTGCCCTGAGGTTGACTCTCAGAGCAAGGCAAACAAATCCAGCCAGTCTTCCACTCATCAGAGTTCTGCATTTTCCAATTAGAGCTCCACATCTCTTCCTACGTAGCAAAGCAGCTGCCTCACCTATCTTTCCCTTTTCTGCTTACAAAGAACAACAAAACCTGCTGAGAAATTTCAGAAGTGTAATAGTTGTAAGTGAAGCTCTTCCATCAAGCTCTGGTTTTATCCAGTCAGTCAGGAGTTGGCCATTGAAGCCCTCTTGTCAGCTAATTAACTGCCCCTGGTTTCTTCACACTGCTGAGAGAGCAGCTTTTCTAGGTTGGTGAGTTTTCCTTCTCTTGAATATTTTTTACCACTCCTATCAGCCTTCTTCAATTTCATGTGACTCTTCATGTCACAGCCATCAGAACTCCATGATACTTGGTGACTCACTTTTCATTTTATGTAGTAAAAAAAATCTCCACATTTCTCCTATGAGATGAACGTTTGTTTAACAATCACTTAGTCTACAGTTATATGGTTTTTCATTTTGTATGTTTTATCCTCCTAACTCTTAAAAGAGTTGTATTTGAGTGACCTGCAGCTCCAATCATTTATCAGAAGTGATTCTTCTGCAGTCTCTCTTTGAAAATTGTTAACATTTTCCCAATTTTTGATAAGAAAAGTTCTTTCTCTGTCCCTTTAACCTGTCAAACTGTTCACACACAAAAAAGTCATCAACCTACAGGTGATTTAAGACTTTATATTTATGCTGCAGTTCATTTTTTGCTCCAAACTGATTATATTCTATCTGAATATCATTTCATTACATATAGATTTTTAACAGTTTTTAGTAAACCAAAGTTCTTTTCCTGCTAGTTTCAGGCATCAAACTGTTCACCTGTAAAGAAGACCTTATATCTTTTACCAGTTGATTTAATTATTTTTATTTAAACAAGAGTAGTTTTTTTTGCCTCTTTCAACACTAAACTGCTCCACATGAAAGGAAAGTTCAATACATAGGAGGAGGAAATCAATAGAAACCTTCTTCTAAGGAATAAGTACCATAGGATATCTAGGACCCCTAGATCCATGGCAGTAGAAAACAAAAGAAAGTGAACCAGAATCCGTATGGGAACCATTTTGCTGGAGGTCTAATGACGGAATTCCCTATACTCAGTAAAATCCAATGACTTCCTAGCAACTCCAGGGGCAGATATAATATCTTTTGTTTAGCATTCATAGCCCTTCATAACCTAGCTCTGATCCCTCTCCCTCCCCTTTCTAGTCTTCTTATACCTTATACTGAACCCTGTCCACCACCTATGCTTTGATCCGGTGACAATGGCCTCCTTACTATTCCTCACACAACATACTCCATGTCTCAGCTCTGGACATTTTCCTAGGCTGTCCCCCAAGCCCGGAATTCCCTTCCTCTGGCTTCTCTGGCTTCCTTCAAGTCACAACTAAAATCTCACCTTTTACAGGAAGCCTTTCCTGATCCCTCTTAATCTTAGTATGGTTTTGGGAATTTTTTATTTCCTTTGATTTGTCTTGCAATTTGAATGAATATTAACCTCATCAAACCAAAATATGTCTGATGGGATATAAAAAGTTACTTAAGAGTGTTAAACATTCCTTAGATAAGAAGCCAGAGGAAGGATCTCCACTGCCTCTGACTCCTTGGCAATATATCAGTCCTCCTCCTCAATTAGTCTCTTTGTGAATATGTAAATGTAGTTTGATCTGTAACCTGACTTAGTTTACCTGTAGAGTTTGGTGGCTGTGAGGGTATGTGAGATTATGATTTTTGTTTTAACTATTTGTTCAACTTTCATGACATTGAAAGAAGTATGGGATTATGGAGCTATCTTCTCTTTAACTTTTATGACCTAAGAGGAATGAACAAAATTTCAAGGTGTAAAAGAACGATTTCTCTGTCAGCCTGATGTAATTTTTCCTATTTCAGCTTTTCTCTGAGGCCTGAATCCTATGCTTGAGCATAATTATAAAACTTGGATTTTTACCTCCATCATTTCTGCACTGAGGTAAATTGATAATTGGTAACAGTTACCCACCACATGTACTCAGGGAGGAGATATTTCTCCTCTAACATTATCTTCCCTCTGTTAATTATCTCCTATTTATCCTGTGTATAGCTCTTTTGTATATAGTTGTTTCTTATTTTCCCATTAGATTGTGAACTCCATGAGGTCAGGGGCTGTCTTTGTTTTTCTTTGTATCTCCAGTGCTTAGCACAGTGCCTGGCATATAGTAGGCACTTAATAAATGCTTATTTACTGACTGGGGTGGAAAAGTAAATAAAATGTGTCATGACCTAATTTTGCCACCGTTTCTCTTTGGAACTCCTCACATTTGGAGAGGGTATGAATTCAACCTTCTTTTCTTGCCTCATTTACCCACTTTTTCTACATGATAGATTCACTGCTTTTGTTAGATTATCCTTTTGCTCCATTTACCAAATTAGTGTCTCTCTCAGTTACACAGCAATCAGTGGAACCAACTGGACCATTGAGATTCTAACCTTTAATACTTTGTCATCACTTCAAGTTGTGAAAAACTGCCATGTGGAGTTAGTATATAAAAAATGATAAAATTTTGGATTTCCTTCTGTGTTTCAGAATTTAAAATGGTTTTGACTAAAAATTACACTCCATAGCACTTTATTATCTTTTTGCAAGACAGATGCTCAATTAATTTTCATCTTTCTTAATATTCATTTAAAATTTTCTGAGTTCCAAATTCTCTCTTTCCCTCCCACACCCAACCATTAAGAAGGCAAGAAATGTGATATCAATTATACATGCTGTACTTTAATTTATAATAACCTTATTTAGTAGGGAAAATATTATTAACTATTTAATGGAAGAAGAAATCGAGGCATGGAGAACCAACGTGATTTGCCCATGATTAAATGGGAAGGGAAGGGGAAGGGATAAGTATTTATATTGTACCTTCTATGTGCCAGGCATTGCACTAAGCATTTTTTTTTTACAAATTTATCTCTTTTGAGCCTCACAACAACCCTGGGAAATTAACTGATTAGCAGCTAGCAGAATCTGAATTTGAACCCAGATTTCCTGGTTTAGAGTCCACTTGTCATCATTTTACACAGCGCTCTTCTGACCGAGGGAATAGATCACAGATCTGGAGCTTGAAGGAATCTCAAAGCCATCTTTTCATCTTACAGATGATTAAACTGAATCTTAGAGAGATGATGACTTTCCCAGGGTCGCATAGTTTGTAAATATCTTGAGCAGGATTTGAACCCAAGTCTTCCTGACTCCAAGTCCTATGCTTCAATCACAAGTCAATACAACTGAGATCACAACTCCCTGCTTATAGCAGTTGAAGTAGGGGTATGGTGAATGTGAATGCAAAAGGGAACAGAATTTTATTTTATCAAATTGGAATTGCATCATTTAAGAAAAGTTTTTAAAATTGCATTTTATAGTCCAAGAATGTTGCATTTCATTCCAATCTATCACCTGACACACTGGACTGGGCTAATGCAGGCTGGATCAAGAAGAATACGCTCCTGTAGGCTTTTGAATATTTTGTATGGCTGGCCATCCGTTTGAATTTTGGACGGAAATCTATTATTATTCCTCAACCTCATTACTTGACTAGCCACTTCCCTTTGTATCTATACATGTTTATTTATACATTTATATATACATATGTATATGTATATATAAATGCCATTTTATATGCAAAGTCACCATTAAAAACACACCGAATCTTACTTATGCTCATTTGTCTTCCCTGTGAATCATATGTGCTATTTGATTCCTTGGAGATTGTGGTGTTCCATGATTCACAGTTACACAGCATCACCAAGAGAATATTGCCATTGAAAAGATAGATTTTTATATTGGAAAGAAACTTGAAAATCATCAAAAGTGTTGCACAACTTCCCAAATGCAATCTAGTCACCTTCCTTCTTCCAATTTACTTCTGAGTCTAGTGTGTAATGCTAGGGGGTAATTAGAAGCACTTGCCCCTTGCCGTTGGCCATCCACCGTTGGACCTGTCAGCCTGCTTTCTAGCATACCCTCCCTACATCTAATGCGATCACTGTATATTGCTGTTTTCATTGTGTTCCATTGTGTTCACTGCTTCCTCTTATTGTTCACTCATGGCAGAAGTTTCAAACCTGGTGTCAGCCAGAAAACTCTCTAGTAAGGCCCCGACTAGATTAAAATGTAATTGGGAAGCGTTTAACAAAAATAAATGGAGATATAATACAATATAGATAATGTTAATTTGCATTTTTTAAGTCAGCATGCAGCCCAAAGGGATCCTCTCATTTTGAGTTTGATACCATTGACTTATTGGACATTTAAAATCATATAAATTACAGATGGGGTAGCATGTACAGAAGAGAGAAGTGACTTGCCCAGAGAAACACAGTTAATTAAACACCAGAGATCTTTATCTGAGAAACTGTCCATAAATTTTTTTTCTCAGTTTTTTGCTTTCCTTCTGATCTTGGTTACGTTTATTTTATTTATACAAACCCTTTTTAATTTAATATAATCAAAATCACACATTTTACACCTGCTGCTCTCTATCTCTTATTTATTCATAAGTTGTTCATAAGTCTGATAGGTAATATATTCCATGTTCTTCAAATTTTCTTGTAGTTTCTCTCTTTATATCGAGGGTATGTATCCATTTTGACCTTATCTTAATAAATGGCTTAAGACAGGCCTGCACAGTTCTTATGGCCTGTGTGCTGCTTGTAGCCAGCAAAAGGATTTTTGGGCAGCCCATGAAAAATGCAGAGGATGTAAAACAGGCCTGCACAACATACCACCCATGGGCTGCTTTAGTGGGCTGCAAGTGGCCCACGGAAAATATATTGTGCAGGCCTGGTATAAGATATTGGTCTATGCTCAGTTTCTACTAGGCTGCTTTCCAGTTTTCTCAACAATGTTTACCAAATAATGAATTCTTATTCCCAAAACTTAAGTCTTTACCTTTGTCAAATACAAGGCTACAAGGTTACAAATACAAGGTTATATTTGTTGCTGTAAAATGTATGTCTACTCTGTTCCACCGATCTATTTCTTAGCCAGTACCAGATAGTTTTGATACTTATAAAATAGTTTAAGATCTGGTACTGCATAGAAAGTAAAGTTTTCTGATAGTATTCCTTGCATCTGTTATTGATATAATTATTGAACAGAATAAGGCCAAATACAGAGCCCTGGGGTACACTACTAGACAGCTCGGTTCATGTCAACATTAATCCAGTAATAAATTCTTCTTTACTTTAAATTTTTTTTCTCCCAATAGTAAATTCTGTTGGTACAATTCATGCAGAATAGATGTGAAATTAGTAGATCCCCTTGTCACACTTGGGCTATGCAATGGAATACATAGTCCCAAACTGAATCATGTTCTGCTTTCCATAAAGAAGGCATCTGCCTTCCACTATAGAAAAGTAGTGAATCACTGTACTAGTTATTCGGTGGGAGATTATAATATCTGAGTTGTCCACCAGGTGGTGTTACACTCAAGCCTCCAGCCAAATGGTATCACTAGCATTTCTGTCTCATGCATTCATGACAATGTCCCACACCCCCAAGTTTCATGACTGCATATGACTGGCTAAGTGAAAAAGCCCTGTGCTGGTTGGATTCTGAATTTAGACTAGTGGAAGTTGAAATATTGCTGAAAATTATTTAAAAAAGAGGAAAGCCATGGCTAAGCACCATCCTGCATCTAAAATTCCTTCCACAACAATACCTTCTATCACAGAATACCAGTAATCAACATATAATGGTTGCATAATGTATTAGATATAATAGAAATGTAAAACCAGCTTGTTAGGCACTCTCTACATGGCACTCTCTAAGCAACTCTCTTCCCAAACTCCTGATTATCCTCCCCACTCTCAAGTGTAGTTGGGATTTCCTGCACAAAGTTCACCCACTGAAAAGAAATAAAATGAAAGTTTGTATGCCTAGGACTTCATCCCTGGATCCTGAAGGACAAACAAAGAAGGCAAGGGAAGGATGGGAAGATGAGTCAGTATCCCTTCCTTTGTAACTTCCAGTCTCTGACACACAGGGACCTCTTTTTGCTCTGATCATCCTGATTCTGCTCCCAGCACAGTTGTTTCCACAGTGCTGGTCTAGGTCACCAGAGACAGATGATTGGGTCATAGCACTTGGCATTGTCTGCCAATCTGATTTCAACCTTCTCAGTCCCTGGTCCCAAACGCTGCAAATTAGAGGTTAGGTCTATGGTAAGCAATAACCCAAGATTCTGATTCCCACATGGTGGGCAGGGAGCCTCAGTTTGACTGCAGCAGACTTCTTAACCCTGTGCCTCTGGAAGATGAATAGGAGGTCTCTGTCAAAGGCAAAGGAAAGAATACAGGACCCAGCATCCAGATATTGTTCTTCTCTTTTTGTATAGCCTTCTGCCTATCATGAGCATGTATTCTCCTGAAACCCTGGGTGGAGAGTGGGCTGAGGAAGGGCTGGAAGAATAACTATCAGCTGTGTTCTTCCAGTCCTGTTTCTGCCTTCATATTATCATCACTCTGGGGTCCCAGGTAAGTAGCAATTCATAACAAATAGGAGCATGACACAGCCACAAGTTATCTTACAATGCCACCTTTCTGCTTCTCCCTATTAGTTGCCCATGTGCAGTTTATCAAGTCCATGGACAGGGGTCAAGGGCTTGCTCCTTTCACACTTATTAACATGATACTGACGGGCAATAGATTTATTGCCAGAGGAGCTAGGTTTACAGCCTTCTTTTGCTGTATCTGCTTGTATAGCTTTGGACAAGGTACTTGATTCTAAGTTTGGGTCATTTGACCAATTCGTAATCTACCTAACTATACTATAATTCAGCCAACCATTCAGCCAAGATCTCATCATCTTGTCCATAACTATATAGTCAATCAGTTGGTCAATAAACACTTAAATTATTTTATATATGCATTAGTAATACATTTTATATCGATATGCATATATAAATATAGTTTATATTTATTAAAATTTTCTAAGTGTCTATTAAATGCCAGACACTGGGCTAAATATTACATCTATAGCATCCCAAAAGAATTTGTAGATTCCAAAGGAATCAGCAATAATTGTTGAAACACTATCATTGATTTTTGAGGAATTAAGGAGAAATGGAGAGGAATGACTAGAGCTAGATGGTGGTCTCAGTTTTCATAAGAGAAAGAAAGTGAATTTTTTGTAATATAGGTGAGTGCATATAACATTCATTTCTGGTAAAATTCCAGAATATATTAATTAATAATGGATGTGAGCATTAGGAAATGGAGGTGATCTGGGATCTCTAGGAGCCAATGTTTATTTATTTTATGTTTATTAATAGGAAGTTATGCCAAACTAACCTCATTTATTTTGTTAACAGGATTACTAGACTAGTACATTGGCAAGGAAGGAATACTTTGGGATATAAATCATCTGTGTCAGGTTTGAGAGTATTTAGAGCAATAATATGCTTTATTATCTTCATGCTTTTTTTGGTTTTCATGTACCTCAACCATTTTTCCTCTCCTCTTGTATTTCCACATTTTACAAAATTTAGTCACAAATAATTAAATTAGAAAGGAATCATGTTAATAACACAAGGTATGAAAAATGTCGATCATATAAACCTGAAATTGAAGATGAATATTTGCATAACAAAATTTGTTTTATGTTACATGAATTCAAAAGATGAATTTTTATACTAAGAGCCAGAAAACATATAGCAGAGAATCTAAGTCAAAAACCTTCATTTTGAAGATTAGGTTCTGAAATGGTAAAATAACTTGTCTAAGGTCGCACAGCCAGTTACTGGTGGATCTGAGACAAGAACTCTTAGCTTCCAAGCCAGAGTTTTTAATCTTTTCAAAATGAATACTTGATAAAGGATGTCACAGAAGAGGTGAATAATTTCACTTTGCCATTGCATGTCCTAACACTGCTTCATCTGCCCCAAGCAGCAGATCTATTTCTTCTTTGTCCTTGCCTTTAGCATTTAAAAAAAGAAGAAGAAAAAAGAAGAAAAAAATTAAAACTCCTTTTTGTAGTTCTGATAATTTTTCACAGACAGCTAGGTGGCAATGGGGATAGAGCACGAGGTTTGGGGTCAGGAAGACTCATCCTCCTGAGTTCAAATTTGGCCCCAGGCACTTCCTCTCTGTGTGACTCTGGGCAAGTCACTTAATCCTGTTTGCCTCAGTTTCTTCATCTGTAAAATGAGCTGGAGAAGGAAATGGCAAATCACTTCAGTATCTTTGCTAAGAAAATCCCAGGGGCAGGTAGGTGGCACAGTGGATAGAGCACCTACCCTGCAGTCAGGAGGACCTGAGTTCAAATCTGGCCTCAGACATATAACACTTACTAGCTGTGTGACTCTGGGTGAGTCACTTAACCCCTATTGCCTCACCAAAAAACAAACAAAAAAAACTCAAACAAAAAAAACAACAACAAAAACCCAGATGGGGTCATGGAGAGTCAGACACTACTGAAAAAAAAATGACCGGACGACAAAAATAACTTAGGGTTGTTGTGAGAATCAAATGAGATACTGTAATGTACTTTGTAAACTATAAAAATCTATAAGAAGTCAGCTATTATTATAATTAGTCTGCAACATGTATTTAAAGTCTCACTGAATAATTACTTGTAGGTTAAACGGTCCTCCACATCCTAGATCATTAATTGTTGATTCTATGAGCAAAGATCAAACAAAGTGTTCTCTCATGTGCTACCCATATATTTTTCAGTGGTTTATTTTTAATTTATAATCTTAAAGAGGCAAACCTGAAACTGAAGAAGACATCAAACATTTACTACAATGCAAAGACACTGAGGCAAGGGTTCTTTTTCTACTAATCATTTAGATTCTCTTTATAATACATTCAAACTTTCCCAGAGTCAAATCTTTGTCCTCTAAGGCTTAACTTGATTTTTTTAACAGGCAAAAGTCATTCACAGCTGACAGTAGAGATAAGACTAGAATTTTATCAGTATAGCAGTTGAGTAAACTCCCTTAACCAATGCAAGTCAGCACCTGTTGCCCAGAATACTCAGAGGTTAAGTGACTAGCCCAGGGTCACACAGCATGTGTCACAGATGGGACTGGAATCTAGGTCCCCATGACTTTAAGGTCAACTCTCTATCCACTGTGCAGCACTGACAAGAAGATTAATAATGGGGAACATGAAAGACAGATTGCCAAAAAATTAAGGTATGACTGCAAAATGATGAGATCATTGTCTTACATGGCTCAAAAACTGACTTTGGAATCCCCCAAAGTGTTGGGCAATGGTTACATTGCTGAGATGTGGTGCACTTTTTTATATCCCCACTCCATAGTTTAAAAGACTGATAGAATTTGAGTATACAGTGTTGTGTGAACATTTAAAATGTGTGTGATAGCTATCTGTCGGTGTCTGTCTAGTACTGATCTATTATTTTTTGGTTAGTTCATAATATTTTAAAGAATAGTCATTATTTTGTTTTCTACAGTATATTCCCTTGCCTAGCACTAGGTATAATAGGCAGTCCTGGTGTTTCTATCCTTCTCTGGATTGTAGTAGGCATCTCTTTGAATATATACCTCTCTACCCCCCACCCATTTTTCTGTCAGCAAATTTTTTTTATGTGGCATACTATTAATTAAAACACCTAAGACATGTATAAAAAAAATCATCCCTCTATAGTGAACAAGGGTGTGTTAGTGGGTAATACTGCTTTTGGTAAAACACTGGTGAGACTTTTTTATATGTAGAATATTTAAGATGGTCTATGTCATTAATGAGGCAAACTAGATGGCTCAGTATATAGAGTGCAGGGCCTGGAGTCAAGAGGACTCATTTTCCTGAGTTCAAATCTAGCCTCAGACATTTACTAGCTGTGACTCTGGGCAAGTCACTTAACCCTGTTTGCCTCCATTTCCTTATCTGTAAAATGAGCTGGAGAAGGAAATGGCAAACCATTCCAGTATTTTTGCCAAGAAAACCCAAATGGGGTAAAAGAGTCAGACACAAATGAAAACAATTCATCAACAGCAATAAATATAATATCTTAATATCAGTGTGTGTCCCAAGGTAGTTTAGGACAGTGCATGTGACCAACTACATAGACCTCTTCAACTGAAACATCATTGCTTTAAAATTCTGTCATGACACATTAATTCTAAAGCTTTTAATTCTAAAAAGGGATATGAGCAAAGTGCTAGGGCATTTGAGATAAAATGACTAAGCAGATATGTTTTCTTTCAAGCCAGACCATATCTGTAGCTGGAATGTTGTACTGACAAAGAAAGATATCACACCACTTATAAAACAGGTATATCTGAAAGTAAGTCAATTTCACTTAGTCTTAGAAAACTCTTTTTTATCCTTAAGCTTCTTTATAAAAGAGAGAAAGAAATAGCTTGATATGTAAAATTTAAAGTTAATTAAAATCTCAAAATATGAAGGTTAGCTGATATATCATTTTTATAACTAACAAGCATAAATTGCAATGCCCTTCTAATGGAAATGGAATAATAGAAACTAATGGAAATAATGTCAATGAAATTTACTCAAATAGAAAAGTCTCATGTAGGAAGGGCTTAACCTTGAAATTTTGAAGATGTCAATAAAATTGACAATTTTAAGAATGAAAAAAAAACAATTCTCAGGATCCTTAGTGCTGAAGTTTTCTAGACATAAAATCTTCTTTTTTCTCTTTTCCAAGTTGGGCTTCCTGTTAACATTAAGGGAAAAAAACATTTAAGAGAGAAATTTCAATAAAATAATCACGTAAAATGCAATGACATATTTCTGGTTCCCCTCTAAAAAAATTTATCCCCTTTAAGATATGGTCGTATTGATATATGTATCATCCTTTTCCTTTCCTGCAGATCAGGCAGAAGTAAATTACCTGGAGAATAGAAGAAGGGAGATGAAGGAAGAAGTAAGTTATTTTTTGAAATCAGAATTACATTTCAATAAGAGAGATAAGGTAATGGAAAGAGGTGAGCCTACACCATACATTTATTTGGACTGGACAAGAAAAGCGAAAAAACAATCATGTCAGTAAAAGCAGAATGCAGGGATCTGGGTTTGGGCTATAGGAGAAGGTGTCTGTGAATGTGAGGACTAGAACCTGATAGTTTCAAGGAAAACAAGTCATATAGTATCTTCTGTTGAGTTTTTAAAAGAATTTTAACCCACAAATGCACAACAGGATCTGATGAAACCCAAGTGAACCCAAGCTTAACAGTTATCTTGAATGTCAATGGACTGAACTCATTTATAAATTGTAAGACAATTGCAGAATGCTTGCTTACAAACACACACACACACACACACACACACAAATAGGACATATACAGATTTAAAATGAAGGGTTGGACTAATATTTCTTGTGAAGGAAGGAAATAGGCATTTATTAAATGCTTACCATGTGTGAGGTACTGTGCTTCTACAAAACACTTTACAAATGTCTCATTTGAGCTTCATAACAACTCTGGAAGATAAGTACTATTATTTTCCCCATTTTATAGTTGAGGAAACTGAGGCAGACAGTAGCTAAGTGATTTGCCCAGGGTCACACAGATTGTAAGTGTCTGAGATGAGATTATAACTCAGGACTTCCTGACCCCAAACCCAGTTCTCTATCCATTGTATCAATTGACTGTCTCATGATTCTGTTGAACATACATACACACACACACACACACACACATACATATGCATACATGCACACACACACAAGCAGAAATTACCATTGTGAATGAATGAATGAAACAATATTTATTAAATACTTACTATATGCTAAGTACTATACTAGCAGTGGGGGTACAGATACAATAATGAAAACAGTCCCTGATCCAAAGTAACTTTCATTCTAATAAGGGAAATAGCACAGTGATGGCTGGAGAGAGGTATTTTGGTTTGGAAAACCACACAGCAGTGAATTGAGCCACAGGAGAGTAGAGTGGCACACTGCTTCCAGGAGCAATCAATATATTGATTTGATTATGGTCTTAGATATGGAGGATAGAGGAAAGCCAGCAACTGAGTTGGTGAAGAATAGTTAATATTATCTAGGATTTATATAGTGCTGTAAGGTTTGCAAAAACTTTACAAATATTATCTCGTTTTACTCTCACAAGAAGCTTGGTAGGTAGGTGCTATTATTGTCCCTATTTTACAGATGAGGCAACTGAGCCTAAGAGAGTTTCAGTGACTTACCCAGATTTGCCCTGCTAGTACAAGCCTAAGGCCATATTTGAACTCATGTCTGCCTGACGACAGGCTCAGCACTCTGCCTGGCTGAAGAGTAAAGTGAAGCATGGCTGGTGCCAGTATGGATTAGTGAACTCATGAGTTAGGAAAGTAGTGTGACTTCCAGAAATGAGAGATAAATTCATCCAGGGCATATCTTCTGGTCTGGATGGCAAGGTACTTGGCAAGGGGATGGTTAGAATATGATTTCAGGTATAGGAAAAGAATTGTGATTTCAGATAAAAAAATAGTAAAAATTCAAAACTAGATTCTGTTAAAATTATTTCATTAAACATCTCTGATAAAAGTCTGATATCCAAAATCTAGAGAGAATTGACTAATATATATGATGAAGAGTCATACACCAATGTTCAGTTGTTTGAGTCATGTCTGACCCTTCAAATGCTGGATAACCACTTATCAGCTGCAGTTTGACCTAGATAGCTTCTGAAGTCCTTTTTATATTAAGAATCTGAGAAAATATAAAACAAGTTGTTGTATATGATTGTGATGGAATACTACTGTGCTATAAGAAATGATGAGCTCAATGATCTTAGAAAAATATGGAAAGACTTGCATGAAATAATGAAGAGTAAAATGAGCAGAACCAAGAGAACATTGTATACAGTAACTGCAATGTTGTTTTAAGAATGTCTTTGAACGAATAAGTCATTTTAACTATTATAACTATTAATTAACTGCAAAGGACATATATAAAAGGTGCTATCTGCATCCAGAGTAAGAACTGATAAATAGAAGTATGTATAGAATAATTTTACATATATATGTATACATGTGTACATATACATTCACACACAAATATGTGTGTGTGTGTGTGTGTGTATGTGTGTGTGTAGTGTCTACATGGTAGCCATCTCTAGGGTAGGGGGAAGAAAAAAAGGAAAAAGGAAAATGAAAAAATTCACATGGTAATTTTATTACATATTTTAAAAAATGGCAAGTTGTACATAATAGTTTTGCAGTTCATGTACAAACATCTTTTTATTGTATTATGTTATGGAAATGCTTGTTTTTTTCCACAAGTTAATAAATTTTTAAAAACAGAAAAAAATATACTAGAGGTCCTGGCATTGGGGAAAAAACAAGGAAAAAGCAAAGGGAAGAGCAACAGTTAGAAAGATAAAAGGTGAACCAAGAGAGTGATGGTAGCAGGTGGATGTTCATGAGTCTGAGCCGGTGATTTCTCAGGTGTGCCCTGCTGCATGGCCTGCCCATGAACTCCACTCTGTCCATGTCAGCAGGAATCACCATGTTGGGATTGGTTCAAATTTAAAACCAGGAATCACATAGGCTAGTGATCATTAGCTAGAGAGCTTCACTGGGTTATTGGGGAGCTGAATTATTATAGCTCTCCTGGTGGCCATGGTAACACCCAATTAGTCCTTTCAAGTGTCGTACTTTACCTGTTTGTTGACACAATTTATGTCATGCTTATGGAGTAGCCTTATTTGGGCAATACCAGTCAGGTCACTGAGGAAACTCAACTTTTCATACCCCTCAGAAATTACCATTTACTTATTTTGAATACATTATATACATTTGAATATAATATATACATAATATTTGAACACTCTATCCACTATATCACTTATATTCTACACATATATATTAAGTCATGTCTGACTTGTGTATACACATACACACATAGATGCACATATATATATGAATATATGTATTAATTGCTTCCCCAATAGAACGTATGGACTTTGAAGGCAGGTTTGTTTCATTTCAATCTTTCTGTTCTCCTATGTGTCCTTTTCACTATCTCTCACCAATATCCAAACTGTTACTAAAGCCTGTCTATTTGACCTTTGCAAGTGTTCTCACTATGACACCCTTCTCTTCTCTGACCCTACCACCACTCTGTGCAGGCCCTTATCACCTCATGCTTTAATTGCTACAATAGGCTGCTGGTGAGTCTTCTTGCCTCATGTTTCTTTCTACTCTAATCCACCCTCCATTCAGCCACTAACGTGATTTTCCTAAAGTGCAAGTCCCATCAAGTCACCCTCCCCCTCACCCCTTCTACGAACTCCAGTGGCTCCCTGTTGCTTCTAGGAACAAATACAAAATGCTTTGTTTGGCATTCAAAGCCCTTCATAACCTAGCTTTCCCATCTTTCCAGTTTTCTTACACCTTACACTCTGACAGATACTCTTCTATCCAGCGACACTGCCCTTCTGACTATTCCGTGAATAAGATACTCTAACTCTTGGCTCCAGGCAAGTTTCTCTCGCTGTCCCCCATGCTTGGAATGCTCTCCCTCTTCATCTCCGTCTACTGCCTTCCCTGTCTTCCTTTATGTCTCAACTAAAATCTCATCTTCTGCAGGAAGCTTTTCTCAACCCCTCTTAATTCTAATACCATCCTTCTTTTATTTATTTTCTAATTATCGTGTATCTAGCTTGATTGTATATATTTGTTTGCATATTTTCTCCCCATTAGATTGTAAGCTTCTTGAAGGAAGGAAAAGTCTTTTGCCTCTTTTAGCATCCCTAGCCCTTAGCACAGTGCCTGGTACATACTAAGTTTTAATGAATGTTGATTGATTATCTCCTCCAAGGTCTAGCGCAATGACTGAAACACAGTAGATGTTTAATGTTTATAGACTAATTGACTGATTGATTAAATTGCAGGTGCTTTGCCTTGGTTAGAACTGTGATGGAGGGTGAGGTATGAGAGGAATTCCTGCATTGGCCAAATTGGACATTTAAATGTTACAAGCATAATAAATGTAAAATGTATGTGATAAGCATTGAAAAATACGGGACCTATTTAGTTTATCTACCCAGTAGAGTCTCCAATAGGGATAGCACTGCCAGAAATATGACTACTAAAATATCAAGTGAGATAAATTAAAATTATATATAATATGTATATATACATAAAATAAATATAATGTACATATATACAAAGTGGGAGAGAAAAAGAGACAGAATTGTAGTAGTAGTAGTGGTAGTAATAGCCCCATAGCAGCAGCAGCAGTAATAGTAGACAACAATAGAGAATTGGTCTCAGAACCAGCAAAACTGGGTCCAAGTCCTGTGGTTGACACATAGTATCTCAAGTTTTCATGGATCTTTCTGTGATAATAAATTGAAGAATTGATCTGAATTGGTAGAAGGTGCTTCCTCATGCCAGATTTCCTATATCAATAACATTGTAGGTACAGTCTTTTCCCCATGACCTATTAGAGATTTCAAAATATTATTTCAAAGAAATACTAAAAATAATAGGCATGAGTTAAAATAAGTGAGACTTAGTTTCAGAGTGCTTTATACCTTTCTCTTTGGGTGAAAAGGGCCTATGATCTAATATAATTCTTTAATATCTTTAGGACTAAATTATAACACTTCTTAAATCCTACCTTAGAAAAGAGTCTGTATTTTATGGGAAATACCAAAAGTATTATTTCTAAATCTTGTTGTCATCTACTATATCTCATGTTGAGATAAGTATACTGTAGGCCCTTAAAAAATAAGGTTCTGCTATTACAGAAAATCACTATGTCGGGTTTTTTTTCCCCAAACAAGATAGTTGGGACCACCACAGAAACACTTATTTCACAGTGGCAATAGACTAGAGACTGAGAAGTTACTCATTGGCACTCACAGCTGTCACGTGTCATCTCCCACACAGTGGAGGAGCAGAAGGGGCTGGCCATCTCTTTGATGCTGGCTTAATTTAATCTTGACAAAATTTCATCAGGGTACATTAGCTGCTGACAAAAGTACATTTGCAGAACAGAAATATGACAAAGACTCACTACTTTGCAAGGAAATGTTTCATAAATATGTAGATATGTAGAGATATGTAGAGATGTCAATGATTATCCCACATAAATCAATGAGGATAGGCCTTCATGAATAAGGGACTTAATTCCATCTCCAAAACAGGTAGGAAAAATGGACAGCTCTTCCCATCTGTCTAGTTGCATAGGTAGGAAGTTGTCCTAACTTCCAAATGTCATTGAACACCTCCCCTCACCTACCCTCTCCAACTTCTTGTTTGTTGTTAAGTTGTTTTTCAGTCATATCTGCCTCTCCATGACCTGCTTTGGAGTTTTTCTTGGCAAAGATACTGGAGTGGTTTGCCATTTCTTTCTCTAGCTCATTTTACAGATGAGGAAACTGAGACAAATAGGGTTAAGTGACTTGTCCAGGGTCACACAGCTGGTAAGTGTCTGAGGCCAGATTTGGACTCAGGAAGATGAGTCTTCCTGACTCTAGGCCCAACACTCTACCCACCATGGCACCCAGCTGCCCTTATGCAACTGATTATCCACGGTCAATTGCTAGGGAACTCTAGAGTCTTGTTGAAGACACATCTGTTCTGCTTCTTCTCTGGCTAGAAGCTCTGATCTCTGCTGCCCCAGAGCTCCAGGCAGTCACATTTCTAACCCCTTGCATACTTGAAGTAGTGTATAGGCTGGGATGTCCTGGATCCAGCTTGAACTGGTTCAAAAGTCAATTATTAAATTTTCAGTGTGGGCATTTACCCCTTGGAAACAAGCCAGCACTACAAGAAGAGCTTGCTTTGTTATTTTGCTGATTATCTAGGCTTAAGAAAGTGAAGGAGAAGAATCTTAATTTTAAAATTTAGATTAAACTTAAAAATGTGTTATATTTTTTGGGAGGAAAGCCAGTTGTTAAGCATTTGTCAGCACACCCCTGGGTATAAGGTGGTGTCTCCCTACCATGTAAAGTGACTCCCCTCTCATGGCACATAGGCATAGCAGGCTGCTATCTCTCTGGGGATCTGAGTGGTTCTTTCCATCCCTGGAGGCTGGCACTTCACAGCTGTTACATCTGTCTTTTAAAGCACCTCGTTCAACCCATCATCCTGTTGTTATTTTAGCATTGAGTACCTCCTCTCAGCTCTCTTTGGTTCTGCTCTGGAGTATATAGACCAGATCCAAACAAGAAAAACATGAAGAAAGGTTCAACACTCATAGTAAGAGCTACAAATGTTGTTTTCCTAGGCTGAAAAGTTTTGTGCAGTTAATCCTTTGGCTCAGTAGATAAGCAGCTGATATCCTGGATCCTGTTAACAAGAGCAGTTTGAGAAGGATCTATAATAAAACATAATCTCAGGCAGCAAAATAAAAAAAAAACAGTAGATGACAAAAATTTTGCAAAGCCCTAATTTCATTCCTTCTCACTGAAGGTCAAGATTCAGAAGAGTTATATTTCTAAGACATAAGAAAGTACTGTAGACGGGGAAGTATGAGGAATATCTATAAAGCCTATGAGTGAGAAAAGGAGAAAAGAGGTAGGCAATTATATGTAATCGGATAACATCATGGCACAAAGATGAGTGATAATGGGACTTCAAGTAACCAGACATTTGTGGAGGCTTTTTCTCTACCCAAAACAGGGTAGCTGATAGATACTTGACTTGTTTTAATGATAATTCATTCTCCAAATAAGAGGAGAAAGGACAATAGTAATAGTCAACATTTATATAACTCTCACTACATAGTAGAAGCTGTGTTAAGTGCTTTACAATTATTGTCTCATTTGATCCTTGTAACAACCCTGGGTGGTAGGTGCTATTATCATGTCCATTTTACAGATGAGGAAACTGAGTCTTAAGTGAATTGTCCAGGGTGACACAGCTGGTGGATTGGATTTGAACTCAGATCTTCCTGGCTACAGGTCTAGTGCTCTATCCACTGTGTCAAATACTATTCTGGACTTTATTTGACTAGAAAAAAAGTGAAGAAAAAATAACTGTTTACTAACATATAGATAATGGAAGTCTTGTGGGGATGAAATATAAAGTGACCATCTTAGTCCATCTTAGAACTTATGCTAGAGAAAGGAAAGAGAGTTGTTCATAGGGCAAACTGCACTCTACCAGAGCAGTTTTCAAAGGCTAAAATTCTAAGGGGAAAGAGAACTGTCCAGAACTCCAGAACTGATAAGAACAAAATTCTGAAAACACAAACAGAAACAATTCCGATACGAAAAGCAAGGGCTAATAACTCCTATTTAAAAAGCACTTTAAGTTTGCACGCTCTTTTTCTCAAAGCCCTAGGTTTAAATAAAAACATCAAACCCTGATTAGCTATGTGATAACAAACAAAACTCTCAGAGCCTCACTTTCCTAAACTATAAAATGGGAATAATAATTATTGCATTGCCTACCTTTCAGAGTTATAGGATGGTAGAGTTTGCATTCTGTGCTACGATATGTCACTGGAGTATGAGTGTGTTGGAAGTTAAATGGCTCACTTGACAAAATGTTCAATTAGATTTATTGATTTTTTTTATGTGGAAAAATCTGGGTCCCAGTTTATTATTCATTTGCAATGTTCATATAAGACAAATGTATTCATTATCCAGCTGCATGGGCTGTCCATCCAACTGCGTAACATAGCCTGGACAATAGGTATTCTTTGTGCACAAGATTTTTGCTATGCGTATAGTTAGGCCAAGCTTTTTGAATTTTTATGCTCTTGCACAGAGGCTTTGCAACGTTCTAGGACTTGATGTCATAAAAGCAATCACATTTAGAAACAGGAGCGACTGGAGGACTTTGCTGCCCATAGGACATCTCTCTTCTGTTTGGATTCTGTATTAGATATCCTCCAGGATGGCTCAATGACCTCTCGTGAACATGTATAACTCTATTCTTTTTTGAGTGTGTTTTAAAGATCCATCCTCAGTGGTATGTGTTCAAGGAAAGAGCACCAGGGCAGGAAGTGTCTCCTGGTTTTGTGCCCGGGAAACACTCTTTCTGCCATGCTACACTTCCTCTCCAAAAGGCTGATGTAAATGTACAAGAAACTCACCAACCAACTTAGAAGACGTATGGAGAATTGATGGGAGGCATGAACAAGAACTACTTGGGAGAGAAAAGCCTGGAGAGAATGTGATTTACACCAGTAGAGGGACTTCTTGTTATTGTTGTTCAGTAATTTCAGTTGTGTCTGACTTTGTTTACCCATTTGGGATTTTCTTGGCAAAAATACTGGAGCGGTTTGCCATTTCCTTCTCCAGCTCACTTTACAGATGAGGAAACTGAGGCAAACAAGGTTAAGTAACTTGCCCATGGTCACACAGCTAATAAATATCTAAGGCCTGATTTGTGCTCAGGTCCTCTTGACTCAAAGCCCAGCACCCTGTCCACATCAATCAATTAATAACCATTTATTAAGCTCCTACTCTGTGCCAGGAATGGAGCAGTTGCTGGGGATATAAATGCAAATAATGAAATAATACCTTATAAGAATAAATCAAATCAATGTGTCACGAACATAAAACAATAATTAATGGCTGAGATAGACAAAGGATCAAAGTAGTAAGAGGCTTGGCCTCGAAGTCAGGAAGATCTGAGTTCAGATCCTGTCTCTGAAACATACTAGCTGAATGACTATGAGCAAGATCCAATCCCTCAGCTCCCTAGGTCATTTTCTAAGACTTAAGTAAGACTATTTCCAGGTCTGTATTAAAAGAACAGGGCAGCTAGGTGGTGACATAATGTATAGAGTGCCTGGCCAGGAATCAGGAAGACTCATCCGCTGGAGTTTAAATCTAGCCTCAGACACTTACTAGCTTACTAGTGTGACCCTGAGCTAGTCACTTAACCCATTTGCCTCAGCTTCCTCAATTGTAAAATGAGCTGGAGAAAGAAATGGCAAATCACTCCAGTATCTTTACCAAGAAAATCCCAAATGAGGTCATGAAGAGTTGGACATGACTGAAATGACTAAATAAGCAAAAATCATTTCTATACCAGAAATACTCCATACCAGTGAAAACATAGTTCTAGATCAAATATATACAGGTGTTCCAAAAGTCTTACTCTTTAAACTAAAACAAAAGTCTTGCCTTAAAACTGTGCTAAAGCTTTTGGAATACCCTGCATATACATATGTACACGTGTGTGTGTGTATATTTGTTCATACACATACAACATATCTATGACTAATCATAAATAAATTACAAATTATTATAAAATTATTTCATAATTTAATTTTGAATAAATTATTATAATTAAACATTATATATTTATGTATAACATATGTATTTAATAATTATATATTATACATGTTATATATTATAATTATGGAATCTTCTAATCATAAATAAGATATATATAGTTTTATTATAAAACTGTCATTTATGTAGTTCTTTAAGTTTTGCAAACCACATATTTCATTTTATTTGATAGCTACAACAACTTCATTAGGTGATACTATTACCCCCATTTTACAGATGAAGAAGCTAAATCTAAGAAAGATTAAATAAGTTGCCCAGGGTCACACAGCTAGTGTCTGAGACAAGAGTCTGAACACAGGTCTTCTGGTTCCAAGGCCAGCTACTCATCTAGTCTGCCATATTATATGGTGAGAGCAGGTTTATGTAAATAGAAAAAGGGAAATATTTGCGAGGTTAAGAATGATTTAATGCCATTGAAGCATGCAACCATGTAGTTAATGCTCATCAGTATGTGTAAAAGCTATTTGTGAAAATTACCAAGTTGCCAGGCAATAGAAAAAAAAGGGTCTGGAGACTTCTTAAAAGGACATTACTGGTCTTAGGAAACCAAAGACCATCATAAGCCAAAGGTCATCCCATCCGGGCTGTATTTATGTCAAATTCCATTCCAATTAAATACTTTGACAAATTAAGGTCTGAAAAGAAAACAGCTGCTTTCTTGTGATAAGGAGATCATTTTACAGGCAGCAATACACACAATTTAAAAGAAATGGTGACCGATCAAAACACTTTCTATTTACTCTGAAACCAAAAATGAAAAAATAAAGTTGTCTTGGATGTTGTCCAAGACTTTTCTAGGAACTTTTAATCAAATGGGCTAAGAAAATGAAAAACTTTTATCATTTTTGAGCAAAAACAGATTGCCTTTAACTTTATGTATCATCTTAAAGTAGGAGGGTCAGATTTTGAAAGGCTAGCACAACATCTAATACAAAACTGCAATATTACACTAATATTACACTTATGCACACATAAGTCACAAACTAAAAGTTTCAAAAAATGCAGTTTCTCCTCTCTTCCTCATCTAACAGAAAAGGTTGAGAAGTGCCT
Source organism: Phascolarctos cinereus (assembly GCF_003287225.1). NCBI lineage: Eukaryota > Metazoa > Chordata > Mammalia > Diprotodontia > Phascolarctidae > Phascolarctos > Phascolarctos cinereus. The sequence continues at coordinate 98,169,860 of NW_027556098.1, forward strand.
ATGAATTCACAATATAGAGAGCCAGGAAAAAGTAATCATCTTTCCTGCCCAAGATTTTTCACAGAGGGAATATTATTGTAGTTTGATATTATCAGTATGTCATTTGCAAACCAAACAACAAACATTTATTAATAATTGTTAATAAACTTACTATGTGCCAGAAACTATGCTGTGTTGGGCAATTTGCATTATCTTAAATATTTTTTTTGTTCTTTGTGAAGAACAAATTAGATCTGTGCTTCAAGGCTTTCAAAAATAATAGCCAAATGTTTTATCAGAGTCACAGATTTAAGGGTAGAAGTGACCTTAGCTGCCATTTAGTCCAAGCCTTTCATTTTTCAGGTAAGGAAACTGATTCTCAGGCAGGCTAAGTGATTCACTCAGCATTGGGTCCTCCTTGGCCATCCCCCTCCCATTATAACTTAATGACTGCTCTCAGTCCTTTTCATCTCAGTTACTATGGTGAATAGTAAAGTGTCCACTTTAAATGTAAACCATCCTAGTTCACAGTGTCTTCTAAAGGATTGTTGTAAAATTCTGTCTTGATTGTGGGTCCTGCTGCCTTCAGCTGTTCGGGTGTGGGAGAACATCATCAAATGAGTCAGTAGAGGTATTTATTGGGAAGCATCCTAATAAGACTCTTTGTACCTTTGTAAGAGTTGTAATACAACCAGTGGCCATAAAGGTGACTGAAGCAGGTACTGCAGAGCGCTTAGAGCTTGGTCAGAAATGGAAGACGCCAAGGTCGTCCACTGCATCCTGAGCCGTTGACAGTCATATGACCGTGGATTTTGATGACTCTGGAAGAGAGAGTGAGGCTGATGACTTTATGCAAATCTGCCTCACTTAAATCCAATTTATGCTCAAGTCCACATGTCACCCTGTGATGTCATTGGTCCTCTTTGAAAATGAATGACCAATGGGGCAGCTAGGTGGCGCAGTGGATAGATCATGGGCCCTGAAGTCAGGAGGACCTGAGTTCAAATCTGGCCTCCGACCAAACACTTGACACGTACTAGCTGTGTGACCCTGGGCAAGTCACTTAACCCCAATTGCCTTAAGAAAAAAAAAAAAGAAAATGAAGGCCCACCAACAACAACACATATTAAATGTCTGAGCCTGGATTTGAACATCCCTTCTCTGATACTACATGTGTGACCCTGGGCAAGTCACTTAACCTCTGTCCTCAGTTTCCTCAAATATAAAATGGTGATAATAATAGCATCTCCCTCCCAGGGTTGTTGTGGGTATCAGATTAGATAATATTTGTAAAGCACTTAGCACGATGATTGACACATAGGAAGCCATTAATAAATGCTTATTTCCTTCCTTTCCCAAATCGGTATGTCTCTTCAACAGGTGACGAGGAAGAAAACTATCCTGACTTTAACTTACTGGCCATCATGTAAAGGTCCTGTGGGAAAACAGAATGAATGTTGACTTTGGAGTCAGAGGTTGCTGTTCAGTCATTTTCAGTTGTGTCTGACTCTTTCTGACTCCATATGGGGTTTTCTTGGCAAGATTTTGGGAATGGTTTGCCATTTTCTTCTCCAGCTCATTTTACAGATGAGGAAACTGAGGCAAACAGGGTTAAGTGACTTGCTCAGTGTCACACAGCTAGTAAGTGTCTGAGGCCAGATTTGAACTCGTCTTACTGACTCCAGAGCTGCTGCTTTATCTACTGTGCCACCTAGCTGCCCTCGAATCAGAGGACTTGGGTTCAAATCTCTTCCTCTGTCATTTACTGTATGATTTAAGGTAAGTCACTTAATCTCCCTAGGTCTCAGTTTGCTCATCCATCAAATGAGTGTATTGGATCAGAAGGCTGCTATGATTCCTTCTGGCTTTAAATCTGTGGCCCTGTGATAAAACACGTGACTAATTTTTTAAAGCACTGAAGCACAAATCTAATTACAAATGCTCATCTGTAAAATGGAAGGATTGGCCTTTGAAGTTCTTTCAGATTTATATCCATGATGCAATATAGAGAAGGGCTGAGAAGAACTTGTTCTTTGCTACTCCCTGGAAATAATTATTATTTTTCTCCTGCAAAGACAGAAATTAAAAAAAAAATGTAAAAATCCTAAACATCTGAGATAGAGTTCCAATCTAGTTGCTAAGGGCTTAAGCAGTTAGAATACTTCTTTCTTTTTCGGGCATGTTCCCATGAAATTTCAATGATTATTAGTGTCCTTTGAAATACTAATTATCTAGGAGGCTGACGACTATCCCCCCAAACCTATAATGGGAAATTATGCTTTAGCTGCATTAGTAGCCAAATGCTATGTTGCTAAAATAATATATTTACATGGCCATTCCCTCATCATTTTTGAGAGTTAAACTGAGGAGGGTCTAGTACTGTGAAAATTCAACTAAATACAGTTAAATTCTAAGAGAATCTCTTAATTCAATTCAATTTAACCAATATTTATTAAGCACCTACTTTGAACATCAGTCATGTGCAGTGGAAAGAACAGAAGATTTAGCACCAGAAAAGGTAGCTCTGATACTTACTACTTGTGTAATCTTGGGTATCCAGACCTCCGTGAGAGCTGATGGACAGCAGAGCCCATCAGAGTAATGAGTCTACCATAGATGTTGTACTCAGAGATAGCCAGGCCCAGGGAAAGGTGTGCGATGACATCAGCTGAAGATACCAGGGTTTGGAAGTGTCAGAGCTGGGAGCTGTCTCTCCACATGTGTGCCCCACGTATTCACCCTTCATACATGACCTCTAAGTATATTCATTCTCTCCACTGACAATGTCTGTTTGTGTGAGAGTGTGCCTAAATCCATGGTGCTGGGAATTGGCCCGGGGGTGAGGAGTAATGCTCTACTGTAAAACTTCTTACTATGTTCTTTCATTAAATAAATTTGCTTTACTTTAAATTTATTTTATTTTGTTAAATAAAATAAATTTATTTAAATAAATTAACTTTGAACTGTATCCTTTGACAAGCTAAAGAAAAAGTTAATACATTGGTGGGGACTTATGATCTATTATTTTAAGTAAATATGGACTCACAAAGTATCTTGAACCTGGTATAGCATGGATTGGGGGTTCCCCCCCCAGATGCTACAATTTATTTCCTTATAATATTGGAGAACTTATATTCTTCAGCAGAACTATTAGTTCAGATACAGACTTAAGGATCTGAAGCCAGAGAATCTAGGTTCAAATCCACAGACTGCTACTATATTGTCCAAGCACAATTGGACAAGCCCTTTAAATTCTCTGGACCCGAATTACTTCATTTGTAAAAGAAGGGGGTTGGACTAGGATTGGATTAAATGATCTCTGAGCTCCCTTGAAGCTTGAGATCAGGGTTGGGGAACCTGCAGCCTTGAGGCCACACGCGGTCCTCCAAGTCTTTGGGTGCGCACTTTTAACTGAGTCCAAGTTTTATAGAACAAATTCTTTTATTAAGGGGATTTGTTCTACGAAGTTTGGATTCAGTGAAAGGGGTGCACGTGAGGACCTAAAGGGCCACATGTGGACTGGAGGCAGCACCCCTGTTCTAGATTTATGGTCAAAAGGATTCTGAGGGATTCCTTTGAACTTTACCAAATTTAGGGAAAACTAAGAGAAGGGAGATTAGAGAAGGGGAAAGGGAGGTGAAGGAAGGGGAAAGGGAGGTGAAGGAAGGAAGATGGGAAGTGAGGGAAGGGGAAAGGGAGGTGAAGGAAGGGAGAAGAGAAAAAGAAAACAAATGTAGGTGCTTTATAGGAATAATCTTCCTGAAAAAAAAAGTTGGAAACAATAGCATGTATGAGTACTTTGCTCATACTGGCTTAGTTTAGTAGGATCTAAGAAGAAGCAAATATAGGTCTGCTGGAAGGACAGCAGACTTTCAGAAAGTGCTGGCTAATAATTAACACACAACCAGAACAAGACATTTTAGCAGTGAATTGTGCTTAAATAAGTCTAATTTTTTCCTTGGATATTTTATCTTATCCAACTTTCTCAGCCTTTGGAGAATAACAAAAAAGATAAATGTATCACATAAATCATTTTATCTGAATACTGAACTTATTTTCAATCTGCTTTTTAAAAAAGACAACGAAGACTATTTAGAAGTGTTTAAACTTTCAGGTGATTAATAACAAAAGAAATATCCAATGTTAAAAGCAAGTCAAAAATTTTCAGCTTTAATATCAGATAATTTTTTCATTCATAGATATCTGGTTGAGCCTTTTTCATATTTAGGAATAGTCATAAATTAAAGTTATTAAAGTTTGAAATTAAGGTAGTAAGAAAATAAGAAGTAAGTCATAGGGCCATTGATATAGAACTGGAAGGTATTTTTGAGATCATTGAGTCCAGCTCCTTAATTTCACACATGAGGAAAGTAAGGAACAAAGCAAATAAATGACTTGCCTAGGATCATGTGACTAATAAAGGTATGTAGCAGGATTTGAACTGAGGTCTTACTACAACTTCACTGGTTTATGCTGCCTTTTAAGTTGTTATAAGGGTCTGAACTCAATCTTGTCACTTTGGGCAATTATCTCAATGTTTTCATCATTCAGTTCTTCAATTGACAATATCAACTGCTTCACCAATCACACAAATCTTCTTTTCTGTTATTTCAGAGGCATTCTCTAGTCCTATTCCCAATGTTCTTATTCAGGTCTCAGTCAATCAACATTTAAGTACCCAGGATTCTACTACTAGAAATTAATTCTTTTGGATTAAACAGGACCCAAAAGGTTTAATTGTCTTTTAAAATGTAAATATTGGTGGTAAAGGTAGACATTATTACTAGCACTTTTGTATAAATTACATTATCAGATAATTTTTCTTCGAAAAACTGGTTAGACAAAAGGGTAGGTGGAATCAATTTAGAGTAGAGAGACCAGAGAGGAAAACAGAGGCACCTTCATCTCCCAAATAAACCATTCTACTTCACAAAATTGACTTACAGCCAGTCCTGCCCCATGCTACTAAGGAGTGGTCTTTATGTGGAAAAACCAAGTTAATGCTTCACATAAACATTGGTATTAGGATTATTCATAAATATTCACTTCACCAACACAAATTCATTAAAGAGAACTTTCTTTCCTTGTTGAATTCAGAATAATCTCCATAAGAATGAGAGCAGGATACAAATGTTACATGTAATTTATTTGCTTTGCTTATGTTCAGAACAAGTTTTTTTTTTAAAAAGAAACACAAAAGCAAGTACATGGATCTTAAGAAGTACTTATTTCAATACTTAAGGATTAAATTCACAATTCATGGCATCATGTGTCATTAAAGTAGGACTTTGGTGGAAGTAAAGTAGTTCACTTAACAAAAATATTAAGATTTATTGACCTCTAAGTTTTATCATCCATACAAGATGTATGTACTAATCAGCCATGTAATCCACATTGACTGTCTGTACAACTGCCTACCATAGCTGCACAATAGATATTGTTTATCTATGAAGATTTTCCTGTGTGGATAGGTAGGCCAAGCTTAACGTGTGTGTGTGTGTGTGTGTGTGTGTGTGTGTGTGTGTGTATGTGTGTGTGTGTGTGTGTGAAGGTACAGTGTGTCCTACTGTGGCTGATCAGACCAATACAAACTTGGAATGCTCTGCCACAGGTTGGGCACAAAGAGTCCATATGAACATTGGGGTGGATTCTCTAAATTTGCACATCTTGCATTTCTTTTGAGCTACTTCAATCCTGCTTTGTTCATAGAGCACACACAGCACCTTCTCTGATGAGGGCACGCCATGCTGGGTGATCCTGTGCCAGTATCTCTCATGTCACACAATCAATTCCAAAGTTCTTGAGGCCTTGAGAGTGTGCTTGTATTGTTTCTTCTGACCACTATGTGAACGCTTCCCCTGTGAGTTCTCCATAAAATAGTCTTTTTGGCAAGCATACATTTTGCATTTGAATAACATGGCCAGCCTATCAGAGTTGTGCTCTCTGAAATAGAGTTTGAAATCTTGGCAATTTAGTTTGAGAAAGGACCTCAGTGTCTGATATCTTATCCTGCTAGGTGATCTTGAAACTCTTCCTAAGACAATTTAAATGGAAGCGACTCTGTTTCCTGGCATGGTGCTGGTATGCTGTCCAAGTTTCACAGGCATACAACAATGTTGTCTGTTGAACAGATGTTGTACAGAGCACAGATGCTGTACAGATATTGTACAGAGCACAATGGCTCTGTAGACTTTCAGTTTGGCAGTCAGTCTAATACCTCTTCTCTCCCACACTTTCCTTCACAGCCTCCCTAACACTCTGGCAATGAGTGCATTAACCTTATTATCAATATGTACATCCCTGGAAAGAATACTACCAAGGTAAGTGAACTTATCCACAGCATTCAAAACTTCTCCATTTGCTGTAACTGATGGTTACACATATGGATGGTGTGGTGATGGCTGATGGAGCACCTATGTTTTCTTGGTGTTAATTGTCAGGCCAAAATTTTATATAATATAATATATTATATATATATACACAGATACATATATATGTGTGTGTGTGTGTGTGTGTGTGTGTGTATATATAATAGATCTGACACAGGAAGCTTTACAACGTTCCAGGGATGGCATTGTTCCATAAGAACAATGTCATTCAGAAATATGAGCATCTGGAGGGCCTTACCATCTTTAGGGAATATAAAACTTCCACTTGGATTCTCTTCTGGACATCTTTCATTATGGTTTCAAAGACACGTAGTAAACAGATCTTTCTGTTTTATGACTTTTTTTCATCAAAGGGGCCATCGTCAAAATAGTATGGGATCAAGGAAAGAGCTGAGTAAATGATAGGTCAGGACTGGTAAGCAATATTTTGCCTATATTTACTCCTGAACCTATCAGGGCAATGCAGAAGAACAAATTGGTATGATCATTCTCTTTGATGACACATTTCTTTATATCTGAGCCTTAGTAAATGGGTGGGTTTGTGGTCTTTATTTCTTGGGTCTGGAGTCAGGAAGACTTGAGTTCAAATTTGACCCCTGCCACTTACTAGCTGTGTGACCTTGGGCAAGTTACTTATTTCCTCCACTGTGAAAAGGAGTGATAGCACCTACTTCTCTGGGTTGTTATGAGGACCAAAAGAGAAAATATTTGTAGAGTACTTGGCACGGTGCCTGTCATATAGTAAATGCCAGACAAATGTTAGCTATCCTCCTCCTCCTCATCGTGGCATTATAGGTGTTTGGATTTGGTACAGAATAAATATGTATGTGATCTTATTGCCAGTTTTCCTGAAAATATACCGAGTGATGGGAAGATTTTGCTTCTGTTTCTTGGTGAATAACCCCTTGATCCTGAAGAACTTTGGTGAAGTCTTTCATATGGTAAAAAGGTTACTAAAACACAAAGGCCAAAATACCTGCACTACAATGGGAAAGGAAAATCAGTTTGTGTGATATGGTTTAATATTCTTTTGGAGTTATTCTGAATTTTAAAACATTTACAGTAGAGTATAATTATTCTTTAGAGCTATTATGAATTCCTATACCATTAGAAATGCCCATTTTAAGATGTAGGAGCTATAACCAGAGCTCCCCTTGTCAAACCAAGAGGGTGAAAAGATACAACCTTTGTTCTCACCTTAAAAACATTTCTTTGTGGAAGGTGTGGACATCCCCAATAAATGAAACCACACTGAAGTTATTTTTCACATTGCTTTCTCAGAGTATGGGGAGTACCCTTGGCCTCCATACTCGTTGACTCATTAATACCTCATTGAAGATGATTGATTGGGTCATACTGTTGTAGATATGAGCCATGCCCTTGGTCCCCTGCCTATAAAATGAAACATACCAATCTAGAAGAAAAATGAGAGATCTAGAATTTTATAGACATCATCTTTCTTGGTAAGTGCCTTTTGTGTCTGCTTTGACACATCTCACAATTTTGAGGTTGTCTTGACGACTGTATTTCCATCCACAGAAGAAAAGCTAAATGATGGATCACACTTGTGCGTAGGCTTGGATCCATTTTAAGTGGATCCCTTTTGGATTATTCACTCATTCATCTATCTGTTTATTCCTTCATTTGCTTACTCATCTATTTCTTTATTCATTCATTACTCATTCAGGCATGATTTCATTCATCTATCAATTTGTTTGTATACTTAAACCAGCAGTGAAAGTCACTCTGGGACACTAACTTCCTGAGCAGAAGAAACATATACTAAATGTAGTGAATAATAACCTTTGAATATTGAGTCGACAGTTTTTTAAAATATATATTACTCCCTTTATAACTCGGTGGAGACCTTGCCACCTCCACTCTAAGAGGTGGGTGGTCTGTAGATCATTCTCAGGACAATCATTATTAGCAGCTATACTGTGCAGCCCACCTTCCCTGAAACAACAGCTACAGTCCAAGGTTATTGAATACCTGTCATTCTTAAGCTAATTGAAAGAAGCTGACCAGCCCAGGCATCCTATCCTGAAAGTAGTCATCTGTGTCTAAGATTGCTGAGGGTGGTGAATATGTATCAAGGCTGAGCTTTCCAAAGGACCAATCCTTGATTCAGAAAGACTGCCTATGAACTCAGCCATATGTACCTTGACCAATTAACACTCTTAAAACCTTCAATATCAGATTGAAGATGACATTTTGTGGATAAACTGCATAAGAAGTGGATTCTCTAATTAAGTAAAAGCAACTCAGTCTCAGATTGTACTCTGCCAAGGAGGGAAAAACATTGCTTTCAATTCCAACAGACATTGTGTCATTTCTCTCCTCCCTTTCATGGCTATACAAACTTCATGAGAAAACCTTCTACAACTATTCTCTTTTCACTTGCCTCTAAACCCTTTATGGTCTGGCTTTTGACCTCACATTCAACTGAAACTGCTCTCTCAAAAGTTACCAATGTCTCTTAACTTACAAATCTAATGATCTTTTAAAAATCTTCATTTTATTGTATCCTATAAAATTCTGGAAAAAACTAAAATTCTCTGTAGCCTTCAACACTATCAGCCTCTTCTACCCTTCTAGTATCTAGATTTTGGAGACAGTATTCTTTCCTGGCCCTCTTTCTACTTGTCTGTTTTTGTGGGGGTTTTTTTGTGTGTGTGTTTGTCTTAGGCAATTAGGGTTAAGTGACTTGCCCAGGGTCACACAGCTGGTAAGTGTCAAGTGTTTGGTCTGAGGCCAGATTTGAACTCAGGTCCTCCTGACTTCAGGGCCAGTGCTCTATCCATTCTTTCTACCTGTCTGACCAATCCTTCTCAGTACTTCTCCTCTGCTGAACCTCCAAGTCACACCCACTAACCTTGTGCTTCCCCTAGAATCCATCCTTGTTCCTCTTCTCTTCTTCCTCTGTACTGTCTTGCTTGGTGATCCTTCAGCTCATGAGTTCAGCTATCAACTCTATGAAGATGGTTTTCTAACCTATATATCCAGGTGTTATCCTTTTCCTGACCTCCAATCTCACATTACCAATTGCCTATTAAACATCTTGAAATGGATATTTGTAAATATCTCAAACTCCACATATCTAAAACGGAACTCATTATTTTTGCCCCTGGGGGCAGCTAGGTGGCACAGTGGATAGAGCACCAGCCCTGAAGTCAGGAGGACCTGAGTTCAAATCTGGCCTCAGACCAAACACTTGACACTTACTAGCTGTGTGACCCTGGACAAGTCACTTAACCCCAATTGCCTAAAAAGAAAAAAAAATAAAAATAAAAAAAGTAAAAAAAATATTTTTGCCCCCACACTATGCCTGCTTCCCATTCCTCCTGTTACTGTTGATAGCACTGCAGCCTTCTGGTCACCCAGGCTTGCAACCTTAGTATCGTCTTGACTCCTCACTCACGTCCACCCCACATATGCAATCTGTAGATAAGGCTTGTAGTTTGTACTTTCACATCTCTTGTATATGTCTCCTTTTCATTCATGTGGCCATTACCTTGGTGCAGACCCTCATTACCTCAAGCCACACAGATAGTAAGTATCTGTGGCCATATTTGAGCTTAGGTATTCCTGACTTCAATCCTAGCTGTCTATCCACTGAGCCATCTAGCAGCCTCTTTGTTGTGGTTATTGTTATTTTTTTAATTGTCCATGATTCTTTGTGACTTTTCTTGGTCAGAGATACTGGAGTGGTTTGCCATTTCCTTCTCCAGCTCATTTTACAGATCAGAAAACTGAGGCAGACTACTGAATTGCCCATATAATATTTAGGTTATCTTAAGTACATTTTTTTTATTAAAAAAAAAACCAGCAGGGACATTTCATCTGGAAAGAGAATGAAGTTATTAAGCCAGTCTAGGAACTCCCTAAATTGACCATTTTGTCCATAAGTTTTGTTTTCCAAAAATTGTTGAAAAAATATTTTAACTTAAAAAGGATCTGCTGGCAAATTTTTCAAAAACTGCAAACTCTTAAATAACCTGAATTTTTTTTAGTACTAGCTATTTTTATGAGTAAAGCAAATCATAAGTAAGCAAGTAGCTATCAGATAGTAAATTTAAAAAGGAGCTTCCAGGGAAACTCTTGGGGTCAACCTAATCTTCTATATCTCCTCCATCTATAGTACGGTAGATCATAACTGATGTCCCTTATTTGTAAATTGGTAATATCTGCCCTAATATACCTCATAAGGGTAGAGTAAGTATCAAGTCAGATAATGAAATGTGAAAGCAAACACAATACAAATACAATCTATTATGGTCATAATTACCAGCCTGCAGCAATGCAAAATTCTTAATCTTGAAAGTATAAAGTGAATCATTGAGGGCACCACTGTAGGGGGAAAGTATGTCATATGGGTCTGGTTGAAGGCAGTGGGGATGGTGACTCTAAAGAAGAGAAGGCTTGGAGGAAATAGGATGGCTGTCTTTGAGTATACAAAAAGGAAATCATGGAAGAGGGATTAGATTTTTTTCTACTTGGGAGCAATGGATGGAGACACCGAGGAGGATTTTAGTTTGACACAGGAAAAGTTTTCCAAGAGTTAGAACCATCCAAAAGTGTCTCCAGGGGTTTTTGTTCCTCCTTCAAGCCTTCAAAGCATAGTAGATTGTGTGCTGGGCTTGGAGTCAGGAAGATCTGAGTCCAAAGCTGGCTTCAATTACTTACTAGTTGTGTGACCCTGGGCAAGTCAACTTCTGTCTCAGTTTCTTCAGCTGTAAAATTGGTGTTAAAATAACACCTACCTCCCAGGGTTGTTATGAGGATCAAATGAGATAATATTTGTCAAGAACTTAGCACAGTGCCTAACACATAGGAAGTACCTAATAAATACTTATTGTCTTCCTCTTCTTTTTCCTCCTCTTCAATTACTTATAGATCTTTAGGTAGACACTAGATGAACACTGTCAGAGATGCCACAATGTGGATTCTTGGTTAGGTATGGGTTAGACTGAATTAACTCTGAGGTCTCATCTAATACCTAGATTCTATGAATGCCAACCAAATAAAATTCAATATAATCCACTTCTAAGTGAAGTTATTAGAAAACATTTTTGGAAAGAATTTATAGCAAGGATTAAAATAAAAGTGTTTTTCTTGATGATCACTCAATTAATCAGAATTATTAGTGCAATGAGATAAGTGAGGTATCATTATACCAAAAATTGTAAGGGTGCTATGATTATAAGACAACAAACCAGGGAATGGTCCAGGGGCACTGGAAACCTGTAGCACACCCTAATGGGGAAGATCTGAAGTGCTCTAACTGAGGAAGCTCTGGG
>NW_027556098.1:98786527-98994027 GCF_003287225.1 Phascolarctos cinereus
TCTATTCTATTCTCTCTCTCCTTTTACTCTGTCCCTCCTCAAAAGTGTTTTGCTTCTGACTACCCCCTTCCCTAATCTGACCTCCCTTCTATCATCCTATCACTCTTCTCTTATCCCCTTCCCCTCCTACTTTCCAGTAAGGTAAGATAGATTTCTATTCCCAACTATGTGTGTTTGTTATTACCTCTTTGAACCAATTCTGATGAAAGTATGGTCCACTCACTCCCCCTCACCTTTCCCTCTTCCCCTCTACTGTAAAAGCTTTTTCATACCTCTTTTATGTGAAGTGATTTACCTCATTCTACCTCCCCCTTTCTTTTTCTCCCAGTACATTCCTCTCTCACCACTTAATTTTATTTTTCAGATATCATCCCTTCATATTCAGTTTACACCTGTGTCCTCTGTCTATATATATTACTTCTAACTACCCTAATAATGAGAAAAGTCTTATGAGTTACAAGTACTATCTTCCCCATGTAGGAATGTAAACAATTTAACCTTATTAAGTCTCTTATGATTGTTCTTTCCTGTTTACCTTTTTATGCTTCTCTTGAGTCTTGAATTTGAAAGTCAAATTTTCTATTCAGCTCTGGTCTTTTCATCAAGAAAGCTAGAATGTCCTCTATCTCATTGAATATTCATTTTTTCCCTGAAGGATTATACTCAGTTTTGCTGGGTAGGTGATTCATGGTTGTAATTCTAGCTCTTTTGCCCTCCAGAATACCATATCCCAAGCCTTATGGTCCTTTAATGTAGAAGCTGCTAAATCTTGGGTTATCCTGACTGTGGCTCCACGATATTTAAATTCTTTTTTTCTGGCTGCTTGAAATATTTTCTCCTTGACCTGGAAACTCTGGAATTTGGCTATAATATTCTCGGCAGTTTTCATTTTGGAATCTCTTTCAGGAGGTGATAGTGGATTCTTTCAATTTCTAATTTTCCAGCTCGTTCTAGAATATCAGAGCAGTTTTCCTTGACAATTTCTTGAAAGATGATGTTTAGCCTCTTTTTTTGATCATGGCTTTCAAGCAGTCCCATAATTTTTAAATGATCTCTCCTGGATCTATTTTTCAGGTCAGTTGTTTTTCCAATGTGATATTTCACATGGTTTTCTTTTCTTTTCTTTTTTTTTTTCATTCTTTTGGTTTTGTTTGATTGTTTCTTGATTTCTCACAAAGTCATTAGTTTTCATTTGCTCCATTCCAATTTTTAATTGTTTTCTTCAATGAGCTTTTGGACCTCCTCTTCCATTTGACCAGTTCTACTTTTTAAGGCATTCTTCTCCTCATTGTCTTTTTGGATCTCTTTTACCTTTTGGCCTAGTCTGTTTAAGGTGTTATTTTCTTTGGTGTGTATTTGTGTCTCCTTTAGCAAGCTATTCACTTGTTTTTTTTTGTGATTTTCTTGCATCACTCTCATTTCTTTTCCCAATGTTTACTCTCTTTTACTTGATTTTCAAAATCCTTTTTGAGCTCTTCCATGGCCTGAGACCAATTCGTATTTTTCTTGGAGGATTTGGATGTAAGAGCTTTGACTTTGTTGTCTTCTTCTGTATGTTATGATTTTCCTTTTCACCAAGTAACTTTATATAGTTAGAGTTTTTTTTCCCCCATTGTTTGCTCATTTTCCCAGTCTATTATTTGATTTTTAACTCTTTGTTAAAGTAGGGCTCTGCTTCCAGCGTGGAGGGTTCACTGTCTCAACTTCAGGGGTTTTGTGTAACTGTTTTCTGATACTTCTAGTAATCTGTAAGTTTTCAGTTCTTTCAAGGAGGCATGATCTAAGAAGAGGTGTTTACTATTCTCCTGGCCTGTGCTCTGGTCTGTGAGTGAGCACAAGCACTCTTTTCTGCCATGGAACCGTTAGGAGGGTCCTTCCTCCACTGTGGCTGCAAGTACTTTACAAATGTAGATCAAGACCAAAGCCTTTGATAGAGGACTCTTTCTTCCTTGGTGGAGATCAAGGGTATGGGACAAAGTTAGTGAGGAGAAAGGAGAGAAATCTTAGGTTCTTATAGCTTCCAGCCTTGAGAGAAGAGATCCATTATGCCAACCTCTCTTCAGGATACTGAATGGAAAGAAATACTATGGAAAGAAGCTGGTATAAGAGGAGCTGACAATTATCATAATGTCTCTATCCTCAGCTATATTAAAGACTTTGGGGAATTTTACTTTCTCCTTGAATAAGATCTGGAACTCTCTTGGCTGAGCTGAGATATCTTGCTCCTAATGAGAGAGTTTCTTCAATCTGTACTATCTATTATATATTCTCATATGTATATTTTCTTTGATTTCTGTTTTTCTAATTCACTTGGATAAATGGGTTTCTTTACTATTTGCTATGTATGGAAATGGCATCTGGTGGGAAGTTAGAAATGGAATGAATAATAATTTTACTCACCTTGGTTTGCTTGAATTCTTTTATTACCCAGGAGAGGCTAAAATATCCTGTGAATCAAAATCAGCCAATCAGTTGGTGGAATGAGTGTTACTCGAGTTTGGTATATGGTGATCTTTTGTGGTGTCCACTGGATGAATCCAGAACCCCTCTGCTGTGCCAACAACCCCAGGGCTGGCCCAAACTGGTTCACATTGGCCACAAATGGACAGAGTTTGCACAAATATCCTGGTTCTAGGTACTCCATGTTTCTCATATTCTCCTGCCTCCTTTTATTGTAAAACCATACAAATTACTTTCTAAACCCCCAATCTTTAGAAAAACAGGCTAGGTTCTGCTGTTCTCCACGTATGTGCTGTATTTGCCAAAAATGCTTCTGGATTTTGCACTTTAACTGTGCTTCTATTCCATCTGTTCAAGTTGATGTCAATTAATTAAGTTGCCAAATAACCAAATGGTGTCAGAAGTGAGATTGGATTGTGAGTTCAGGATCATATCCTGATGATCCTACCACCTTGGAGACAAAGCTTGGCCAGCTGGAACCACTTGTTTCTGTCCTCTCCAGATGATTGTGTGGTGAGTCCCATGGCCCAACTCTAATCCTGCACTCTAGTCTTTTTTGGTTGAGTCCACTTTTATTGAGTGAGGATTTGGTAAAGGTCTCAGGAGGTGACTCACCAGGAGGAACCTACAGGTAAGAGCTCTCTGTTCTGGTGGCAAAAATCACTTGTTCCAATAGCCTTACAAGCCATTGATTTTAGTCTGCTGGCCCTAAAATCCATTTGGTTTAGTTTTTAGTCCTATGGCTGTCTGTCTTAGTTCTTCAGCCTAAAAGCTGTCTGTCTCATACCATCAGTAATAATAACAGCTCTGAGAAACCAGTTAATAATTGTCTTCCCATCCAGATTGCAGCCTACTGTATATTTTGGCAATCCAGTCCTGATACTTCTAAATCAACATCATGGACCCAAAACCTGCAGGTATATAACTAATTGGCAGAAATTGAGCCAAAATGACTCCCATTACCTTTGGCCAACTTGGGATTCTTCTGATTGGGATAAAATAAATTACCTTAAGAAATGTCTTGAGGAAGCTGGCAAGAAGGGAAGCAAGGTGTTGCAGTGGCTAGAGCACCAGCCCTGGAGTCTGGAGGACCTAACTTCAAATATGGCCTCAGACACTTACTAGCTGTGTGACCCTGGGCAAGTCATTTAACCCCAATTGCCTAAAAAAAGAAAACTAAATACCCCAAATGGGATGTTTTCAATAAATGGCTACCCAAAATCACCAAGTGAGAAGCCTTTTGTAACTTGGATAAAAGCTTAGAAAGAATTATCCTCTCTATGTGTCTGTCTTATTGCTTTGTCTGTGTTTGTGTCTTTGTAAAATGCAAGAAAATCTTTGTTTTGTGTGATGTGTGTGTTGTGTGCAGATTCTCTTACCTTGAAAGATTTATAATGCAGCCAGTCAGAAAAATGTCTAAAGGCTGTAGCCAAACAGTTTAGAACCCTGGGAAAGATTAGTGAACTTTCATACTTGAAGCAATTGTTCTAGTAAGCAGTACTAACTTCCACTTTAGGCTTTCTGTGGGAGATTAAGTCATAAGAAAAGAGAAAAAGAAACCAGATCTGCAAGACACTTTTTTTTCTCTGTCATTCAAGCTTTTACTATGTTGGAATAACAGAAATAAAATTGGATAATCAAAGTTTATAGAACTGCTAAAAACATTTTGGTAGATTTTGGAGTTTTGGAGATTAATCATTAAGGAGTTTGAAGATTTATCATTTTTAATATTGCAGGGGAGAACTCCTGGGATTTTAGGTAATTCCAGGAACTCTCCCTTCTGCAATATCTTAGTGAGTTTGGGGTGCCACTCTGTAGAATTTGTTTTAAGGAAAAATAAGAATTAAATTCTATAAGAGTTCTGAAGATAGATAGCTTCATTGTTCTAGGTCAGTGAAGGAAAGTAGCTAGTTTGGAAGCAATCCCAGAGTGAAAAAAAAAAAAAGGATTCAGTTTGCTCCTTACAGCCAAAAGGATTAGACAAATCAGCCTTCATGATTAGACAAATTAGGGGAAATTATTAGACAAAGTAATAAGAAAAAGCTGTAATGCAAAAGTTTTTAATTAAATGGAATGGTAAATTTTGAGAAAAGCAGCAGAATTAGACTGTTTTCTCTAAGAATTATATACATATGTACACAATTAGCTTCCAACTTTATCTATCATGGAAACTCAGGCTTTGAGTATATTTTAGTAATAACTATTCAAATTTGGATTAAGGATTATACACCTAAATTGTAGTGATAATGGTAAAGAAAGTGAAAGTATTTTAAAGGATTATCTGATAATACTAAAGGGCAGAAGAGCTCATTTTATATTTGGACTCTCATAAATTTTTAAAGACTTTTATATGAGGTACAGGATTTAGGTAAGGAAATAAGCAGCAAATGGCATATAAACTGAAATTCTCTGGAGAACCCAATTTAAGTGATTATACTAAATTATATTAAGTCAGAATTATCTAGGAACCTCTATATTTGGAACCAGAGAAACAGAGAGGAGAGGAGAAAAGAAAAGAAGGAAGTTAGGAGCTGCATTGCCCAACTGGAAGTGGGCGATTGAATTCCTAGTGGGACTATTTAGAGATCCTTAACTGAGGACCTCTGTTATACTGACCAGAAACTCAGGCCCAAGGATTGATGCAAGGAGTTTTCTCAGAATTGTCTATCATTGCTAAGGGGAGCTACTAACAAATTGTTGGATTTGTACCTTATAAATATCTCTTTTTAACCCTTCTTTGATCAGAGACCCTCTCCCTTTGATCCTGTTAACCACTCTCATTTCAGATCAGGTTCCCAAATGAAAGTGTTAGAAAAAAAAAATTGCTGGGAAAATGTAGGGAAACTTGAATATGTTCCAGTTGTAGAAATTTATTATCTGTATGTTCTTAAGCAAGCTATCCTATCTCAGGTTGCCTCAGTTTCCTGATCTGTAAGAGAAAAATAATAATGGTATCCACCTCTTAGGGTTGTTGTGAGGATCAAAATGATAAAATGATTGTAAAGTGCTTAACACAGTGACTAGGATTATTTCTTTAATGCCATGTAAGTGTTTTCCATGCCTGATAACTCCAAAGTGGGTTTAAAGGTAATTTAAAGGTAAAGGCCCAAGGTAATAATAAGACTAGTGACTTTTATTTGGGACAATTTGGAAATGCAGTTCACTTGAACTGATGTCATCTGAAGTTTTGTTTCATGTTTTAAATAAATGATATTGTTTGTGTTATCACTGTATTTCTACACTCTTGTGAAATTTGAGGGAAATTGTAGCAGAAATGCTGTAGACAAAACAACTTTTTAATCTGGATGAATTGAGCTTTTAAAAGGATGTGATTAAAAAGATTTGAAAACTTAAATATTTAATGAGGTATATTTTGTTATAATCATAACAACAACAACAACAGTAACTATTATAGTTAATTTTCATTTGAAAAATTTTGGCTATTATAAAAGTATATAGGGTGGCTTATGAGTCAATTATCAGGTATTTGCAGTATGTCTGAACTTTAATAACAACAACAAGAACAACAACAGTAATAATAATAGATAAATGAAATATTAACTGTTAGGTAAATATCAGGAAAGATATTTAAGCCTTACATTGTGGTTAGTGAAATTTTGCTATATGAGTTAAAATTTTTGGGACTGTAATTTACTATTGTTTTGAGCTTTGATTACAGGCATAGTTGTCCGAATTGTCATGAAGGAAATAGTAGAAAATGGCATTGCTACAATCTGGAAACTGCTGAAGGTCTGTGCCTGGGAAACGTTTTGGGGATGATCTTGGCATGGCCTAAGATAGGATTGTATTGACTTTATTTCTCCATTGTGATATTTCCTTTCTGAAAAGGAAATTTCCCCACCTGGTTAGTCCTAAGCCTTGCTTTTAACACCCTGTGGCTACATGACCCACTGTCAGATATGACTCATGCTTGGAATCAAACAAAGTTAAGGGAGTTTTTTCCCCCTGTTATGCCCAGTTTGCTCCCTGGACACATTATTACTCCCAATGGACTGTGTCTTGATTACTCAAGGGTATTCTACAAAGGAGGGAATACATGTGGGGTCCTAACCCAGAAACATGGGGGGAATTTCTGCCCCCTCGGATATTACAGCAAGACTCTTGATGCTGTGGCCAAAGCACTCCCAGGGTGCTTGTGAGCAGTCATGGCAGCAACTGATTTGCTCGAGTCTGTTGCTGATATGGTGTTGAATTCCCTTTTGACTGTATTTGCTCCCCATGCAGTAG
This sequence comes from Phascolarctos cinereus, assembly GCF_003287225.1. Lineage (NCBI taxonomy): Eukaryota > Metazoa > Chordata > Mammalia > Diprotodontia > Phascolarctidae > Phascolarctos > Phascolarctos cinereus. The sequence continues at coordinate 98,793,236 of NW_027556098.1, forward strand.
ATGCTTTCACCACACTCAGCATCGTTAAGCCATTTGCCTGACCAATTTAGAAGCCGGCCTCCTCGGTAGGCCCAGCATCACCATTAAGCCCATCTGAAGAAAGCTCCTGGACTATTGAGCTCACTAGTGACCTGACTGTAGTTATCCAGAGGGTCAGAAGCCACTGACTGCAAGTGTAGACTGCTCCTCCAAAGAGATGAAGAAGATGACATCCAGTGTAGACAGTGGTCCCAAGACTCAGGACATGGGCTGAATAATGTTGAATATTTTATCTTGCTTTGTTATTGCTTTTTTTTTGTTATTGTCTTCTTGCATGTTTCGATGCGAATCTTTGGAGCTCCTATACCTGTCTTCTTATTACCTTGGTCTCTTGTTACTTCCTGAGGATCTCTATTTACTGGCCCTTACTATGATTTCCCTAATTAGGTTGTTCTTGGTTGTTCCCCACTGTCTTGCTAGACCCTTGCAAACCCTGGCCTGAGGGTCCAACTTGACCTTATCTCTATTGCTGGGACTTTAAGTTTATTTCTTCACTTAACCAAATGCAGGGCTTGTGTATGTGGGAACCACACCTCCCTTGCTCAGCAGGTACCCCATGGTAGGTGTGAGGTCTCAATCCTGGAGCTAAATAATGGTTAGTGGACTGCCCTCCATATGACGTCCCCAGGGTTTGTGTTTTATTCCATAATTTATCATGTGAGATCTCAAAATCCTTCAACATCACCTCTCAAGCCTTTTAAAGGTTCAGGGAGAAATAGATTCCCTCTCTGCCATGGTCCTTCAGAACTGGCAGGTCCTTGATGCCCTCACTGTCATGCAGGGGGGTGCTTGTGCCTATATTAAAGAGCAATGTTGTATCTATGTCAACTGATCTGGCGCCATTCATGGTGATATCTGTCTACTTTGGGAGATCAACCTCTTTGATTCCTTGGGGCAAAGGTCTGGTGACATCTTTAGCTGGCTCACTGGAGGAGTAGGTTCTCTCCTCCACTCTATTCTTTTTGGCTTCCTGACTATCCTCATTGTTATAGCATCAGTCTATGCTTACAGTCTAGTGCTTCTTGAAGCTTGCTTTGTGTAATTAACAAAATCATGTGCCAGCAAATTTTGCCCCTTGGTGTTTGGGGGAGTTTTCTTTGAACCACCTTGACAAAAAGGTTGGAATGTAGAAATGTAATGAATAATGAGTTTACTGATCACCTTGATCTCCTTGAGCTCCCTTATTATCCAGGAGAGCTTCCTTATTATCTGTGAGTCAAAATCAGCCAGTCAGAAGGTGGAATGAGTGTTGCTCAAGTTTGACATACCAGTGATCCTTTGCGTTGTTCACTGGATGAACCCAGAACACCTCTGCTGTGCCAATAATCACAGGGCTGGCTCAAAGTGGTTCACACTGGCCCCAAATAAACAGAGCTTGCACAAACATCCTGGTTCCAAGTACTTTATTCCTCCTATTCTCCTGCTTCCCTTTGTTTTAAAACCATATAAACCACACTCTAAACCCCCAATCTTTAGAAAAGCAGATTAGTTTTGCTTTTCTCCACATATTGTACTCACCAATAAGTGCTTTGGGGTTTTTCATTTGAACTGTGCCTCCATTCTCTGTTTTCAGGCAGATGCTATACCCTAATTAATCAAATTGCCAATTAATCAGAAGGGAGTCAAGTCTTGGATATAAAGATTGGGGTCCCCCTTTCTTTATCAATGAATAGTGATCAGGAGTTTAGCTTAAACCTTAAAGTTACTTCCCCTAGACTAACAATATTTAAGGGAGCATATGGGATTTAATTTTACCCCAGTAGCCATTTTCTCTAAAGAGATCAGAATGGTAGGCTTCTGGCCCCAACCTCCTGCTTCCTCTCCTGGCAGGAACTTAGTCTCTCTTGCTGAAGGGTGGGAGAAAGAGACAGTGCAGAAGTCTATTCTTGCTTCCCTTCAAGACACATTGAGAAAATTACTGAAAATATCAAAATTATTATTTCTTCTAGTTTCTTTTTTTTTTTATTGATTTCTACTGTATTGATTCTACAATGTAATTGATTTTATACTGAATTAGTTTTGTAATTGAGTTTGTATCTGCCTAAGGCCACCTTGCTACATCCTTGAGTTGAGCTCAGGAATTTGTCTTTCCCTCTGACTTCATTTAAAGGTATAATTAAAATAAAGGTTGTTATTTCTCATACTGGTAGCCTCTGCAATACCTGCTGCCATCCTCAAAAGATATATCCTTTATTCTTGTCTGTCCTAATACAATTATGGGAGATTTTATCTCCTCTGAGATAACACCACGTCTGGTAGTTGTTATCCACTAGTAAATATTACAAGAGACAGACGGGTCCCAGAAGGTGATTAACATTCCTTAGTTGTCAGAGAGGAGCACGACTAGCCTCATCTGAATGCCAGCCCACTTTTCTTAGTATAGCCAATTGTAACATTCCACAATTACCAAGACCCCTTCTTTTCTTGTGTGTTAATAAAAAGGGTCTTTCCTCCTCATTGGAGTTGCTGGCTTTACTGAGGCAGCCAGTGTGAATCATTTTGTTTACAGTTATGTGCATTGCTATTAATAAACTGATTTTGTTTGGGGTATGTACCTCAGTTTACCTTTATTAAGTTTACTTGAGACACTATACCACACAAATATTATCTGATTTAATTCTCACAACAACCCCAAGGGGTAGGTGTTACTATTATCCCCTTTTTTAGTTGAGGAAACTGAGACAGACAAGGGTTAAGTAACTTTTTTTTTTTTGTGAGACAGTTAGGGGTAAGTGACTTGCCCAGAGTCACACAGCTAGTGAGTGCTATGTATCTGAGGCCGGATGGATTTGAACTTAGGTCCTCCTGACTCCAAGGCTGGTACTCTATCCAGTACTCCATCTAGTTGCCCCAAGGTTTAAATGACTTACCCAAGCTTATACAGATATTAATTGTGTGAAGCTGGATTTGAACTTAGGTCTTTTTGAATCCAAAGACGAGTACTCTATCCACTGTACCTCTTGCTGCCTTGTGAGCTCCTTGAGATGGAGACTGTCTTTTGCCTCATTTTTGTAACCCCAGCATTTAGCATAGAACTTGGCTCATAGTAAGTGCTTAGTAAGTATTTATTGCCTAACTGGCAAGAGTCAGAGGCAGCTTGATGGCTCAGTGAATAATAAAGCACTGGGCCTAGAGTGAGGAAGACCTGAGTTAAAAATCTAGCCTCAGATACTCACTAGCTATGTGAACCCAGGCAAGTCATTTAACCTCTGTTTGCTTTAATCCACTGGAGAAGGAAATGGTGAACCACTCCAGTGCCTTTGCCAAGGAAACCCCACACAGGGTCACAAAGAGTTAGACATGACCAAACAACAACAAAAACAATTTGTTTCATGAATAAAATAGAGATGAGATAATTCTAGATCAGGGTTTCTTAACCTTTTTTGTATCATGGACCCTTTCTCAGAATAATATTTTTAAATGCACTAAAGAAAATACATAGTCATTACAAAGAAAACTACATTAAAATAAAGGCACCAAAAGCCTTTTTTTCTTTTAAAAAGAACCTGTATTAATTACCATTAGAATGCTAGATCTTCAATCTGGAATGAATAATTTCTTTACTTTCAAGTTCAATTCAATTTAACAAACATTTAGCAAATACCAACTAGGTACTGTGAGCACTGTGTTAAGTCTGTGGAGAGATACAGAGCTCAAATAAGATGTACTTGCACCAATGAAACTGATGTGATAAAGGACATAGCACATAGATAACTGAACATAGGAAGGAAGAGAAAATTATTTTAGATGCATAAAAGGGAAAATCCAGCTACCTGTCACCATATTTTTCACACATATGAAGTTTATACATAATAGTAGAAATAGTATATAACACATTTTAGAGAGAGGTATAAAATATGAAGTTTGAGATGGGAAAGATTGCTATTAACTACAGGAATCAGGGAAAGCATCATGAAGATGTCATTTGATCTTATCTTTAGGGGATATTTGAGAATTCAACAAGTTAGGGGTGAGTAAGAAATGTGTTCTCTCTCTCTCCATATATATATATGTATATATATATACACACATAATACATATAAACACACATGCAAAAATATGTATGAAGATATGTATGTGTATATATGAATATATGTATGTGTATAGTAAAGTTAACAGAAACAAGAAAAAAAACATAGGTTGTTTTTAGGCATTAGCACTATGTAGTTTCTGGAGCACAGCGTAGTAGTAAGAGACTAGTGTGGGAGACCAGTATGAGATAAGCTTGAAAAGGTGGGTATTTAGTGCTTTGTAACTTATTGTCTTAAAGAGTTGAGCTGAAATATTAAGAGATTATAGGTTACATAGCCACTACAGTTCAGAAATGGGACTTAAATACAGGTCTTCCAGGCTTAGAGGCCAGCTCTCCATCCTATCCCATGCCACCTCAAATAAACCATGCATAGCAGAGGTGCATGACTTCATACCCAGTCTTCTTTTGGGGTTATTTGTAAATTGGTGTAGTTCTTAAGTTCATAATAAAAAAGAAAATGCAAAACAAAAATAAAGAATAAAGGAGGAAGAAAATAAGGGGAAAAAAGGTGGGGGTGGTATCAGATCAATCAACCAAAACATCAAGCATTTATTGGACACCTACTATGATGAAATGTTTTGTATAGCAGGAAAGGGAATTTTAACTCTAACTGGTGTCCATAAGAAATCAAGGACAATTTTGGAATAGAAGAGTAATATGACCAGGTCTAGGCACAGGGCCAACTTTTATAGTAAAATAATCCACCAAAACCAAAAGTCAAATATATAGGGTCTAGATAAATGAGTTTGGGGGTATAATTTATTTTTTTAATTTTTTTTCCATCTGTTTGAATTTGTTTTGTTTTTGTAATATCATGTCATGGAAAAGACAGTAAAGACCCAGCTTCCAGTAACTGCCACTTATTTATTACCTGGGTCAAGATAAAGAGTCCCACTCAAAACACTCCCAGAGGTTAGCTCACCCTTTACCTTCTCTCAGGAAGGACACTCTGCAACCTTCCCCAATAACCATTTCAAATCTCTTACACCTCTTTTAGTCTCTCATTACATTTAACCCAAGTTCCTCCTGCTTCAATTTAAATCAATTAGCTCTTGTTCAATCCTCAGTGAAGATGGAGAACAGCCAGCCCTCCTCCTCCACATAATAGTCCTTCATATACTGAATACTATTATAAAGTGACATTTTAGCCTCATCTCCTCCAAGCTAAATAATTCTAATTCCTTTAAGCTATAGTCTTTGGTCTCATTTTCCAACCCTTTAATCATTTTCGTTACTTTTTTAAAAAGATCCTGTCAAGGTAGATGGGAAATCTATGAGGTGTGTGTAGGACTATTGTGTGGCAGAGAGTAAAAAATAACCACTCTCTGGCACAGTGAAGGTCAGATCATTGCAGAAATGAAAAAATGTCGTGGGGAGGCTTATAGTGGAGCCTTGATTCTTTTGAGTACTCCCCAACCAACTTGTTGAAATAACAGTAGGTGACAGAGACACTGGGGCATACGGTTTTGAGACTTTGAGTACTTTGCATTTTCAAATGTTTCCAGGAGAATCTGATACTTGAATGAATATTTAAATGATGACTGTGAATTCAGCAAGTTTAGAGAGAGTAGAAGGATTTTCCAATTAAAGGGAGTGACTTGGATTAAGACATAGGGGTATGAGAGAGTTCAGTCTATGTTTGGTGGGGAGGAGAGTTCAATTTGATAAACTAGAGAAGTAGGGTGGTACCAGATTGTGCCAGGCAAAGGAATTTGAAATTTAATTGAGAGGCAATAAGGAGCCATTGACAATTTTGGAATAGAGGAGTCACAATGCCAGATATGTGCAGTAGCTAGTACTGGAGACAATATTTAAGGATGTACTTTTTTCATGTTTTGGTCGATTTGTATCTTAGAAAGGGTGTGTTCTTTTTAGAGTTGGCTTGACCAGAGTAAAAAAAGTGTAAAGGAGTGTGCACACTTCTTTGTTCCTTTAGGAGGTATCAAGGAGTTTTTTAACTTGAGTGGATTATCAAGGCTTGGCCATTGGGTGAAGGCAGCTGACAGCACACAGGAGGCATCTAATGAGTAGCTGAGAGGATCAGCCACGCCCACTGAAATTATATTAAAAAAAAAAGCAAGCCAGTCAGCTGTGAAGAGAGGAGTTCAAGTAGTTAAGAACAAATTCAGCTCCTGGGGATGATTCTGACCTCTCTCCCACCCCACTTGGCAACAGAAACAAACCAGGTGTATGTGTGTGGTGTATCACAGGATACCTCATCATTTACCTTTGCCTTCCTCTGCTGTGCAACACATGGGTCATCACAGGGTTTAGAGCTGGACTGGAAAGGACCTTAGAGGTCATCTAATCCAGTGGTGCCGACTTTAAATAGAAACAGGTGGCCACTAATCCATATACAAGAATCCCTGAGGGCTGCTTATTGACTTGTTTTAAAATGTAACATTACCTATTTTTTTTATTGTATTTTTAATTTATTTTGTTAAATATTTTCCAGCTACATTTTGTTCTTGCTTGAACCAAACTTGGGAGTCAGACATGTGACTTGAGGGCTATGTATCTGACACCTCTGTTAGCCCAATTACCCTCATTTTGTAGCTGAAGAAAGCGAAACCTAGCAAGGTTAAGCTATAATGCTTTACAGGCATCAAGTAGCAGAGGGGGGATTGGAACCCCAGATCTCTAGATGTTTTTGTGCAAGGCTGCCTCTAGAGACCATAGCAAAAAACAGAAAGACAGTAACCAACCTTGAGTTAAGTACAATGGGATTCTTTCCAGATAGAAGAGTGTTTGGAAGCCTCGATGTTACTTTAGGTCTTGTTGGTAGTGGGGAATGCTTAGGGATCAGAGTGGAGAACTTTGAGGCACCTTTGAAAAGGAAAAAAAAAAGAATGTATCTAAGAGCCACTTTAACTGTTAAAGTTGATAATTATTTTAAACATTCATACTGTGCAGAAATAACCAACTTTACCTCTGGGACTTTTTCCTGGAAATTCTAAATATGGTAAAATGAATCTTTGGAAGAAGCTTCCCCCACCCCCCTCTTTTCTTTCATCAAAGATCTGGGGATTTCTGTTGTTCTCTGTTGTTATGGGAAAATAAACAGTCCTGAATTCAGAACTTCAGGGGTGGAACTACGTAGGGATTTTTCAGAATGACAGGTTTGTAACTAACTCATACTATGTGCTCCATCCATTCCCAGAGTATTCATAGCATCATGGGATCACCATCAATCATCAAGCATTTCTATTCCAACCTATGCTAGGTAGAACAGAGCCAGCCTTGATCTTAAGGATCCTAAATCCCATTATGGACCTGGAGTTAGATTGAACCTAAGAGGACATCTACTCTAACTCCACCATTATTCAAATGAGGAAAATGAGGCCTGGGCAAGTAATGTGATTTATCCAAGGGTGCACAGGTAAATTGGTTCTAGGTTCTGGGGTTCCAGATCCGGTACCTTTTCATAGCAACACACTAAATTCTTCCAGTTCCTATTATCACTCAGGTTGTTGTTGTTCAGCCGTTTCAGTCATGACTCTTCATGACCCCTTGGCAAAGGGGTTTTTCTTAGCAAAGATACTAGAGTGGTTTGCCATTTCCTTCTCTAGCTCCTTTTTACAGATGAAGAAACTGAGGCAAACAGGGTTAAGTGACTTGCTAAGGGTCACACAGGTAGTAAGTTTCTGAGGCCAGATTTGAACTTAGGAAGATGAGCCTTCCTTACTCCAGGCCTGGCACTCTATCCACTACACCATCTGGCTGTCCTTTTCATCTCTCAGGCTACTTGAGACTAAATCAGAGACTTTTACTACTGGAAGGATGATTAAGTATCATTTGGTATAACCTATCTGAGGGTCCCTTCCTCCTATCCCCTCCAATTTTACAGATGAGGAAACTGAATCCTAGAAAATGATTTGCTGAAAGTTGCTTTTAGTAAGTGAGGGGTACTGGGACTTGAACTCAGGTCTTCTGACTCTAAGTCCAATGTTCTTTCCATTTTTCATCATTAGACCATCTTCTTTTATAAAGGTGTTCAGAATATCCTCTAGCATCCAATATACACAAGGGAATCGATCTTTCTGGCATACCGTTTTCATACCAATGTTTCTGACAGGTTATGGAGGTTTCCATGATGCCCTCTATCTAGAGGGATCAAAAATACAAAACAACAAATAGTAAGCACCTAATGTGTGCAAAGTACACAGTAGGTGAACTTTAGATAGGTGACAGTTCCTATGGTAAAGGAGCATACAGTCTAAATGAGGATGAGAAATACATACTAATAGTTATAATACAAAATAATATATGACAAATGTATTATAAAAACAATACTTTGTGAAGTATAAAATTTTTTATCAACTAGGAGTGGGATATGACTACTATCTACCAAGGTTCCCTCCTTCTCTCCACAAAGTGAGTTATGATAATATTTTTCTGAAGGGGAAACAAAAGCTGTCCCTGGGACTTGACTGGCCCAGGAGGCTGAGGCTCAAGCTGAGGCTCTCTTGACACAGCTTCCCGGTGAGTTCTGACCATATTGCCATGGCTTCCTGGCAGGGAAGTGCTGATCCATATTTAACAACTGGATGGGGCAGAGGGGGGAGGAATGCAGGTACAACACAGATGTTTAATTTGCATTTTTAATATTTTCTCCATCACTTCCTTAAAGATTAGACAATTAACCAAACAATAAATCAAGCCCTGATTTATCTTGTTCCATTCATTAAGTTTCAGTGAATGATTGTACAATAAATAAAAGTCAGGAGGAGAAGCATGTTTGGAAGGTAAGACAATCAGCCAGATGGCTTTAAACATGGGTGCCTTAAACTCCACTTTTAGTATGGGGAGGGGAGAAAGTACCAAAGGGAGGTCAGACCCCTGAGCCTGCCCAGTGAGAAGAGACAGGTTTCTCTAGGAGGATTATCCCTTACTTTTTTCATTTGGAAGGAGGGAAAGTCTTTAACCACATTCTGCCCTCTACAATACTTGATGGTAACAGAGATAGAGTGAAAAAAATATAATCAAAACAATAGTCTATATACACACATATACATAGTATTATATAAAACATGCATATATGTAATTGTATGCATATAAAGTATAATAGTACGTATATGTGTATATGTATGTGTATATACATATATACATATGTACACATATCTACATGCATATTATGCAAATGAAGACAACATCAAATGGTTGCCAGACTTAGGGTAATACAATGGTTCCTTATGAGGCAGGATGGTATAGCAAAGCCCTGAAATCAGGAAACCTCAATTTGAATCCTGGCTCTTACAATAGTTGTATGACCTTGGACAAATTAGTCCCTTAAACATTAGCCTCTTTTTCCTCATCTGTAAACAGTGAAACTTAATACTTAACTCACTGTTTGTTGTGAGGAAAAGGGCTTTGCAAACTTCAAAGTGCTATGTAATTGTTAGTTATTATTACCTTACTAATGCACACAGTTCTCATTTTTTTGGAAGAGTGGTAAAAAACCAGGAGGGTATGGTTACTGGTAGAGGCCATAGAAGCTGTGTAAAATAGAGGACAGATCTGGCTGGATTCAAGTTGTTTCTGACACATATTGGCTGTGTATTTGGGCAAGTTACTTAACTTTCTTAGTGCCACTAGATAACTCAAAGTTGCACATCTGCATTGATAGGATGGGGTTTTTTCATGGGTGTTTTCACCAATAAAATCACAGGTCTACATCTTTTCCTCCTTAGAGAGAAAAAAAATGTGAATGTATCCAACATTTTGCTTAATTGTTTATTTTTCCTTAGCTTTGTTTGTTAGTTATTTTGTATTTTTGTTTGTGCTTATGCTTTTACTTGCAATACTTTTGGCTCTTGTTCATATATTTGACCACTTGTAGTTAATGGAAGTTAAAATTTATCAGTTAGGAAACCCCCCCCCCCACAACTCTTCATTGGTTCTATTGACAAAAATCTGAAATGAAATGATGACCATTCTGGATATTATTTAATAATATTGCTATCATTTTTTTTCTTGGCTTTCTACAGTAGAATTCACACTTAACTTCCAATTTAGTGCTCTCTGAGCAGCCAATAAAAGTCAGATTTAACAAAAGAGTGCTTCTGGGTGTTAATACTAAGTAGGTATGGGAAAATGGACAGAGGTATTCAGGAAGTTCTCTGATAGATATTTCTGAGAGCTTCTCAGAATGTCTAAGTTAAGAATGGAATGGATCAGGGTGGAGGTGAGATTCTGCATTGAGATTTACCTAAGAGAATTCTTTGCAAAGGATCTTAGTGACGCATATTTATATTGAACTTTCAAGAGTATACACAGAAACATTTGGAAGCAAGCAGCAGACTCCCACCACTGTCTATATATAGGACCTTCGGCCATTTCAGCATACCAGAGGAGCCTCATTAATTTGCTCCCATTATAAGTATATGAACTTTTCCTTTTTTATCTGACTCTCTTTGGTGGGTAAGAGAGGCACAGCTCTTATACCTGTTTATGTTTAGTTCATGTAATAACTACTCCAGGAGGCTACAGAGATAGAAAGAATCTGACACTGGAAGGATTTGAGTTCTTATCTAGAAAGGAAGGAGGGATGGACAGAGAGAGAGAAGAAAGGGGGAAGATGGGGAGAGAGGAGAATGAAGGGAGGGAGGAAGGAAAAGAGAAAGGCAGGAAAAGAAGGAGAGGGGAGAGGATGAATGACAGGGACAAAGTGAGTGAGTGTTTGAGAGAGGAAGAGTGAGAGAGAGGAAAGTGGGAGAGATGGATAGATATTTATTAGCTTATTATAGTCCATGTTAATTTTTACCTTTTTCCCCTCTCAAACTAATATAGTCAGTTTATTAAGGAAGAGCAGAAAGAAGGGCATGAGGGCTGTTGTAATGATATGGCATTTTCCCTTTTTTTTCCCAATCACCAGAAATTCCATTGGGCATAGAAGTGTTGCCAGGTGGGCTGGAGAGTCAGGAGAGATGGGATATGGGAATCAGGAAAAAAATGTAGGTAGTAACAAGAGAATCCAAAACAAATGGGAGAGCCAGTGCTCTATGAAGTTTTCTTTGGGTGTCATGCAGGGGCTGATTTTGTGGGTTGATAATACTTCAATCCAAGTACATTGGGGTTTAGGGTAAAATCTGCAGCCTCATCGACTAAATATTGTGCTTATTTCATAACCTTGCTTACTAGAGGTCTTATTTCTTCTCAAAATGCAGCATGGTGTAGTTTATAGGGTACTAGACTGGGAGTCAGGAACACCTGTCTTCAAATCCTGCCTTAGACACTAGAGAAATGACTATTTACCACACACATTGGGTATTTTTTTTTAAAAATAGGTTTTTATGGGTATCTTTTTTAACATCACCAAAATTTCTTCCACAATCCTTTCCCTGCCCTCTCCCAGGTAGCTATATTTTATAATTAATAATGTTTTTAAGAATAAAAAAAGAAATAGAAGAGGAAAAATTTTTTTAGAATCCACTTATTTGTGAAAGTCTGAAAATACACACCACACCACATTTGTAGACCTCTCACCTCTGCAAAGTATTAGAGTAGGGATGTCTTCTAGTTTCTTTTCTTTGGAACCATGTTTATTCTTCATAATTTTGCAACATTCATTTTTTTCATCATTTAGTAATTGTTCTTTCCATTTACATTGTTGTAGTCATGTATATGTATACTGTTTTCTTCACTCTGTTTAATTCACTCTGCATCAGATCATTCAATTCTTTCCTTGTTTCACAGTATTCATCGCATCAAGTAAAGTCAACAAGCATTTATAAAGCACTTCGCATATGTCAAGCACTGTGCTAAACTCTGGGAATAAAAGTACAGTCAGAAAGAAAGACAATCCCTGCCCTCAAGGAGCCTATATTCTAATGGAAGAAGGGAACATATAACAGGAGCTGAAGAACAATGGAGGAGGCAGGGTAAAGTAAGTCTGTGGTGTCAGGAGTGCAGCCTGGAGATGAAATGAACAACATATAGCTGGCCTCAGCCCTCAAAATACAAGTTCTAGAGAGGAACCAGTCAATCAGAAGAAGAAGCCACATAGCAGAGGGTATTTCTGATGTGAAAAGTGCAGGGGTGAAGTGAACATTCAAGTCGAAGAGTTTTCTGTGGCATGATAGTGAAAATCCAGTCAATATCCATTGTTTCTGACAGAGTAATATTCCATTTCATGCATATACCACAATTTGTTCCAATATTCCTCAAGTGATGGGCATTTACTTTATTTCCAATTCTTTGCTATTACAAAAATTGCTGTTGTATATGGAAAATCTCTTCTTTTCAATTATCTCCTAGGTTTTTTTTTTTTTTTAAAAAAGCCCAATAGTGGAAAATCTGAGTCAAAAGGTATGAACATTATGATCACTTTATTTGCGTAATTTAATTTGCATGATTCCAAAATAATTCCATTTGGAAGCAGTCTAAAATGGTTCCACTGATTCACATCCCCTCTAATAATTATTCCCAGCTCAGTGCCATAGTAGATTAAGCACTAGACCTGGAATGCAGAAGATCTGAGTTCAAATCTAGCCTCAGATATTTGCTAGCTGTGTGACCCTGGGCAAGTCACTTAACCCTTTCTGCCTTAGTTTCCTCATTGGTATAAGAGGACTAATAGTAGCAACTAACTCACAAGGTTGTTTTGAGAATCAAATGGGATAATCTTTGTACTTTACAAACCTTAAAGTACTATGTAATACTATATAAAATAAATATATTTTGTCATCTTTGCCAGTTTTTAGGGTGTGAAGTGTTACATCAAAGTTGTTTTTATTTGCATTTCTCTTATTATTAGTGACTTGGAGCATTCTTACATATGATACTGCAATTCTTCTTCTGAGAACTATTTGTTAATATCCTTTGACCAGTTATCTACAGTAGGCATTTAACCAAAGTTTATTGAATGAATAAAAAAAAATCCAGCCCTAATTTCAAAATGAGGGGATTGGACTTTATGTCTTGTCGGGTTGTCTACATTTCTGAACCGGTAATTTGCTGCTGTCTCCTTCAGGAAGAACTGCCTACTCACAAGAACAAATTAGAGATCAGTCCTTTCTTCCCTGGATCTATTGATGGAAACTTAATGAAATAAAGACATTTTAAAGTCTGGTCTTTCTGCCTTTTCTTCATTATTCTCACTAAAATGGAAATGCAATCTTCGTAATGATCAACTCATTACATTGTAGACTGCTGAAGCACATTTGAGAACAATCATAGGTGGAATCTTGATAGAATTTTGAGGTACCTTTTCAAACTAATCTTTCCTTCCTCTCTGGAATTTATGCTATATGCCACGAATAATGTAGCATAAAGAAAACTCCTGGCATGTTGAGGGGTGGCAATCTCAGCTGGCAAGTTCCAGATGATGTTACTGCAGAATGGACAATTTAATTTCCTTGGAATGCAGAAGGAAAATTAATTCCTTTTGGATACTAAACTTTGAACACCATCGTAGCAGTGTGTGCCTGCCACTCTAAAAGACTCCAAGTTAGAAGACGTTGATCCTGGAAAGAGGCAGGGAGGAGAATTTTTGTCTTCTTTTAAAGAAGAAAAATTAGAAATAAGGGGTGATATTATAAATGGTTTGGAGGAATGGGAAAATATTTCAGCAGTCTTTCCTCCTTCCCTTCCTCTCTCCCTCCCTCCCTCCCTCCCTTCCTTCCTTCCTTTATTTCTTCCTTCCTTTCTTCCTGCCTCCCTCCCTTCTTTTTTCTCTCTCCCTCTTCCATTTCTTCCTTCTTTAATGAATGTATTCTCCACTATCTGCCAAATTAATATTTCTATCTGACCACGTCACTATTTAACAAAAAATATCACCAGTGTCTTCCTATGTATTGTCTCTTGCATAAAATTCAAAATCCTCAACCTGTCCATTGAAGGCCTCCACAGTCTGGCTCTACCTTTTCAGTATTATTCCATATTATCTTCCCCTGTCTCCTTCACACATTCTTCATTCCTATTAAACTGGACTTCTTGACATCTCCCAACATAGAATTCCATCTTTGGCCTCTGCCTTTCCACTCAAAAATTCACTTCCTCCTCAGTTCTGGCCTATAGGATCTTTACCTTTCTTTGAAGCCAAGTTCGAGTGCTACCAACTACAATAATCAGGCTTTTCCTCACCTTAACAATCATTAACACTCCCCTCTTGACATTGCTTTGTATTATTCTATATTTACCTGGCAATGTAAATGTTGAATCTCCCCATTATTATGTAAACTCCTTGAGGGCAAGAATTGTTTCATTTTTATATTTGTGTCCCTAGCATCTAGCAAGGTACTTTGCAAATACCTACACTTAATGTTTGTCACATTCCTTCCATCAGAAGGCAAAGGAAAAGGGCAAGGGAATCACCCAACTTTATTCCTTAAGGATGACATATCTTGTTTTTGTTTTTTGTTTCCTCTGAATACATAGTGAAAAGGGCATGAGACCTTTTCTTCTTCAGACTCTGAGGTGTTCAAATTGGAATGATCATTGCAAGGTCTTTACCCTTCTTTCTTGTCTTCCCAGCTCAAATCACCTAAATCACCAGATCCAAGTTTTGGGGTTAGTTTCAGTTGTCCCCTTATTGTAGGGTTTCAGGAAGAAACAGGCAGGTGGCAAGTCATAAAAATCCTGTACTAGATTGAAAATGAAAAGCACTTTGGTTTCAAATTTCGAACACTTATCTCAGAGTGGGTCAGTTTAAAACAGTTTTTGGATACCCTCTGAGGTCAGACATTGTCAATATCCCAAAGGGAAATTTCTTTTCTTGCCACTTATTTGAATATTTATAGTTCTTACAGTAGCATGGCATCATTTAAGGCCGTTATTGGGTTTCCTTAGTGAGTCAGATTCTTTATGATAGGTAAGCATATATGCTGCTTACAGAAAATTCTAGAATAGCATTCTGAATGTATTTTTATTTTAAAATTTGTAGATTTTCTAATGCTAATCCAAGAGAATAATATAGTCCACTATTCAGGAATATGTGTAACAATTAGGCAGCATGATACAGTGGGAAGGGTCAGGGCTTTGAAGTCAGAAGATTTCAGTTCAATGCCCAGTTCTGCTATGTATTTTGTATATACTTATTTGTGTATATATGGTCTTCTCCTATAAAATGTAAACTACTTAAGGACAAGGAGTATTTGATCATCATATTCCCAGCACTTAGCACGTGGCTTCCCGCATAGTAAAACATTTTATAAATGTTTGTTGATAAATTATGTGACCATGGACAAGTTACAACCTCTTAGGACCTCAGTTTTCCTATCTGTTTTAATGAAAAAGTTAAACTAGATTTTCTCTACACTCCCATATAGTTATGAAACCAAAACTTCCAACCAATTGGAAAAAGGATAGATTGAGAATGTATTTCAGCTGCTGCCACATTCCCTTAGTTTTGTGCACTGCGGGTGGGTGGTTCTAGGAAGTTCTATAGCTCTTTGTGCAGTTTTGTGCAGTTGTGCAGTTTCTTTGTGTGAGTTTTCTCTTACCTCAGTGTGACAACTCCATGTGGCCATATGCCACAAAATGACATTAAAGTGCTTCACTAAATAGTGCTCTCCCCTCATTGGAATCCTTAGCCTTAGTCAGTGAGTCAACAAACATTTATTGGGTCATCCAATAAATGACAGGGGTGAATGACAGGGGTGGAAGGGAAAGAACAATTGTACATTTTTATCTAGGGTCAAACAATAGGAAATGGGCTGAAGTTGAAGTAAGAATCTTGTATTCAGTAATTCCTGGCGTGGATTACTAGTAGAAATTAAGAAATCTTTCCTAAGGTCCAATCTCTAAAAATAGGGCAGACAACCATCTGTATGAAATGGTTTAAATAACGATCTATAAGGAGACAGAAAGAGTCTGGAGAAGTGACAGAAATGTTTTTGTAAAAAGAAGGATTCGTCTATTTAGGATTAAAAATAACAAAGAGAGAGAATGCTGATCTGGGAGTTGACCAAGACAGTTTTCTTGATGAGTTCATTTTGATGAGCTTATAAGACTTTTGGTTGAATTTTCCAATCAGATGTGGGCATACCACTAACATCTTGTGGAGAGGACTAAAGATATTTAAGTCTCAGTTACTGAGGCTGCTTCCAAGATGAATTGGTTGGTTTGGAGTTTCACCTGGGTTCCTTCTGGAGTATGGGTGTCATTGATGGGGATTTTTAATTGCAAGATTAATCTTTACTTCCAAGTCTGGAACTTTTAGAAGGAAGGGCTCATTGGAAGAGCCAACCTTTCATTATAACCTATAAAAAGGAGGTAATAGACCACTTCTTTGTCATCTTTTCCCCTTCTGCCTCTCTTTTGTAGAAATGCTGAAAGGGTGGGGAGCAGATAGTGAGAGGGTGTTCTCTCCTCTTCACAAAAATATTAATGGCTCCTTAGTAAATTAGGGCCATACATCAAAGCAATTGGAATGAGGGCTTCCTGGATTCTAGGAATTTTAAAATGAGGTGTTATAGGGCTATCTAGGCCCATGGATAGTGTATCCAGGAGGTTATTATAGGGAAAATAGGAAGAGACATTCTTGATTAGTTTTAGGAGTGAAGGTAAGAAATAAGGGACAGTTTACACAGAATATATGACAATTAGCTAACAACTACAAGAAAAATGGCCCTGGCTTATTCTCTCTGGTGAGGAATCAAAGGATTTTTGTAGATGCTAATTTCTTCCCCTTGGGATTCTACGTGCAGAATATATAGATTCTATGAGGGAGGGGGATAAACTTCTAATACACAAAGATCTTAACAAAGGCTTACTTATTAATCTAGCTAAGTATAAAAGTGTATATACATGAGTGCAGTTTTTTTAAATTTTCTTTTTTTTCCTGAGGCCTCACAGATAGTAAGTGGCAGGACTAGAACTTGAATCCAAATCCTTTCATTCCAAATGCATCTCTAACCTTGCTGTCAGGGGGCAGCTAGGAGGCCCAGTGGATTGAGTGCCATCCCTGGAGTCAGGAAGACTCATCTTCCTGAGTTCAAAGCCAGCCTCTGACACTTATTAGCTGTGTGACCCTGGGCAAGTGATTCACCCTGTTTACCTCATTTTTCTCAACTGTAAAATGAGAAGAAAATGGCAAACCACTCCAGTTTCTTTGTCAAGAAAACCCCAAATGGGGTCATAAAGAATCAGACATGACTGGAAACAACTGAACAGTAATTCCTGCTATAGTATAGCAGCCTTAAAAGTAACAGTTTTTCAATAAATAAGTTTCAATTTTCTTTCCTCCCTTCTTGCTTCAATTTAAAAATTAGAAGAAAGGAAAAAAAAAGAAAATTTTTGTAACAAATATGCATATTGAAGCAAAACAAATCCCCACATTGGCCAAGTTTAAAAATGTTTTATTCTGCATCTTCAGTCCATTGCTTCTTTGTAAAGAAGTAGTTCTCTAGAGTTGGTTCTCTAGAGCTGTATTGATTATTGAATTAATCAGAGTTCTTAAATCTTGAAAAAAAATTTTTTTTCTGTAAAATGTTGTTATTATGGAATTTTTCCTGGTATTTCTCTTTTCTTTCTGCATCAGTTCATACAAGTCTTCCCAGATTTGTCCAAAATAATCTCTTTCATAATTTCTTATGGCATAATATCCCTTTGCATTCATTTAAAAGGGTTTTATTAATATGTATTGTTTTAAAATTACAAACATTTGCAGATTACCCCTACTCTGTGAAAGGTCTCTTGTAGAAAAGTAAAGTAAAGCAGGTGAGTAAAAACTAATAATACAGTAGCCTCATCTGACAGTACATGAAGCGTTCCACATCTGTAACATTCTCACCTCTCTATTTAAAAAAAATGAACAGAAATTTATCTTTTTTCTCCCTCGTATCTTTGAAAAAGACAAGAAAAACAAATGTGCATAAAACAAATTCACTCAATGGCTGTATACCAAATATGTCTCATTGTGTGCCCCAAATCAATCATCTCTCAGTAATGGATAACATATTTCATCATTGGTATTCCGGAATCATGAATGCTCATTAAATTAATTTTAGTTGTTAAAGCTTTCAAAGTTTTTTTTTAAGCAGTGTGGTTATAGTATAAAGTATAATTTTTCTTTCTGGTCCTACTTTCTTAACTCTGCATCAGTTAATATAAGTCAGCCATTCTCCAATTGATGAAAATCCTCTTAATTTCTAGTTTTTTACCACTTCAAAAATTGCTGCTATAAGCATTTTTGTACATCTTGTTCCTTTCCTTCACTGTTTGATATTTTTGGTGGTATAGGATTAGTAGTGGTATCACTGAGTCAAAGGGTAGGCAGAGTTTAATAACTATGGAGACAGTTCAAATTGATTTCCAGAATGGGTTGTCTATTTCACACCTTCACCAATAGTGCATTAATATGCTTGCTTTTGCCCATTTGTCATTTTCCTTTTCGGTCAACTTTGCAAATTTAATTCATGTAAAATGGAATCTCAGAGTTGATTTAATTTGCATTTCTCCAATTAGTAGTGATTTAGAACATTTTTCCCCCTTATGGATACTGAGAGTTTGTACTTCTTTTGAAAACTGTCTGTTCATATTCTTTGACTATCAGTTTGGCATTATATACATTTGTATGTGTATATATGTATATATATATATATATATATATATATATATATATATATATATATATATATATATTATATATATATATATATATATATATATTATATATATATATATATAATATATATATGTGTGTGTGTGTGTGTGAGTGTGTGTGTGTGTGTGTGTCTGTGTGTGTGTGTATATGTGTATATATGTATGTGCATGTGTACATATACATATATATGTATATATACGCATGCAGATTTTTATCCAAGAAGTATTGATTCATTTCATTCTCAAGAGTGAGGAAAGCTAGCACTTGCAGTTACAACATTATAAGAAGCAATACTATGTCCTTTTTTATATGTAATTGACAGTTTTAGTATTATGGAGACCAGACTTTATGGTAAGCATTATAGCAGTCAAAATTTTGTTGGCCCTGCCATTCCATGAAGCAGAAGCTTTGGGGAAAATGTCCATGTACTTTCCCAAACAGCGAAAGAAAAAAAAATTGCCAGATGTCAATTTCCTTGCTTCAGCCTTCGATGGGATATAACCAAGTATAACCTCTCCAACATATGATTGTCTTAGAAAGGCTACACTATGGAAATGTATGAAAGTATATGGCCAAATGCTAAGTGTTTCTGAGGGTTAGCTGTCTAGCAGCCCCAAATTTGAGAACTTAGAATCCAGTCTTTGGGACTGCAAGCAATAGAAGAAGATTTTTTGGACTGTTCCATCCTAGAGATTTTCCTTATTAGTTGTTGTTATTGGTAATAATAATAATAAAATATTATTGCTTAGAGTAACTTCAAGTTTGAGAGTTTGAGGATCCTGGGGAGAGATTCCTACACAAAGTGGTTCTTGGTGAGGGAATAGGATAGTACATATTCTGGGGCTTGGGGGAGCAGCAGCAAGGGACTAAAGCCATAATATGGAGGATGATGGTACCTTGACTTTGCATTTTGCTATTATAGTGAAATATTTGGACAATGTAGGTCTGAGTGGTTGGGGTGTTGACTAGGAAGCAGACCCAAATATGATTCTCCTCTGGAGAGGGTTCAAAAATGAAGAGTGGTACCATGAATCTTGGAGTGGGGACTGTGTAAGATAGGGATTCAGTAGCTATGAGAAAGAACAACTCACCAGAATGTTGTGAGATTTCCTCACTAGTAACTGCAAGTTCAGTTCCTTCCTACAGAGGAGTCAAAAACATGGGATAGCACTATAGGTAGGGAAATTTAGGACCCTATAGAAAAATGGGACACACCTGAAAGGGAAGAAAATTGGGTATTATATTGATAGTTCATGGACTATTGTGAGTTCTTTGTACATTACCTACATTATTTATGGTTTCCTGTGAGTTTTGTCTCTTACTTTTTTATGGGGTGTTGCCTGAGTGCACATATAGGAGGTGAGGACCCTCATTTGCCCATATTTGTGGAAATGGAGATATAAGACATATTTTGAAGTATCACAGAGTGACCATTGAGTGGGAATATTCTTAGCCAAAGTGATATTGATATTTTGGGGTCATTCCTCAAATACAATCTGATTCATGCCAGGGTAAAGCTAGAGAGACCTATACTACAAGTTATACTAGATGAAGTTCGATGCATACTCTATCCCTTAGTAAAGTGGCATTTAAAATATATACGCTCCCATGGCCAGAGGCAATATAATAGAAATAGTTGAGGGAGATAGAAAGATCTCAACCATGAAATTCTGACAACATAAACACAAGTGATAATAAAAAAAAAAAGAAAAGAGGAAGGTATTTAAAGAGATCAATGTAGCTACACAGAGAACTTTCTGGTAAACTTAGAATTATTTATTTTAAAATGTTCTTTAACAATATTCTTTATTTTTAAACATTATTAGGACACCTCAAAGACTCCCCTCCCACTCACTCCTCAATCCACTCTCATAAGAAATTAGTGTAGTTAAATAAAACATATCAAGATACTGCCTGTGTCTGACCAGGTACGCCATATTCTACACCCATAGGCCCTCACTTCTCTCCTTTGAGGTAGGAGACATGCATGCTTCCCCACCAGTCCTCTGAAGTCATGGTCTTTCACTGCTTCCTTTTTCATCACGGTCATTGTATGAATTGCTTTCTTGGTTTTGTCGACATTGGTTAGCTTATATTTAAAAGGACATGAATAAAAACTAGAGACAGTCACATAACTAAGGATAAATAGAAAATAAAGGAAAAACATTAAGAATAATTTCAAAAAGTTTAAAGCCCAGAATCAGTCAATCCATCAGTCAATAAAGATTTATTAAGCGTTGACTATGTGTCAGGCACTGTGCACAAGTACAAAGAATAAAACAATTCCTACCCACTACATTTTTTGTTTTGTAAAGAATTTGAGGTAAAATGACTTGCCCAGAGTCACACCAGCTAGTAAATGTAAAGTGTCTGAGGTCACATTTGAACTCAGATCCTCCTGACTCCAGGGTCAGTGCTCTATCCACTGCACCACCTAGCTTACATTCCAATGGATGAATTAAAGACTTTTTAAAAAAAATGTGGAATACCACCAAGGATATTATCAACTATTTTAGAGCAAGGAAAAAAAAAGGAAAGGAATAAGACCATTTACTCTTGGGAAGTGATGTAATGTTAATAGATGACAGAATGAACACATAACTATCTAAGTACTATTTTTCTTTTATATTTCTTGCAGAAAATTACCCTTAAATTGGAGAGAGTGGAACAAACACCATTAAGAGGAAATTGGAAGTTGATATAGGCGAGATATTGAGAGAACACTGGGACATTTTAAATTAATTCATGTCTGCAGAGCTGGCTGAATTATATTCTAGGCCACCAAAAGAACTTGCAGGTGTGATGACACAACTTTTGTTCGTGACCTTCAAGAAGCTGTGGAGAATTGGAGAGGCACCAGAAGGCTGGAGATGGGCAGTTGTTGCCTTAATTTGGAAAAGAATAAAAAGGATAGTTCTCAGAGGCTACAGACCAGCAAATCCAACGTAAGTCTTAAGAAACATGCTTGATGGTTTGTGAGTATTTAGTTAAAAAATGGGGATCACTCAAAGTCAGCACAAGTTCATGAAGAAACAAGTCAGGCTGGACTAACCCCATTCTTTAAAAAAGAGTAGTCCTAATAGCTTAATGGAACATGACAGCTGTATGAGAGTATTTAAAGGGCCATCACGAGGAAGAACAATTATACTTGTTTTCTTTGGTTCCAGATTGCAGAACTGGATGTGGAAGCCGCAGAGAGGCAGATATCAACTCTATAAAAGGAAAACAAAATATTCTTAACAATTAGAATTCTCCAAAAACAGAATGGGCTGCCTTGAAAAGTACTCCATCACTCAGTCTTCAAGCTGATTCTAGATGCCAGATTATTTGGGGAAATTTAGAGGGTTTTCTTGCTTAGGTAAGGATGGATGTTATGGGAAGCATAGAGAAGGCTTCATGGAAGAAGTCTCGAATGATGAGTATGATGTCAATAAGAAGAAAAGAATGAAAAGGGCAACATTATGACAGATGTGGGGAGGCATAGGAACAGAAACAATTGATAGTTCAGCTTGATGAGAACATTGGGATGTGTGAAAGGGAGTAGCTGGATTTTTTTTTCTTATTTGTAAAGTTGTGCAGTCATAGACTCTCACTGTGGTTTTTGTCATGTTGATGAATAACTGGATTTTTTTTTTTAAAGAAACAGCGATATAGGAAAAAAAAAAACGCTGAGAAACAAGATACTCCAAGGAAATGGTGGAGAGGAAGTCAGCCATGCCTATGCTTGTAGACTTGCTTAAAAATTCTAGAGACTGATAAAAATGGGTCTCCTGTCATTGAGATTGTCATCTCTCTTCTGGTTTGAGCTGAGTGCTTATCTCTCTTCTGGCTACGGGAGGGAGAGAAGAAGTATTTATTAAATGTCTATTCTGCATCCAGCACTGTGCTAGGGGCTTTACAAATATTATCTCACAACAAACCTGTGAGACAGGGGCTATTATCTTAGTCGTTTCAGTCGGGTCCTATTCTCTGTGACCTCATTTTGGGTTTCCTCTTGGCAAAGATACTGGAGTGGTTTACCATTTCCTTCTCTGGCTCACTTTATAGATGAGGAACCAAAGCAACCAGGGGTAAGTGACTTGCCCAGGGTCACACAGTTAACGTCTAAGGCAGGATTTGAACTCAGGTCCTCCTGACTCCAGGGCTAGTGCTCTATCCACTGTTCCATCTAGCTGCCTAAAAGGCACATTTACCAGTGTATTCTCCAGCATATTCTAATTTGTATAACTTCTCCAATTTCTGTTTGCTATTTTACTTGGATAAATTAAAAGATAAAAAACCTTGGGCAAGTCAGTTTGGGCTTTAGTTTTCTCATCTCTAAAATGGGGATAATAATTCCTATTCTCACAGAATGGTGAGGATCAAAGGAGAATTATATTAAAATAATTTATGAACAGTGCAGTACTTTGCAATTGTAAGACATTACTTGTAAGTGACAGATCAGCTGGTGATGAGGTATGAATGGGCAGGAGAGTGTACTAGAAGTTATGATGATAAACTTAAACTCATTGCAATGTCATATTTAGGGAAATCACACTTTTATCTCTAGAGGGAAGAAAAAACCCTGCAAAACAAACAAACAAACCTCAACTTGTTCAGCACTGGTCAATCAAAAAGGTGTTGCTAAAGGGTTTAAGAAACACTGGTTTTCAAATTTCACAAATGAAAATAAACACTTTTTCTTGAGTTTGAGAAAGAAATTGAGAATAATACAGGTGGTAAAGAAGATAATAAGGATGACAAATAGAGTTAAAGTGGTATAAGCCCTGAATAGGTTGTGAAGTGTGAAAATTAAAAGCAAAAGGACTGACTAGAGCCCATCCTTCCTGTCTAGTACTTAAGCACAGCTCCTCTTGAAAACGGAACTGCAGATGTGGCAGACACCAGCTGCTACCTCCACCACCTTTCCTTTCTTCTCTCCTTAGCAGAGGCAGCTAAGCAGAAATCTGAGACAAATAGGTAGAATAGTGAGTAGCACAGTGAATAGAGCACTGGTACCTGAATCAGGAAGACCTGAGTTCAAATATGACCTTAGACATGTACTCACTCTATGACCTTGGTCAAGTCACTTAACCTGTCTGCCGCAATCTTCTGCACAATAAAATGAGGATAATAACACCTACCTCTCAGACTTGTTGTGAGGATCAAATGAGATAATATTTGTAAAGTGTTTAGCACAGTTCCTGGCATATAATAGATGCTTAATAAATGCTTATTTTCTTCCCTTCCTTTCTCATTCTCTTCGAGAATTGCCCAAATTCCCCAATTGCAGTGTATGAAAAACCTTTCCTTCCATGTTCTGAGTGTCCAATCAGACTTCTTTTAGGGGTCATTTTGCAGTTTCTTCATTGCTGTGGTTAAAATAGCCATTTTTTAGTATCTAGATCTTTCAATATGATTCTTCTCCTGTGCTCCCAGTATAATCTTTTTGCTGATGATTTAAATAGTAGACATTATTTCCCAACAGAATTTTTTAAGACACTGGAAAAGTAGATTGTGTTTCTTCCCCAGTTATAAATGATTCACCATGACTGCCTGGTATAGGAACACAGGGTTTCTCTACAAAACGGTTAAAAATGTGATTTTTTTTCAGGTCATTTTTTCAGTTATACTCACCCCAAACTCTTCACCTTTAACTCTAGCATGCTCTAATTGACCTCATAGTCTTTATTAACCTCTTTTTTGCTCTCTCTGGATCCTATTTGCCATTTTGTTGGGTTAGCAGGAATTTCATAGATTCAGAGATGGGATCATTAAGGTCATCTGTTTCAACATCCTATATTATATGGAAGAGGGAAAAGACTAGCAGAGTGGTTAAGTGACTTGTCCTAATGTCACAGGTGGTAAGTAGCTGACCTAGAATTCATGCCTGGTTCCCTTAGCGAGTGTCCTTTCTGTTGTGCTACTCTGGGGATCATGGCCAGATTGGACTGACAAGGAAATTCACTATTTCAGTTCCCATTCCTATTGTTTGGGGATCAATATTTCATATTTTTGTATGGAGTTCTGAGGGCATTGTCTGATTAATAAATTCTCACTCTGGAAGAAAAGATTTTAGCTATAAATCATGATTAAAATTTATTTAATGGCCCCAAAGCCAGAGCTCAGAGCTAGAGACTAATGATTTGAATATCGAAGGTTATTTTCCAGTACCAGAAATCTTTAGGTGAAACTTTTATGTTCGGATGGCTTGCCCTCCAGTAGCAGCATTAGTGCATCAAGGGCTTGGTCAAAAGGCTATAGTGTGTCTTCCAAATTGTCTACTCTGTCCCAGTAAGCTTCCTTTGGCAGACATAACACGTACATATGCTACATATCCATATATACACATATATGCATGTGTCAACATTTGCACATCTATGTATATATGTGCCTATACATATTGACTTATAGGTATATATCATACACAAGCATATATGCACATCTCTACACAGATGAAGTATATTCCTATCTAGGCATATGCATACTTATGTGTATGTATACACATATGGATGGCTAGGTGGTACAGTGGATGCAGTGCCAGCCCTGGAGTCAGGAAGGCTCATCTTCCTGAGTTCAAATCTGGGTTTAGACGTTTACTAATTGTGCGACCTTGGGCAAATCACTTTACCCTGTTTGCCTCAGTCTTCTCCTCTGTAAAATGATCTGGAGAAGTAAATAGCAAACCACTCCAGTGTCTTTGCCAAGAAAACTCCAAATGAGGTCACAAGACTTGGGCATGACTGAAAAAGAACTGAATGATAACAATACATACTTCTCTTACAGCATCACATGGCATTTAGAAATTTAGAGACTTTCCATCAGTTCTTCACAGTCCTTGCATCCATTTAGCTCTGAAGCAGAGCTTTGTTAGCTCTGTTGATCAGAGAAGGGCAAGGAAGCATTGTTAAGTCACAATAAATATAACATACTCACATGCAAGCTTTGCCCCTCATGACCCTTTCCTGCCTCCCTTTCTTAGTTCATTGTGCTTTGCTCACAGTCTCCACAATATGCATTGTCTGTTTGGAGATGGGAGTACCCTAAGTTACCCTGGTACAATTTCACATAACCTGTCAATGACAAAGCTAACTAGAGAGGTTCCTAATTCTCAACTCTCTTTGTACTTTTAATAATTCTACCTATGACATTTTTAAAAAAGCACATGCCATTTTCTCTGCAGCTAAGAATACTGTCAGAGGTCTTTTGGAATCCAGGTGATATGCTGAATCTGATGCATGATGAAATCCTACATAATTTTTTTCTAAATTGAGCTCTAAATCAATACATAGGAGATCCATGTTTTAGTCTGAGTTTCATCATTAACTAGTTATATAATCTTGAAAAAGTCACTTAGTCTCAGTCTCTGGAAAATGAAAAAGCTGATATCTATTTCCTCTAAGGTCCCTTCCAGCCTTAACTTTACATTAGCACCTGTTCTGTTCCATAAAGATTAAGTTGGAAAGACTTTTAAGCTTATAAAAATATTCCACACTTATTGCTATTACTGTTTTTACTAATGATACCATCTTTCATCTTGTATACCTCCAGAGCCAGTAGGATACCAAGCCAGAGTGGATGATTTCAAGGGCTAAAGGGTGTGCCTCTGTCCTTGCCAAATTCTTCTCTTACTCATTTGAATGTCACATGTCCTCTATGTGATGGCTGATGACTCAAGTTCCAAAATTAGAGAACCACTCCTTTAGTTTCCAGACCTTGCTTACTGATAGAATGCAAATGATTTTGGGAGAAGTAGCAGACACATTAAGCCTTCTTGGTCACATATATCTTTGTTCATATAAATTTGTTGAATCCTTTTCAGAGAAAGATTTTACCAAGAAAGAATTGAGGGTAGAAAGATGGAAGACAAAGTCTGCTTTCTCTTGAGCTTTTCATTTACTCTTTCCTTCATCATCATCATCATCATCATCATCATCATCATCATCATCATCATCATCATCATCATCATTTCTCTCTAACTCTCTCTCTGTGTCTCTCTTTTTTCTCTGTCTCTTTCTATTTCTCTCTCCCTTCTCTCTCTCTGTCTCTGTCTCTCTCTATCTCTTCCTTTCCACCTCTTCTCTGTTTATTTTTTAATCAAACTTGTGATTCCATTGATGTAGGAAGCTCTCAGTGAGGAATTCCCTCTTCTAATGTAAATACACTTTCTCTGGGTCTTATTTTCTTATAGCAGGAGTTCTTAAACTGGGGTCTATGAACTTCTTTAAAAATTTATGTTTACAACTGTATTTCAACATACTTGGTTTCCTTGTAATCCTACGTATTTTATGTTACACACTTAAAACCATTATTCTTAGAAGGGAATCATAGGCTTCATCAGACTTGCAAAGGTTTCTCTGACACAGAAAAAAAGGTTAAGAACATCTGTCTTAGAGAGTTTTATGGGACACTTACAACTTATGTGATGCATCCTCCTCTACCCCCTAGGTCACAATGACAGTACATGAAAAAGGATGGACTTGAAGCCAGGCTTTCCTGACTCCAAGGCCCACCTATATCCCTGGTCTGCTTCTGAGGCTTTTAATTTTCAAAGAATTCACACACATATTTTCTCGTTTTATTTTCACAATAATCCTGAGGTTGGCAGTGCAAATGTAGAGGGCAAGGATTCAAATCAAGTTCTCTTGACTCCATACTGAGATACTTTTAGATACAGATGTACGATAGAGAGAGCTTTCCATGATACTACTATGCTTCCTTCTCTGATGGAATCTCAAGTCCTCAAAGTAGTGAAATAATCGCATTTTCTTGGAATTTGAAGTAGTTAACGAACGACACCTTTAAAACATCTACAAAGGGCCACGTGTTATTTGTGGAGGTAATGAGTGAGAATAGGCCCAAGGTGTGACCACTCTGGTGATGGTGGCTCAGAGGAATCACAAAGGTTGGTCAGCAATCCTGGTACCTTCCCACATATTTTGCTCCCTTTAATGTGCTATCTTCTCCAAAATGGAAGCTTCTCCAAGGTAGGGACTATCTTTCTTTTTTTGCTTATATTTGTATTCCCAGCACTTAACACAGGACTTGGAACATAGTAAATGTCTCATAAATACTTGTTCACTGATTGACACCATGGTATCCAAGCCATCCTTCTCTGTAGGTCATGTGGCCCTGAATTGCCTGAAGCTCCATGTTCTCCTTCCCTAGGTCCTTAAATTGCCTCCAGTCCCAAATTTATCCATGGTCAAACTTGCCCTGTGCTAGAACTTTCTGGCACTTGCCTCACGGATTAGTAACTGCCATCTTCTCCCGTCAGTCCTCATGATGATTGTGTATGATTGTTATCTTGTGTATCACATCCCTCTATTAGACTATAAGTAAGGAACGCATTTTATAAAATTAGCATTTCCTCCTCGCTACTTTGGTATAAGTTTCTGGTAGCTGCTTACTAAATGCGTGTTGAATTGAATTATGTAACAGACACAGGTGGAGAGCCATGAAGGTGGCTGTCTTTTACTGACCTAGCTTCTTATCCAATCATCTACTATGCATAGAGGTTAATGATCTCAATTCAGTTGCTTTCATCCTTCTAGGAAGGTGACTTTCTAAACTCTGGGTTCCACTTACTTAGATATTTTGATGGTTCTATGACCTTGTTAATGGTGTGGAGGTTGTAACCCATCCATTTCTTTTTTGATTAAGTTTCACAAGGGGAGGAAAAGGTTGAAAACTACACAATAAATAACAGGAAACTTTCTCCTCTCTACCCTCCGAAACAAAAACAGAAACCAACCAATCAATCAAAGGGAAAAAGGTTACTGAGCAC
Source organism: Phascolarctos cinereus (assembly GCF_003287225.1). Classification (NCBI taxonomy): domain Eukaryota; kingdom Metazoa; phylum Chordata; class Mammalia; order Diprotodontia; family Phascolarctidae; genus Phascolarctos; species Phascolarctos cinereus. Next base: position 98,821,619 of record NW_027556098.1, read on the forward strand.
CACAGCAGGCTTTGTTATTATTGTTTTAAAAATTAGGGAACTGATGAAAAGGGCTAACCAAGCATAGATACAACCACATTGACTGGAGGGCAGTTGGTTGGATATGTTGACTGTCTTTAATACTTGACCCTGACAGGGTAATCAATTAGATTAACTTTTTTTTTCCTGAACTTTTGATTTCATTAATGTCCAGTGTGAAAACTCCCTCTTCATGAAACCTTCAATCTTGATATAGTTCTTGGTATAGCTCACCAATAATTTGTAGTCTTAGCAATTTGTCTGGGGCACTAAAAAGTTAAGTGATTTTCATAGGTGTATAATGGGGGGGGTGGTGTATGCACCAAGCCCCTCTGATGGTGTCAGGATGATATGTAAAAGAAGTGTCTTGGAGAAACTGTGGAGCAGGCAGAGACAATTTGTAATCGGTTCCAGTCTGCTAACTATGTGATGAAGAGAAGCCTAGCCAGACCAGTGGATACCTTCAAAAGGGCCTTAATCAGTTTCAACATTTTCAGGGCTACTGTGCTCTTGGTCTAACTCTACTGACTCTGAACAATGAGAAATGATATTGTGTGATAAAAGACAATGCTGATACATGGCTCCATGAAATGGGGCCTAGTCCTTGGCTTCTGTTTGTTTCTTTTCCATTTTAAGTGATGGGATTGGAGACTCTAACCTTATGAGTTTAGAAAAGTCAGGGAACTAGGTATCTTGGCATCCTGTGTTCAGGCATTTTGGCATCTTGACCTCCCAGCTTGCAGATTTTGCAGCCAGACTTGAGGAGCAAGGAGCAATTTTATAGGACTCAGCCCAGAGGTAAATGATATGAGGACTCATCTGGAAGTCGTGTCACCATTTAGCCAGACCAATTTTATTTAGCAACTGTGATAAAAGTGAGTCCATTCTCCCCAGAGACCAAAGTTGGTTAATGGGAGAGTATGCTTCTGAGGTGTTGGCAGTATAAGGGAATGTTTGTACTTTTGTTCTTGCTATATCTTTGGAGTAAATATCCCTTTATAAAAGCTCATCAATATTGTGGTTAAATTGAATTCAGGCCCTAGCCAGTTACTGGCATATAAAAGTGGGGGAGAACACAAATGGTGGGTAGATAGCATTAGAGAAAAAGACATCCCCAATTCCCTCAGGGTACTACTAGAACCCCAAAGAAGAGGTATAGCAAGCCTGGCTCTAGGATAGTGGGCAAGCATACTCTAGCTGGAACACAATAAGCAGGAATTTGATCTACCTTTTTCCAGCTCTAAGGCTGGCTGTCCATCCTCTATGCCTTGCTATTTCTCAGATTAATGGAAAGGTACAATATGGCTATTGACTAGATCAATGGCATCATATTTCTCTTTTTGTTTCTTGGCATCTAGGCTGACTTACAATCTGAAAGTCTTTCTATTGCTGAGGTAACTTGGTATTCACATAGGCCTAGTCTCTTACCCAGACTGTGGAGTCATCTGAAACCTGTTTACACTTATTTTTACTCACATAATGTATTTTTCCCCCATTTCTACTTTGTCAAACACCTACAGAAATATTCAGGAAAACACAAGTAAGAAATACTATTGTCATGTCTTTCTTTTAATAATTGCATGCTCTTAACTATGTTCCATTGTTTATAAGAAGATGGTTTTCCTTTTGCTGTTGAAACAGTGTTTGAGGGCCTTTGAACATTAGCTAATTTATGCCTTCAAGATAGATCTGAAAAAAAAACCAAATAAACCTGATGAGATGCTAATAGCATCCCACTGATAGGTTTTTTTTTTTGGTATTAAGAGGAATTTCTTTCTACCTTAGCACCTCTTGACAATGGACACTTAACCAGACTAATCAAATGAGACTTTTGTTATCAAAATTAGTAAGGCTTGAAAAATCCTTAAAGAATAATTCATTAAATTGGATATTTGAAAATGGAGTCTCTTGTGCCATTTGAAAAGAAATCCATTGGAGCTATTACTACGAAGCAAGTTAAGTACTTCTGTTTTCAGAGAAATAGGTTAATATAAACACTACAGTATTTACTTTCCAGTCTTCAATTTGGTGCTCTTCCACTGTGTATAGTTTAAAAATAGTGAAAATCGTGGCCCAAGGCTCTGCTCTCACATAGACTAGGTCCAATCTAGAAGGCAACACCAAAAGCATCATTTTCTATTTGTTTCATTATGCCCCGACCTGGAATATACTCTGCTAAAAGTTCTAAATATAGCTTATTTCTAGGTTTTCACAGACAAGGGCAAAAAAGTCCATGGCTCCCATATAAATGCTTAAGATAAGAAATGCACATGGGTATGGGACAACCTTTATTTAGCCCCCTAGAAAACACATAGCACACTCAGAAGACTCAGTGGATCCCATAAAGAGACATAGAAAACCCATTATGCCCAAGAGTAGTTCCACTTCGAAGGAAATGATTTTGAGGTCACTACTAGGTCAACATTCCTACCTTCTGGTGAATTCTTAGCTTTCTCACAGGATCCTATATAATCTATCCTGGATTCACACCGTTCTCTGTGATTTGGACTACCCCAGAAGGCAAGCATACCTTAGAGATGCTAGATATACAGCCCTCTTCCCATAAGACCTGCACTGAGGCATAAAGAAATTAAATGACTTGCTTAGAGTTATGTAGTATCTGAGACACAATTTTTCCTCTCCAAAATCCAGTGTCCTATCTACTATGCCATACTGTCATAACTTCCATATAAATCATAGGCTCATAATTCCCCAGAATTATTCCATCGGTCCTTACAGAAGCCTTGCTCTGGAGTAGGAAGAGACTGTGGAGAGGCAGCATAGGGTAGGAGAAAGGATGTTGACCGTAAGTGTCAGAAGGCCTTGGATCAAGTCTCAGATCAGCTTATCAGCTGTGTAGCCTTGCACGTATCATTTAACTTCTCTGAACCCCAATTTGTTTCTCTTTAAAATGGGGATAACAGGAAAGGAGTGGTGCTTGCCTCTGCTCTTTGCTACTGGAAAGGCTGAGGCAGGTGGACTGATTGACTTTAGGAGTTCTGAGCTGCAGTAAGACTAAAGTTTAGTCACTAAACCAATTTAATCTTTTTTTTTCTTTTCCCCTTCTTTTCTTTCTTTTTTTTTTGAGGGGCAATTAGATTTAAGTCACTTGCTCAGGGTCACACAGTTAGGAAGTATTTGAGCCTAGATTTGAACTCAGGTTCTCCTGACTCCAGGGCCGTGCTCTTCCACTGCATCATCTAGCTGCCACTAAACCAATTTTATCTTGAACTAAGTTCAACCACAGGACAGGGAGGTAGCCACCAGGTTGCTTGGGGGAGGGGGCCAATGTGAACCAGCCCAAATCACTACACGGTGATTACAAGCTTATCAGGCATGGGGTCTGGCTCTTGAATTTCTAGCCTGGGCAAGATAGGGGAACCTGATTTAAATCATCATCATCATCATCATCATCATCATCATCATCATCATCATCATCAACAACAACAACAAATGGGGAGAGTAATAATGGTTCACATTTACATAGTACTCTAGTATCTGCAAAACATTTCAGGTGCATCATCTATTTGTTCCTCATAACAAGACCACGAAAGTGGCTGCTATTATTTTAGAAATGAACAAACTGGAGACTAAGAGAATTTAAGTGGTTTGCCTAGGATTGCACAGCCAGTAAACGTCAGAGGTGGATTTCAAACCCCTATCTTTGGGAATCCAAATCCCGAACTTTATCCAGTGCACTTATTTCTACCATGGGCCTGTGTTTCCACGAGGGTCAGAAAAAAATACGATGTGAGTAAAGAAGAGAGAATAGTGTAGGGGAAAGAGGGTTGGAATTACAGGAAATATAGGTTTAAATTCTGTGCCACATAAGAGGCACGTGATGATGAGTAGTCAAACGAGATAATATTTGTAAAGCACTCAGCACAGTGCCGGGCAGGTGCTCCATGTTCCCTCCCCTTATTAACTTCTCTTTCACTAGCCATAAAATGGGATAACAATGCATTTATTACCTCCTTCACTGGGCCGTTGTGGGGAAAGTGCTTTTTTTTTTTAACCTTAAAGCATTATATAAATGTAATCTTCTCCTATAGTGAATTCCTCCTGGAGTCTCTCTTTTGTGGAGGGGTCCAGGACATCCTGCCTTGATTCCCCTCCTGGTCCTGTTCCTGATTTTCTGTGCTCTGGCGTCTGGTACTTTCCTTCCTCCTCACCCCTGGTTTTCAGCTTCCTTTTATCTACTATCTTTCCCTATTAGAGTGTAAGCTCCTTGAGGTCAGGGACTATCTTTTTGCTCGTATTTGTATCTTTAGAACTTAGCACAGTGCCTGACACATTTTAAACATTTAATAAGTGCTTGTTTCTTTTTGTTATTATTATAATTGCTAACAACAACAACAACAATAATAAATGCTAGTGTGATTCATAGGAAACCAGGGTAGTGTAGTGGAAAGTTCATTGAAACTGAAGTCACAGGACCTGGGTTCAAATATTATCTCTGTTACTTACTATCTACATGACCTTAGGCAAGTTATTTAATCTCATTGTAAATGTTTATTAAATTATTTATCTGTCTACTAGATGACTTTTAAGGTCCTTTCTGATTCTAGTACTGTGATTCTACATTCTTCCTAAACTGCAGATGAGTTTACTAAGCCAAGCAAAAAAGCAAGGAATCTCAGATTTATTCACAATTCACCCTCCCTACCCTTTATTTATTTATTCACAATTAACCCACCCTACACTTTTCTGTTAGACTATAACAAACATAGTATGTTCTACATACTACACCCAGCAACAAATACACCAACTGATATTTTGATCTGAAATCAGTATTTCTTTGCTCCTTTTCTTCAGGTAGTGTTAAGATTTCAAATGAGCCCTTAATTTGGTCACAAAGCCATTCATTTTACTGTAATAAGTCATTATGCAATGACTTGTGCCCTGTTTATGCCCTGCTTTTTTAATGAGGAATTGTCTCATTAACTAAGCTTTGGTCAGCTTTTTTTTTTTTTAGTTTAGGGAAATACAGATTTTTAATTGGCAAATTGATCTCTGTTTATTAGACAGTTCCATAAAGTACAGACCTGTGGGAATAGTTCTGGCCTAGAGACTTGGTTCTTAGGGTAAAAAGGCTCCCTAGTACATTTAGAAATATAGTTACAAGGGAGGCATACAAATGGCATTACAAAAATTTGTTTTTAAAAAGAAACAAGAGGCTTCCTTTAAGTTGAATCACCGAGCAGTTGCCTATATTTCCTCTAGCATCAGAGAGTACCTTGTAAAGTCTTTAGGGTTTCTGAGATTTGTCCTGATCACTGGATCTGATCACATTGGACTTTGATGGATAAGATAAAAAAATTAGCTACTGAGAATATTAAATGGTGCTGTTTCCCTAATGATTTCCAATGCTTTTGGATTTTGTAAATTATATTTCAGTGAAATTGACTGGTCCAAAAGTAGAGCTGCACTCTTGGAGGAATAATGATTATTGGGAGAAATAGCGGGGACCTGGGTTCTAATGATGACTCTTCCATAGAGTGAGTGGCTTTGAAAAGCATATTTTACCTATCTTTTCCTTAGCATTCTCATATATAAAGCATCAATCTATTTCACAGAGATTCTGTATGGACTGAAATAATTTTGTGGTCAGGTCTGCCTGCCTTCCTTCCTTCCTTCCTTCCTTCCTTCCTTCCTTCCTTCCTTCCTTCCTTCCTTCCTTCCTTCCTTCCTTCCTCTGTCTCTGTCTCTGTCTCTTTCTCTATCTCTGTCTCTGTTTCTGTCTGTCTGTCTGTTGGCCCCTCTGTCTGTTTCTCTCTCTCCTTTCTGGTTGAGGATTGGAGTATGGTGAGGGGAGGCAAAGTTGGGAGATAGAGAAAACTCTTCCTCCACTCTCTACTGGATTGTATTCTTTAGCTTCCAGATGAAGAGATACATTATTTTTTTTTGTTTCTTCCCACATAGCAGAGGACTGGTTTATAGATAATTTCATCCTAGAATGGAAAAGGAGAATGAATAATTGGTAGAGTCAAGAAGATCTAGGTTTGAATCCTCTATCTGATGGTTTCTAGTTATGTGACCATGGACAAATCACAAACCTCTCTGTGCCTCAGTTGGTTAAGTCACAACAGCTTTTTACCTCAACTTTCTTATCTGTGAAATGGGGATGATAATATTAGCATAACCTACTGCACAAGATTGCTTCCAGGCCTCAATGAGATATACATTTAAGGCCTGGGTTCACCATCCATAACCAGAGAGGTTGCCTCAGAGAGGATAACCCTAAATTTAAGATAATTTATGGTTCTGAATCTACTGGAAATTATAGTTCTTATTCCTCCATAAATGTATTAACTTTTAATAGTCAGCCAGGGAACACAGTCAATTCAAAGCAAAAAAAAATTTGATGACATGACATGTAGCAGCAAAATATTTCCCCCACAAACCTAGGGCGATCTCCCACAGATGTATGTATCATTAGTAAGAAGAGTGGACACACATAAGAAATACCCCAGAAAGGCACACATGGAGCAAACACATGCATGAGATGTTACACATACAGGGAATTTCTCTGGCCAGAACATATAATATGTAGAGGATCACACATGCAGACCTGTGACTTGTTGCTCATGTCTCCAACAGTGCAACATCACTAATGTTAGCACTTCTCTCTCGCTGGGTTTGCTCCCCATTGGCTTCTACTGGGCATGTCTCTGCCAGCCACTATTCTGCTGGGTGAAGGCTACTGGGAACCTTTTCACTGAATGTTCAGTGTCTGTCAAACACTGCCAAGCATGACCTAACTGTAATTCTCTCTGCCTTCAGTTTCTTGCTTCAGCTGAAATCCTTGCATATAGTACTATTTCTTCCCGATAAAAGGAGAGGGTTCTGTTGCATTCTTTTGGTTCAAATGTCAGAGGCTTAAAAAATAGATATTTTAGAAAATTAGCCATTCTCACCTCAGTTATAGGGCTAGTAACAGCCCTGGTGAGAATAGTAAAATTCCTTTCCATTAAAAAAAAATTGGAGTACCTTTCCAGTGTCTTGGCGAAAAAGATATTTCCTCTCCATAAGGGGACTCTGCCCAGTGTGCTAGGCTTGTTAAAACCTAGCTAATGGCTCAGCCTTAATCTTTTCTTTGCACTGAACCTTCCAGTCATCGGTCTTAGGTCTCCAAAAGTGGTCTTACTCTAGTTTGTGTTGGACATTCCATCCACTTACGGATTTCAGTCTCTAATTACTAGCGTAACTAATTACTTGCTATTAACTCAATAAATATCAAATTGCTTTGGAGTTTAGGGTTCCCCATTTTTCCAACTCAAAAACTCTTCTGCTTTCCCATGTACACCAATGGGCAAGGAAAGCCACACATAAAAAGCGAAACCCATGGCATCAAGGTCATTATGTCTCTTAACTACCTAGCCATTGAACTACCAAATGGCTTTCCCTAGTGCAGGTCCGACCGTGTCACCCTCCCTACTCGAGAAACTCTAGTAGTTTCCTATTGTCCCCAGGATCAAACACAAAATTTTCTGTTTGTCATTCAAGCTCTTCATAACCTAGCCCCCTCTTACCTTTCCAGTCTTCTTACACCTTACTCTCTACCATGTACTTTTTGATCCAGTGACATTGATTTTCTTGCTATGTCATGAACAAGACACTTGATCCCTTGGCTCTGGACATTTTCTCTGGCTGTACCTCATGCCTGCAATGCTCTTCCTCTTTATCTCAACTGGCTTCCTTTAATTTCCAACTAAAATCTTATTTTCTACAGGAAGCAAGCCCTTCCCAATTCCTCTTAATTCTAGTGGCTTTCCATTGTTAATTATTTCCTGGTTTGTTTGAACATATTTGCTTATCATCTCCCCCACTAGATTGTGAGCTCCTTGAGAGCTGAGACTATCTTTTGTCTCTCTTTGTATTGCTAGTCTTCCATATAGTAGATGTTTATTGACTGACTGACCTACTAGCCACATGCTTGAACTTTCGTATTTTTGATTGGTTAACCAAAGCCTGTCTAAAAGGGATTGAGCTCATTCTTACATCTATAAGATGTTTTGTGAATTATGAAAATATATAAATGTCAGTTATTCTATTATTTCCCTTCACTGAATTCCCATAACTTTTATATTTATACAACTCAGCACTGTATCTATTTTGGGATTTATCTTTTTAAATGTATATGTTTTATATCCCCAACTAGATTGTAATATTGTTGAGGATAGGGACTATTCCTCATGCTTCTTTATTCACCCACAATACTGGTAACTCAGGATAGTATTACGTTCAGGAGATGTTCAATATATTTTTGTTAATTTCCACTTGACTACAGCTTTGTTTCCATCAATTATTAGCTCTTTTGGACTACCATCAAAATTCTCCTTCAGTGCATGAATTGGAGTGTGGAGTAAAAGGGAAGGTGAAGGCCCATAGCTCCCTTTAGTTTCTCATGCACATCTTTCATCCCTCTTTATGGATAAGAAATTCCATACCTTCTCTATAGCTGGTCCCTTCTATAATCCCAACTGTCTTACCAGTCTTCAGTCTATTTGATGCCTACAAACAATCCCATATCTTCCCCATCTTTAAAAAAAAAAAACCCTCACTTGACCCAGTCATTCATCCATCTATCCCCAATAGCTATAATCATCTCTTTTCCCTTTCATGGATAAACTCCTTGAGAAGACTTTCTTCAACCAGTGCCTCACACACTTTCCTTTTACTCTTTTCTTAACTCTATTCTGACTGTCTCAACCAAATCATTCAAATGAAACGGCTTTCTCTAAAGTGACCAATTATCTCTTAATTGCCACATGTAATAGCTTTTTCTCAATCCCCCTCCTTGACCACTCTTCAGCCTCTATCAATCATCATTTTTCTTTTTTGTACTCTCTTCCCTTTAAGTTTTTGTGACACTGTTCTCTCCTTGTTCTCCTACTACCTGTCTAACTACTACTTCTCAACATCCTTTGCTTGATCTTTATCCAGATCATACTCACTAACCTGAAGTATCCCCCAATGATTTGTCCTGGGTCCTCATCTTCTCCTTCTCCTTCTCCTTCTCCTTCTCCTTCTCCTTCTCCTTCTCCTTCTCCTTCTCCTTCTCCTTCTCCTTCTCCTTCTCCTTCTTCTTCTTCTTCTTCTTCTTCTTCTTCTTCTTCCTCCTCCTCCTCCTCCTCTTCCTCTTTCCCTTCCTCTCCTCCTCCTCCTCTTCTTCCTCATTATTCTTGTCATTTTTCAGTTGTGTTCAATTTTTCTTGAGCACATTTTTTTTGGGCAAAGATATTTGTTTGCCAATGAATTTCCATTTTATCTGCCTGTCAGTTTGTTTTAATAAACTTATCATTTTTAAAACATGGTTTAATATGAATTTCCTTCTATCCTTTTTTAACTTTATGGCAATTCCTAAATGGGTATTTAAAAAATGTCTATGGAAAAATCTTTGACTTTTTCAATAAGTTTGTGTGGCCATATTCTATTATGAGGGGCAAAAGAGGTGTGTGTGGGTGTGTGTGTGTGGGTGTGTGTATGTATGTGTCTTTGTAAATATGTATGTATTATGTAACAAGTAAACTTCAAACCTGCATTGTGCCGCTGAAAGCCATGCTCAGTTCAAACTTGGGAATGAATTTCAAGGTTTCCATCGTTTCATTCTGTCTCCAGTGGTTCCTGAAAATCTACCTGTTCCAGGAAATCATCTAACAGCACTTCTCATCATTATGTATTACAGTTGCCTAGTCTTATCTTGGTCTTTACAATGCAGTCAGCTGGCTTTAGAGCATAACTTTTACAAATAGGAGTCTTGTGTCTGCTCTTTTATTTTTTTTTTAAATAATGCAACCTATAAGTCTCCTCCAAAACCATGTTAAACATTCCTTTCATAGTATAGATTTGAAAGTTGGTTCAGGAGGGAACAGTGGGGGGCCAGAGAGCACTGTCACCATAACAGCCAGTTAATATAGACCTGCTAGGATGAAAGGCACTGACTATTAGATGTTATTGTTAGAATTTCTTCTTCTTCTTCTTCTTCTTCTTCTTCTTCTTCTTCTTCTTCTTCTTCTTCTTCTTCTTCTTCTTCTTCTTCTTCCTTCTTCTTCCTTCTTCTTCTTTTTTTCTGAGGCAATCAGGGTTTAAGTGACTTGCCCAGGGTCACATAGCTAGTAGGTGTCAAATGTCTGAGGTCAGATTTAAACTCAGGTCCTCCTGACTGCAAGGCTGGAGCGCTATCCACTGTACCACCTAGCTGCCTCAGATATAATTGTTACTATGTACACCTGATTTAGCTCTCTTCCCTCCCCCCTCCTCCCTCAGCATTCGGTTCTAGCAGGACAGCCGAATGAAGGAAAGAATTTCTAGGCTTGTCCTCTTTGCATTACTCAGAATGGAAAGAGGTATTCAGAACATCCAAGAGGCACTTGGCTTTGTAGTGGAATCAATAAACCAGATAGAAGCACAATTAGGGCAATTCTACATTATCTCAATTCTTAGAGTAAAGTAATAGAAGGAAATTTTTTTTCTTCAATTACCTGTACCGGTAATACTTATACTAACTGCCTCACAGGGATGTTGTGAGTCTTAGATCAAATGATAAATGTGAGGTTCTATGGAAACTACTTTAAGTACTACTTAAGTATCAGTATCACATTATTCTTCTACTACATCTTATTCTATCGTCTAATTGTGCTGTGGGTCCCTGTTCTCAAAGGCCAAATTAGTGGAACACCCACTTCGGAATGTACCCTTTCAAGCAGGAAGTATTTCAAGCACAAGGTTCAGATGAACTCTGTGTGTGTAAATCAAGGATCAGACTAGCTAAGTTTTGAAAGTTGGTTACTGGCTGATGATTTAAAAAAAAAAGTAGAATCGAAGAACCTAGGTGATACAGTGATAATGTCGATAGAGTGTTTGATCTGGAGTCTGGGAGACCTGAGTTCAGATCCAGTCTCAGACACTTATTACTTTCTATCTCCCTCAGTTTTCTCATCTATAAAATAAGTAAAACAATGGCATTTATCTCTTAGGCTTGTTGCAGGGATGAAATGTGATAATATTTGTAAAGTTTTCAGCAAACCTTAAAGTAGTATTTAAGTGCTAGATATTATTATTATTATTATTATTATTATTATTTATTATTATTATTATTAATTTACAACAAAGTGTCCTAAGGCAAAGAATGGCAGAGGAAATACCCACAATGACAATGTCATAGATCCTTAAAGCATCGTTGTAGGTATGTTAAGGAAAAGTAAATTTGCTTCTTTATATAAATTGTGATCATTCCCAGACATTCCATTTCATTTGATGTGGTGCAGAACTGACCACAGTTCCCTAGACCTGTTTTCCTACTCCTACTTGAAATGTGTTACTTGTCATCTTTGTTGTCTCAGGATAGGTGGTGAAGTGGATAGAGCACCAAGGCTGGAGTCAGGAAGGACACTCACTAGCTGTGTGACCCTGGGCAAGTCATTTAACCCTGTTTACCTCTGTGTCTTCATCTGTAAAATGATCTGGGGAAGGAAATAGCAAACCACTCCAGTATCTTTGCAAAGAAAACCCTAAATGAGGTCAAGAAGAGTCAGACACAATTGAGCAACAGCAAATGTGTAGCTGTTGACCTTGTCAGTTTAAATAAATATTGGGGGTAGGGGGAAGGCATCAAGGTCTTTCCCAAGGAAGAGGATCTCACAGACCTGCAGGTCACCATCAAAGGGCCAGAGGAAATCTCCTATGCAGGAGGCTTGTTCCAAATAAAGCTCCTCCTGGGAAAGGACTTTCCAGAGCTCCTCCCCCGAAGGGCTTCTTTTTCACTAAAATCTTTCACCCCAATGTGAAAGCTAATGGGGATATCTGTGTCAATGTGCTCAAAACAGTTTGGATTGCTGTGCATGTGCTGCTGACTGTCAAGTGTTTTCGGGTCCACCTGAAGCTGGAGTCGGCTTTGAGGGAGCCTGTCCGCTTGCTTCTGGGGGACCACAAGGAGTCCTGCTCAGGCCCGGCTATTGACTGAGATCCGGTGGGGCCCAGGAGTGGGTCTGGGGAGAGGGGTGCTGAGGCTGGCCCAGCGGAGCAGGGGCCTCCTCTTCATTCCTGCCTGGTCCTAGGGCCAAGAAGCATCCCAAGAAGCCGGACAAGAAGAAGGCTGTTAAGAAGATGGATAAGAAGCGGGATCCTCCCACCCGGGGAGGGCATGGGGAGGAGGGACCAGCTTTTGTATCCCACTAAGTTACTTAAATTATGATGGCTGGATTTTTTTTTTCCAAAATAGAGGTAAAAAAGTAGCGAACGGGGAAGCTAATTCTTTTAAAGAAGACTGTGTGTGTAATAGCCTCACCTCAACATGTTAACTCTCTGGAGCCTCTCCCCGTACCCAGAGATATCTCATTTAATTTCTGTTACCAGCAGTAGGGAACATACTTGAGGAAAAAAAATCCTTTTATTGGAAGAGAATGCATTTAGTGCAATATGGAATAGATTTCAGGGGCAGGTCTTTGAAATGTTCTCTTTTCTTCATACAACCTTACTCATTCTAGAGCCTTGATCATCATGTCCTCTTGCCTTTTCTCAAATGTACAGTTATACCCTCCAGTCACAAGCCTTCCATTCTTCAGTGGAAATATTGCAAGTCAGCAGCATGCAGACCTTATTGAAGTTCAATTCAATTTCATACAATTCCAATCCAACAAACATTTTTTTTAATGCACCAACTATGTGAAAGTTACATGTGAAGCTTTAGCACAAAACCGTCTGAAAGTATATCTGGTGTAATAATTTGGGTGCTTTTAGGGGTAGTTTAACATTACAAATCTGTATATATGATTAATTGGTAAACAGAACAGACACTTATAAAGACAATAATTAGAGAAAGTTCTAGTCATCAATAGGATACTGACTGGGTCACCGGAAGAGAGAAATGAATGGTAGTACCTATTCTTGCATATAGCTTTGTAAGAAACATTTTTTTTGAGAGTAGAGCAGCACGCAGAAAGGATTGGGGGTGGAGGCCCCTAACGTAGTTTTGCTCCTGTTCTTCACTGTCTTTTTGTTGAAAAAGAGACAAAGCTTCTGCTTCCCTAGAAGAGTTAATTATTTTTCTGATCCATCTATTCCCTCTTCTTGTACTGGAATGGGTATGTGGAAGAGGCAGAGACAGTAGTAGCTTAGTAAATGTTTGGCAACCAGCTCTGAAAAAATGTATGCATGATACACTTTTAAGTTTAATACGTGTTATTAACATTCCAGCACATTCTTGAGTTTATACCATCAGCAAAGCAATAAATCAAGCCTTGATTTGTTGTTGTTGTTCAGTCATTTCCAACTCTTCGTGAACCCTGTTGGGGTTTTCTTGGCAAAGACACTAAAGTGGCTTGCTATTTCCTTCTCCAGCTCATTTTACAGATGCGGAAACTGAGGCAAACAGGGTTACATGACTTGCCCAGAGTCACACAGCTAGTAAATATCTGAAGCCAGGTCTGAACTCAGGTTTTCCTGACTCCAGGCCTGGCACTCTATCCACTGCACCACCTAGCTGCCCTGATTCATAGTAATTGCCAATTTCTGAGGCATAAATGCTTACGCAGAAAATTGAACTATTTGTTCTCTCAAACAGGTATGAGCTGCCTCCAGCACACTTGGCAGAATCCTTGATGTCTAGAAGCCTATTACACTCATGCTGAGTTTTGGTGTGAAGCTCTAAAATAGCTGGAGAGGAGTTTGGGGATAATAGCAACTAGGTAGTATAGGAGATTAGGGCATGAAACTTGGAGTCAGGAAGACCTGAGTTCAAGTTCAGCTCCAATCACTTATTAGCAGTGTGACCCTGGGAAAGTCACTTAGTCTATGTCTAATTCAGTCTCATCATCTGTAAAATGGGGATAATAATAGTACCTCTTTCCTAAGGTAGTTGTGAAAATCAAGTAAGACCACATTTGTAAAGCCAAAATGACATACATATATGTATATCGACATATATATACATATATATGTGTATGTATGTATAAATGTATATATATATATATATATAAAATATATGTGTGTATATACACAAGTTTATGCTGCTATCATTAATAATGAAAAGTAAGCTTGAATTTAGGGCCGATGACCTGGTACAAGTCTAGGTTCTGCCACTTTCTAGTTGTAAGACCTTGGGCAAATTTGCCTCTTCCAATTTCTGTTTGCTCATGTGCAAGATAGGAATTCTAAACCTTGAACTACCTACATTTGTAGTTAGTCAACAAGCAATTGGGCCAGTTAGGTGTTGTAGTGGATAGAGTGCTAGGCCTAGAATCAGGAAGACCTGAGTTCAAATCTGGCTTCAGAAACTTACTAGCTGTGTGACCCTGGGCAAGCCACTTAACCCTGTTAATCTCAATTTCCTCATCTGTAAAATGAGCTGGAAAAGGAAATGGCAAACTACTCATCTTTGCCAAGAAAGCCCCAAATGTAGTCAACAAGGAGTCAGACAAGACTGAAATGACTGAACAAAAAGAAGCAATTATTAATCACTTGCTATATGCTAGGAACTCTGCTAAGCCCTGGCGACAGAGGTGAGAAAAAGGCCAAGACACAGTCCCTGTCCTCGAGAAGTTTACATTTTAATAAGGCAGACAATATGTAAACAACTAAGTAGATGCAAGATATGTACGGAGCCATGGAAGGCACTGAGAGGGGAAGACATTAGCATTTAGGGAACGGAAAAAGGCCTCCTTGTGCATGTGGGATTTGAGCTGGGTCTACATCTCGGATCTGCTGTAAGAGCAAATGTATATAAAGCACTGTCTGAATATAAATCACTGCTTTTTTTTAAACAAGAGGTTGGCTGAGCAGAAGGAAATCTAGTTGGCTCAGAGTAGAATCTAATGTAGTCTGGGATTTTTTTTTTTCTTTAGGCTTTAAATACTTCAATTTACCTCATTTTAACAGGTGTCATGCATTGATTCCTGCAATCAGATATAAAGGGTGGGAAATGCTATCATGACATCTTCAGGCATTGACACGCAACTAAACCCTGACAAATAAAGAAATTCTTATAGGCTAATTGGATTGAGGGCTGGAAGGTACATGAGACATCATCTAGTCCAAACCCTTTATTGCACAAATGAGAAAATTGAGGCCTGGAGAGATAGAAGAATTTATCTGTATAGGAAAGAACTCACATGAAAAGGATAAGTGGAAAATCTGATTTCCTTATAGGGCATCAAACTTTTCCCATTAGAATGTAGTCTCTTTGTGAATAGGCATGGTTTCATTTTTATTACTTATATCCCCAGTGCCTGCCACATACTAGATACTTAAATGCTTTCTTATTAACCAATCAGCAATTACTCAGTTGGTAACCTTGCCAATGACAGGGTAGTACATTTTTTGCTGTAGGCTTAAGACTTATTCTTTTTTTTGTTTGTGAAGCAATTGGGGTTAAGTGACACAGTTAGTGAGTGTTATGTGTCTGAGGCTGGATTTGAACTGAGGTCCTCCTGACTTCAGGGCCGGTGCTTCATCCACTGGGTTACCTAGCTGTCCCAGGACTTATTCTTGTTGGGCAAATATGGAAGCAAGGGAGGCAGGCAGGATTACAGCTATGTCTTGACCTTGTGATCATAGATCTAAAATGGAAGGTACTTTAGAGGTCATTTAGTCCTACCCACTTATTACACATATTAGGAAACTGAGGGACAGAGGGTTTAAATGACTTGCCAGAGTGTACAGAGGTGGTAATGGACAGAGCATAGAGTTGGTCGGGTCCTGTTACTCCAAATTCAACCATCTTTCTACTCTTCTATGCTGCTTCTTGAACAAGTAAGCCTACTTTTATAGTTGTATTGTCTGATCTGCTTTCATATAGGCCTTTTAAGGGATTGGGGGCTGGTAAAATGCAAGAGAAATAACTGATAGTATAGAGAAGAAGAGGGAGAAGAAGAAGAAGAGGAAGAAGAGGAAGAAGAAGAGGAAGAAGAAGAAGAAGAGGAAGAAGAGGAAGAATAAGAAGAAGAGGAAGAAGAGGAAGAAGAAGAGGAAGAGGAAGAGGAAGAATAAGAAGAAGAGAAAGAAGAAGAAGAGGAGGAGGAAGAAGAAGAAGGTCTATTACATAACTGAAGGCCTTTTGCTCCATTACAATCCTTCAATGTTAACCAATCAGAACATGCAGTTGAATCTGGTTACTCAAAGATGATGTCAGCAGAAATCAAACCCTGGCAGGTCCAGTCAAGCTGGAAAGGCCCAGAGAGAGATTTTGTGCCTGACATATGAGACCAGCCTAGTTAAATTCAGAGACTTTAACCCATGACTGGCTGCAAGGTGATGGTGTTAATTTTTTTTTTCCACTCACAGAATTCATGAATACTAGTCTATCAAAGCATAGGAGGCTGTGATCTGCATCAGCAAAGGAAATACTTATACTGAGGAAAAAAAAAAAGAGGTTTTTGTTGGAATGAAAAAAACTAAAGGTTGACTAGTTTGGGAAACTAGTAGGCTTTCCCAGATTGAAGTACAAAAAGATTCCTCTACTTTATAAAGCAATAATAATGCACTGGGCATCTTAGAACCAATAGATCATAAGCATTTGATAATCACTTTATTTTGTGCCAGGTGCTGTAGTAGGCCCTGGGGATACAAAGACAAAACTGAAACAGCCTTCCCCCATAGGGAATTTATATTTTATCCAAAGAGACAAAAATATGCTTGAACAATTATGTAAAAAATAAATTCAAGATAGATTTTGTGGACTATAGCACCACTAGTTGTAAGGTAAGGAAAGGCTTCTTATGAGAATTGACATTTGGACTGAGATTTGAACGAACTGGGAATTCTAAGAGTGGGAGGGGAGCAGGGAGTGCATTCAGGCAAGAGACATAGCCTAGACAAAGGAGTGGAGGTGGGAGACGGTATATTGTGTGAGAGTAGCAGCAAGTAGGCCAGTTGTACACAACCATATGGTACGTGAAGAGGAATGAATTGCAATATGAGAAAGGATATCCTAGGAGAGGAATGTGAAGACAAGTTAGTTGATTTTCCAACAAGAACCAAGTCCAAGATGATCAAAATCCTAAATATGGTTCTAAATGCTGGCAATTCTTGATGCTCCTCTCTTTTATAATTAAATCTTGTGTGTGTGGGTGGGTATGTGTATGTGTGTACACGTGTGTGTATGTGTGTGGCTTTGGGCAGTGGTACATTAATTGCTAAGTGGCAATGAAATTCATGTGGAAGCATTTATTTTCTACCAATTAGTAATGCATCGTTTCATCATTATGAATTCTAACAACCCTAATTAAATCGGTATTAGTTATGTCTGGATTAATGCTGGTATAGTGAAGGCCAAAGAAAGTAATAACTATCCACGACTAGAGGAAAGGGTACCCAAATATACGTGCTTCTTCAATAAGGGTGTTTTCTCCTCACATATTGGCATTTCCAAAATATATAGTCTTAAGGAACACAATGTTATTTCTTTAGAAATATTACTCAGTATTTGGGTTCCTTGACCTTAAGGGGTGCAGAGCTGAGTTTGTGAGATCCTCCTGGTTCATTAGGTTAAATAGAAGAACAAGCTTCAGGGAGGGAATATGTAAAATAAGGCTCCATGGGATGTCAAGTTAGGACAGTGAGGATGTTAAAGAGACACTAACATTCAATAGCTACAATAAAGCAAACGTTCATTAAATACTTACTATGTGCAAGGCACTGTGATAACCTCTTGGGAAAACAGAGATGAAAAACAATCAGTGTTCGTTGAGCTTAAAATCCAGTAGAAAGATTACTAGTTTAAAATCTAGAATAAGTCCTACCCAAATAAATACAATAAAAAGCAGTCTTTGAGTGGCACAAACAGAAAGACAAGGAGCAATCTGGGGAAAAGAGAGGTTCAAGGAACCAAGAAAGGCTTCATGGAGGAGGTCACACTTTAATTGAATCTTAAAGGAAGGATTGAAAGGATTTAAAGATGTGGTAGGAATGGGGGGCAGCCAGGTGGTATAGTGGATAGAGTGCCAGGTCTGAAGTTAGGGAGACCTGAGTTCAAATGTGACTTCAGCTCTTTAGTAGCTGTGTGACTCTGGGCAAGTCACTTAACCCTGTTTCCCTCAGTTTCCTCATCTGTAAAATGAGCTGGAGAAGGAAATGGTAAACCACTCCAGTATCTTTGCTAAGAAAACTCCAAATGGGGTCACAGAGAGTTAAACACAGCTGAAAAAGGATTGAACTGAGCTAACAGGAAAGTAAGTGTGAGGGATAGCATGGGCTACACACAGAGGAAGAAGATGATAAGAGATGTCACTAAAAAGTCAGGTTAAAGTCACTTTTCAAGCTGTAGGCTTGTTTATTTAAATATAAGGAGAATAGACCTAAGGAAGTACTTTGTTAAATATTAAAATGCAATATGTGTGAGTCATTATCATTGTTTTTATTTTTGATAAATGAATAGATAATGCACTTAAATGAATAGAATATGCACTTAAGATAAAATATAATCAAGCAACAGTCCCTGCTCTCAAAGAGCTTACACTTTAACAGGTGAATTCAATACATAAAGGGGAACTGGGAATCTTGAGGGGCAGAGGTATTAGTTTTTGGCATGGACTGGAGGCAGGTGGGAAGCATGGAGGCCAGGTGCTGAGCAAGGTGAGATGAAAGTTTGCAGATCAGAGTAGGTGACATGGGGCCGAATGCAAGGTTGTAGTGGGAGGAGAAAGGGAGATGAAGACATGGCTACAGTGTAGTCAGTATGAAAGGAATTGGCAGAGGCTTTTACTGAACTTGTGATTTCACTGTGCATAGAGCTCCCAGAAAAGAACTCCCTTTATCAATGAATATTTGACCTGAAATTCATGGCATTTAGAAATCTAGTTGCAGTGCTGAGAAATTAAATGACACATGCCTTGTTACACAGCCAAGATATATCAGAGATTAGAACTTGGACCTGGGTTTTCCTAACTCCCAGGGCACCATGCTACTTCTTGTCTGATGATGATAATGGTGATGGTGATATATCATACACACTGAAAGAGTTTGGATATCTTTGTCTCCTGAAGTAGGAGAGAGAGAGAGAGAGAGAGAGAGAGAGAGAGAGAGAGAGAGAGAGAGAGAGAGAGAGAGAGAGACAGAGAGAGAGACAGAGAGAGAGACAGAGAGAGAGAGACAGAGAGACAGAGAGAGAGACAGAGGAGAGAGAGACAGAGAGAGAGAGAGAGAGAGACAGAGAGACAGAGAGAGAGAGACAGAGAGAGAGAGACAGAGAGACAGAGAGAGAGAGACAGAGAGACAGAGAGAGAGACAGAGAGAGAGACAGAGAGAGACAGAGAGACAGAGAGAGAGAGAGACAGAGAGAGAGAGAGAGAGAGACAGAGAGAGAGAGAGAGAGAGACAGAGAGAGAGAGACAGAGAGACAGAGAGAGAGACAGAGAGAGAGACAGAGAGAGAGACAGAGACAGAGAGAGACAGAGAGAGAGAGACAGAGAGAGAGGAGAAGAAGAAGAAGAAGGTGAAGAAGAAGAAGGAAAAGGAGAAGAAGGAGGAGGAGGATAGTGGATGGAGCACTAGATTTGGAATCAGGAGAACCTGAGTTTGAATCTTGCCACAGATGTTTACTAACTGTGTGATCCAGGGCTAATCACTTAACTTTTCAGAGCCTCAGTTTCCTCAGCTGTAAAATGAAGGGGTTATACTCTATGATCTCAAAGATCTCATCCTGTTTTAGATGTATGAACTGAAGCTAGAATGCTTAGCATAGACCTCCATGGACTAATTGCATATTTGCAATAAGATCAATAAAGGATGGAAATGCCTGATTTCCATAAAAATGTGAAGATTCCCCTTGGCTCTAACTCTGCAGAAAGCTGGAATGAAGATACTTATCATTATCACATAGTTGTGATATGTATTAAGCATTCTTATGCATTACACATACTAAGAAGTTATTTTGCTATTACCTGAACTACCAGTTTAGGGCTATCCTTGCCAGCAACACTCCCAGGTGTCCAAGGTGACATATGGCTAGTATGTGTCAGAGGCAAAATTTGAATCCAGGACAAGGCCACTTACCACAATGATCCTCTATACTAACTCTAAATTCCTTCTAAAACTCAAAATTCCCTAAGGAAATTCATGGTGGTAAATGACTGTCAGTCAACTGATGAACACTGCTTTCTTGCCTGATTATTGCAGAGGAAGGATGGGACTATATTGATAATGCTGTTTGTCCATGTAATTTTTGTTATAATTATTGTAATGAGGCAACATGCCATCATGAATAAAGTGCTAAGCTTGGACTTGGGAAGATCTAGATTCAAATCCTTTCTCTGATGCTTATTAGGGGTGTGTGATTCTGAGCAAGTCGTTAATTCTCTTTGAACCTCAGGAAACTCTCTAAAGACTATAAATCATAGATGAATTGTATTGACATGGAGAGAGTTCCAACACCAAGCAAAATTACAGGTCCTTGACTTATAGATGTTATTAGGACAATATTCAGTCACTAAAGTTCACTCTCAGGGAAGAGGAGATCAAAGGAGATTAGTGGTAGAACCCTGGGTTGAATAAGTGATTCCACCCTTAGCTGAGGTTCAGGGAAAAGTGTCCTGTCTCTGTTGACCCTCAGGCATGATCATCAGTTTACTTGAACCAATTTGGAAGGAAGAGAGGCTAGAAGTGGCCCTCAGAGCAGAGGTGAAATTCTGAAACTCCGAATGCAGAACTCCAAAGCAAGTAAGCCTAAGGGAATTGTGGCACAACAAATATGGAAGCCATATGTATGAGGACCCGCATGATAGTGGGATATGTTTGAAGCCATCAAGGGCTGAACCTGTTGAAGGATCTGACTTAAAGAATTTGATTTAGAGAATCATTCAGAACAGAAAAGGTTCTGATAGGTCCAGAGAGTAGAGATCTCTAGATAGAGTGAAGGAGGTGGCAAAGCATGAAACGTGGGGGGAACTAATTTTGACATACACATAAGGAAGGGATTTGGGGAAAGAGGTGGAGGATAGACTTTCTCAGGTTTTAGCCAGTGGTTGAAGATAAGGTGTCCTGAGATACAGAAAGTCAGATTTCAGTTCAATATAAGGAGAAATTCTTCACAATTAAAATTCTCTGAAAATGGTATGAAATAGGAGATACTGAATTTCCTCTGTAAGTAGTTAAGTGGAGGCTGGTTGACCGTTTTGAGGTAATGTTATAAAAAGCATTCATCATTTTAGTAGTGGTTAGATTTGATAAAAAATTCATAACTTGAAGTCCATGGATCCCCAAGGAGCTTATGGATAGATTTTAGGGGGTCTTGGATGGGGAAAAATACATTTTTATTTCAATATAACTTGTTTCCTTTGTAATTCTACATATTTTCATGCATTTAAAAACATTCTTCTGAGGTGTCCATGGGCTTCACCAGACTGTCTATAGGATCTATGACATATGTTAAGAACCCTTGGATTAGATGACCTGTGAGGGCCTTTGGGATTTTATGATCTCTTTGAACTAAGGTGTAAGGACAGTGACTGGCAGTTTTGGCCAGTTATTTCCGTGGCAATGGAACTGGAACTGAATTAATATCATTGATTCCCCCAACTGAGTAGAAAGTTAGGCATGAGAGAGCTAAGAAGAATGGGAAAAAATATCCTTATAGATGATTTTGACAACCAGGATTAAATTATAACAACTTTTGTAAGTGGAAGTGTTAACCTCATGTTTTCCCGAACACATATCCCCTACCATATTTTATACTCCTTAGTAGTGTTTCATAGTAAATCCTCTAAAAGTTCATACATTTATACTGTTTAAGATGCCCAGATCACAGTGCTTGTGAATGGAGAGAAAAGGTTAAGTCATAAGTTCCCTATTGTCATAAAGCTTATATTCTAGGAGGGGAATATGACATAACACAGATAATCCTCCAATGTTTCTACATGTCCTATGCTATCCTCCCTCTTAGCCTTTGCTTAACTGATAACATTTTCTACCTCCTCAATTTTTGCTAGAACGTTTTGTCTTACTTTTCTCTCTTAACTTCATCACAGCCTAGTGTGTCATATACTTACCTTGCATGTGCTGTATCACATAATACATGCTTGAAAATTGGCTGATGAATTAAATGGAAAGTATTGTTATTGGGTAATGAAATTGATTTAAATTGGGGGGTAGGGAAAAAGAAAAGCTTGATGGTTTTTTCTTTGTGGAGTCTTAGGTTTGGGGAACCTTGTAAAAGCTTGGGTGAATGGTTGCACTTTAAAACATGAAGGGTATACCAGTGAAGCTTTCTAGAGAGGAAAAAATTGTGGAGTTACAAGGTAAAGAGGCTTGTTGATTATAGAGACACCACATTCCCTGTGAGCCAAGGTTAACGTTAATAAACTCTAGGTAGTATTACAATTTTCATGCTCTATTTTGTATGCCAGGTGTTTAACTTTCAACATCCAAATGGAGAAACGTCTTCAAACTATTCTCCGCAAATTGGTCAACTTTAAAATTGCTCTTCTGATCAGATAGGTGGTTTTAACTAGGACTGGCAACAAAGGTTTTGATACACAGCACCAAAATTTGGAGGGTGCCAGAGTCTAACACATTCATTGAGTGGAAACCACTACACCAGTTTGTCTCCCCATAAAATGAATTTGTCTTATTAATCTCATTGATTATTTACACATCAAGAGTTACAAAGTCAACTAGAGGACAATATTTCATTCCACTTGCCCCACTACAATTATTTACTATCAGCAAACATTTACTTTACTGCAATTACTTCCACTTAAAAGGATCATAACATCTTTGTTGTAAGTATAATCTCAGAACTAAGGAGATATTGTTGAGAAGTCATTCTTCTGACTCTTTGGTTTCCAAATTTCCCCAAGTTGCTTAGATTAATTGCATACACAGTGTGGCTGCTTTAACATTTCAATCCTACAATTGATGAGAACTTGTAACATAATAGTGCATTTCAAAATGGGGGAGCTTTTGAATATATAAGAGTATGTGATGTGACTGTCCATTTGACCAATTTCTCATAGGAGTATGTGGGAGGGAGGGTTGAATATATGTACACTAGACATTAAAAAGTATGATTTTTGACCCCTCCTGGAATGCTGCTTTGTTGTGGCAGGAGGGCTTGCATAGTTCAACGAGCTATGTCATGCAGGATAACCCAAAAAAGAGGCATCATAGTGGAGAGTGTTGATAAAAGGTGATCCTTTGGAGAATGAAATAGCAAACTATTCCAGTATCTTTGCCAAGAAAATCCCATGGATAGTTGGTCCATGGGGTCACAAAGAGTCAGCAACAAAGAAACAACTGAACAAATGTTTCCTTTTTGTTTGTTTGTTTTTGTTTTTGGTAAACAGTATTATATTTTTTCCAATTACATGTAAAGATAGTTTCAGCATTAATTTTTTTATAAGATTTTGAGTTTCAATTTTTTTCTCCCTCCTTCACTCCCATCCCCCCTCCCCAAGATGGCAAGCACGTATATAGGTTATACATGTGCAATCATGTAAACATATTTCCACATTAGTCATGTTGTGAAAAAAGAAATAGAACAAAAGGGAAAATACACACAAACACATACACACAAAAGCAAAGAACAAACAAAAAGTGAAAATAGGATGATTTGATCAGCATTTAGGCTCCATAGTTCTTTCTCTGGATGTGGATAGCATTTTCCATCATGAGCCTTTTGGAATTGTCTTGGATCATTGTATTTCTGAGAAGAGTTAAGTCTTTCAAAGTCAGTCATCACACAATGTGGCTGTTATTATGTATAATGTTCTCCTGGTTCTGCTCACTTCGCTCATCAGTTCATGTAACTCTTTCTAGGTTTTTCTGAAATCATCCTGCTCATCATTTCGTATAGCACAATAGCATTCCATTACATTCATATACCAGACTTTGTTCAGCCATTCCCTAATTGATGGGCATTCCCTCAATTTCCAATTCTTTGCCACCATAAAAGAGCTGCAATAAATATTGGTGTGAGGTATGTCCTTTTCCCTTTTTTATGATCTTTTTGGGATACAGACCTAGTATCTTTGGGATACAGATCCAGTATAGCTGGATCAAAAGGTGTGCATAGTTTGATTTCCCTTCAGGCATAGTTCCAATTTACTTTTCAGAAAGGTTGGATCAGTTCACAACATCAACCAACAATGCATTAGTGTTTCAATTTTCCCACATCTTCTCTAACATTTATCATTTTCTTTTTTTTTTTTGTCGTATTAGCCGATCTGATATGTGTGAGGTGGTACCTCAGAATTGTTTTGATTTTAATTTCTCTAATCAATAGTGATTTAGAGCACTTTTTTTGGTATGACTACAGATAGCTTTAATTTTTTCATCTGAAAAATGCTTGTTCATATCCTTTGACCATTTGTCAATTGGGGAATGACTTCTATTCTTACAAATTTGATGCAGTTCTCTATATATTTGAGAAATGAGACCTTTGTCAGAAACACTTGCTGTAAAAATTGTTTCCCATCTTTTTGCTTTCCTTCTGATCTTGGTTGCATTGGATTTGTTTGTGCAAACCCTCTTTAATTTAATGTAATCAAAATTACACATTTTGCATTTCATGATGTTCTCTATTTCTTGTTTGGCTGTAAATTCTTCCCTTCTCCATAGATCTGACAGGTAAACTATTCCTTGTTCTCCTAATTTGCTTATGGTAATCCCCTTTATGTCTTAATTGTGTACCCATTTTGACTCTGTCTTGTCATATGGTGTGAGATGTTGGTCTATGCCTAGCTTTTGCCATACCATTTTCCAATTTTCCCAGCAGTTTTTGTCAAATAATGAGTTTTTATCCCAGAAGCTGGAGTCTTTGGGTTTATCAAACAGTGGATTACTACATTCATTTAGTACTGTGCCTTGTGTACCTAATCTATTTCCCTGATGCATCATTCTGTTTCTTAACCATTACCAAATAGTTTTTTTTTTTTTGCTTTTTTTTGGTGAGGTGATTGGGGTTAAGTGACTTGCCTGGGATCACACAGCTAGTAAGTGTTAAGTGTCTGAGACTGGATTTGAACTCAGCTCCTCCTTACTGGAAG
Source organism: Phascolarctos cinereus (assembly GCF_003287225.1). Taxonomy (NCBI): domain Eukaryota; kingdom Metazoa; phylum Chordata; class Mammalia; order Diprotodontia; family Phascolarctidae; genus Phascolarctos; species Phascolarctos cinereus. The sequence goes on from NW_027556098.1 coordinate 98,846,614, forward strand.
ACCAGAGCTCTATTCACTGTGCCACCTAGCTGCCCCGACCAAGTAGTTTTTGATGATTGCTGCTTTATAATACACTTTTAGATCTGCTATGGCTAGGCCACATTCCTTTGCATTTTTTTTCTATTAATACCCTATATTCTTGACCTTTTAAGTGCTTCCAGATGAATTTTGTTATGATTTTTTTTCAGCTTCATAAAATAACTTTTTGGTAGTTTGATTGGAATGGCACTAAATAAGTAAGTGAAATTAAGTATAATTGTAATTTTTGTTATTTTAGCTTGGCTTACCCATGAGCAATTGATATTTTTCCAGTTTTTTAGATCTGACTTTATTTGGATGAAAAGTGTTTTGTAATTGTGTTCATATAGTTCCTGGGTTTGTCTTGGCAGGTAGACTCCCAAATATTTTATATTGTCCACAGTTATTTTAAATGGAATTTTTCTATCTCTTGTTCATGGGATTTATTGGTAATATGTAGAAATGCTGATGGTTTATGTAGGTATATTTTACATCCTGGAACTTTGTTAAAGTTGTTAATTATTTCAAGTAGTTTTTTAGTTGAATCTCCAGGATTTTCTAATTATACCATCATATCATCTGCAAAGAGTGGTAATTTTGTTTCTTCATTGCCTAATCTAATTCCTTCCATTTCTATTTCTTTTATTGTTAAAGTTAATATTTCCATTTCCGGTACAACATTGAATAATAGCGGTGATATTGGGCATCCTTGTTTCACTCCTGATCTAACTGGAAGGACTAGCTTATCCTTGTTACAGATAATGCTTGTTGATGGTTTTAGATAGATACTACATATCATTTTAAGGAAAGTTCCATTTATTCCTCTACTGTCTCTAGTGTTTTTAATAGGAATGGGTGCTGTATTTTTTCAAAAGCTTTTTCTGCATCTATTGAGATAATCATATGATTTCTATTGGTCCTGTTATTGATATGGCCAATTATGCTAATAGTTTTCCTAATACTGAGCCAGCACTGCTTTCCTGGTACAAATCTCACCTGATCATAGTGTATTATCTTGGTGATGAATTGTGGTAATCTCTTTGCTAATATTTTATTTAAATTTTTTACATCAATATTCTTTAGGGAAATTGTTCCATAACTTTCTTTTCTATTTTGGCTCTTCCTGGTTTAGATATAATCACTGTATTTGTGTCATAAAAGGAATTTGGTAGGGCTCCTTCTTCACCTATTTTCCCAAATAGTTTATATAGTTTTGGAATTAATTGTTCTTTAAATGTTTGGTAGGATTTACTTGTAAATCCATTTGGCTCTGCAGATTTTTTTTCTTAGGCAGTTCATTGATGGCTTGTTCAATATCTTTTTTTTTTCTAAAAAGGAGCTATTTAAATATTTTATTTCCTTTTCTGTTAATCTGAGTAATTTATATTTTTGTAAATATTCATGCATTTCACTTAGATTGCCAACTTTATTGGCTTTCAGTTGGGCCAAGTAGTTCCTAAGTATTGTTTTAATTTCCTCTTCATTGGAGGTAAATTCACCCTTTTCATTTTTGATATTGGTAATTTGGTTTTCTTGTTTTTAAAAAAATCAAATTAACCAAAGGTTTATCTATTTTATTGATTTTTTTTGATAAAACCAGCTCCTAGTTTTATTTATCTGTTCAATGGTTTTCTTAATTTCATTGATCTGCTCTTTATTTTATTCATGTAAGCATTTAGAGATATAAAATTTCCCCATAAGTACTGCTTTGGCTGCATCTTATCAGTTTTGGTATGTTGTCTGACTATTGTTCTCTTTGATGAAATTGTTGATTATTTGCATGATTTATTGTTTGACCCATTCATTCTTTAGAATTAGATTATTTAGTTCCTAATTAATTTTAATCTATCTTTCCATGGCCCTTTATTAATGTAATTTTTTATTACATCTTGATCTGAAAAGGATGAATTTAATATTTTTACCTTTCTGCATTTGATTGTGATGTTTTTAAGCTCTAATATATGGTCAGTTTTTAATGTATGTGCCATCTACCACTGAGAAAAAAGGGTATATTCCTTTCTATCCCCATTCAATTTTCTCCAGAGGTCTATCATATCTAACTTTTCTAAAATTCTATTCATCTTCTTAACTTCTTTGTTGTTGTTTTTTGTAGTTAGATTTATCTAGTTCTGAGAGGGAGAGGTTGAGGTCCCCTGCTAATATAGTTTTGCTGTTTATTTCTTCCTGTAACTCACTTCTTTCCTAAGAATCTGGATGCAAACCACTTGGTGCATGCATGTTTGACTTTGATATTACTTCATTGTCTGCGGTATCTTTTAGCAAGATATAGTTTCCTTCCTTGTCTGTTTCATTTATGTCTATTTTTTCCTGTTGCTTTGTCTGAGATATGGATTGCTATCCCTACTTTTTTTTTTTTTTTGGCTAGGCAGTGGGATTAAGTGACTTGCTCAGGTGAAGTCCAAGGAGTACAAGAACAACACAACATATTTCCCTTTGTAATCAGAAAGGCTGATGTCTTTGAACTGCCAATCTGGCATAACAGCTATAGATGTAAAATTGGGGGCTAGGTACCCCAATTGTGTCATTTCCCATTGCCATGTTGACAGTAAGCTATGTGGAGCTATGCTCCACAGACAAGTTTGGAGGAATCATGAACACATGAGGAGGAGCTGGAAAACCTTTATGTTTCTCTTGAGTCTTGTGTTTGAAGATTAAATTTTCTTTTCAGCTCTGGTCTTTTCATCAGGAAAGTTTTAAAGTCCCTTATTTCATTGAATACACCTTTTATCCTGAATGATTAGGCTCAATTTGCTGTGTAGTTGATTCTTGATTGTAATCCAAACTCATTTGCCTCCCACAATACCATATTTCAAGATCCCCAGTTCTTTACTGTGGAAGCTGGTAAGGCCTGTGCAATCCTTACTGTGGCTCCTTGATATTTGAATTGTTTCTTTCTGGCTGCTTGCTGTATTTTCTCCTTGACTTGATAATTCTGTATTTTGACTACACTATTCCTTGGTATTTTCAATTTGGGATCTCTTTCAGGAGGTGATCAGTGGATTCTTTCGATGACTATTTTACCCTCTGGTTCTAGGGCCTTAGGGCAGTTTTCCTTGACAATCTCCTGAAAGATGCTGTCCAGGCTCTTTTTTTTCATCATGGCTTTCAGGTAGACCAATAATTCTTAAGTTATCTCTTGGATGTATTTTCCAGGTCAGTTGTTTTTACAATGAGGAGTTTTACATTTTCTTCTATTTTTTCATTCTTTTGATTTTGCTTTACTGATTCTTAATGTCCCATAGAGTCCTTAGCTTCCAATTGCCCAATTCTAATTTTTAATGAATTGTTTTTTTCAGTTAACTTTCATACTCCTTTTCCATTTGGCCAATTTTCCATTTTAGGGAGTTGTTTTCTTCAGTGTACTTTTTTTTTCATTTTGTCAACTGCATTTTTAAACGAGTTGTTCAATTTTTTCTACTTCCCTTATTTGGCTTTTAAAATCCTTCTTGAGCTTTAATTCCATTCTAATTTTTAAGGAATTATTTTCTTCAACTAGCTTTTGTACCTCCTTTTCCATTTGGTCAATTCTACTTTTAAAGAGTTGTTTTCTTGCGTGAATTTTTTTTTTCCATTTGGCCAATTCCATGTTTTAAGGAGTTGTTTTCTTCAGTCAATTTTTGTGCTTCCTTTTCCAATCTGTTGATTGTTTTTTCATAATTCTTTTGCTTAACTCTCATTTCTTTTCCCAATTTTTCTTCTACCTCTTTTATTTGATTTTTAAAATCCTTTTTGAGATCTTCCAAGAGGATGTTTTGAGCTTGAGACCAATTCATGTTCCCATTTGAGGCTTCATAGATAGGCATTTTTACATTGTTGTCCTCTTCTGAATTTGTGTTTCCATCCTCCATGTTGCCATAGTAGCTTTCCAAGGTCAGGGCTCTTTTTTTTTTTTTGCTCATTTTTAAAAGTTGATCTCTGCTCCTGGGGTACAGGTGACACTGTCCCAATTTTCTTGGGCCTAGTCACACCTGTTGTGACATGGGTTCCTGGGCTGGCAGTTTGCCTTCTGCACTGGCACTGAAGGCCTCACATCTGGCCTGCTGTGCCACTGGCCTGCTGAGCCAGAACCATGGACCCTCAGTTGCTGATCTGTGCTATGGCTAAGAGCCCCTGCTGGCTTGCCTGGACACCACCTGTGCTGGGCTGTACTCCTTTTCTGTCCAAGTTAGATAGACCTTTCCTAAAGTCCATCCAAGTTATCTTGGGTTGAAAATTGTTTCACTCTGTGTTTTTGTGGATTCTGTTACTCCAGAATTCTTTTAGAGGCTTGATTTAATGTTGTTTCCTAGGGAAACTGGGTAGGGCTTAGGCAACTTCCTGGCTTCTCTCTGCCATCTTGGCTTCACCACTCAGAATAACAAATGTTCTTTGAAGAGGATATTACAAGTATTGTTTTTCATTTTTAGTACCTAATATAGCCAAATATTTTTTTCAATGAGAACTGATTTCTATAGTTATAATGACTTTCTATGGGAAAAGATAATTTGATGTTCAAATTTTCATTTTGTAGACTTTTTTTTTTAATTCCAGAAAAGCATCAAATACAAGGCCAGTCATCTAGATGTATTTCTATGCCACTTGTGACAATTACATTTTGACACTAATATTGACATATTGCAAGTGAATCATATATAATATAATCAGAGCTATAACTAGGGCAAAACAATGACAGTTTTGCTTAGGGCACTGAAATTTAGAGAAGACAAAAATTTAACATATTCACTTTGAAGAAGCTACTATATCAACTAAGTTCTCCTCTTGCTAAAATTAGTTTGCCTTGATTACTTCATCTATTACTCACACATAAAGGATGAGGATGCTGATCTGAGGGCAGAATTACAGGCTCCTTGCCCCATTATGATTCATGCTGCTTATTCCAGGTGCTTTGTGCTGATTGCTTCTGGTGTAGAAAATCACTGTGTCTCTGAACATTAGTGTTATAATAATCCTGCGCGTTCTAGAAGTAGTGCAGCAATGATGAGTCTAGCTCTCACTGCCTGAAGGCCAAGTATGTTACATTTTACCCTTCTCCCCTCTCCAGGGTTCTCCAATACCTTCAAAAGTGTTGGGAGGTATCTAGTCTCAGCCATGTACTCAAAACCCACTGATTGTGTTCTCTCAATTTTAGGGGTCCTCAGTACCCCAGTTCAATTTAGCTATTTAATAATCAGATTAACTTCTACAAAGAAATATGTCAAAAATCGTTGTTGTTTTTTGCCCTGTGTTTTTGAAGAAGACCAGTGATATCACAGGGTGACGTTTTGACTTGTGTATGAGTTGGATTTAAGTGAGGCAGAGTTGGACAAAGTCAGCTTCACTCTCTCTTCCTGAGTCATCAAAGTCCAATGACAGGACAAAAGTTGAGAGGACTGGTGATGGCCTGGGATGCAGTGGATGACCTTGGCATCTTCAGTGCCTGACCAAGCTGAGTGCTTCACAGAACCTGCTGTAGCTGCCTTCCTTGCCATCAGAACAAATTGTTCTCATTCACCCGTTGCACCAGAGAAAGTCTTCACTTACTTGGGTAGACATCTCCCTAACTCACTGATACTTTTGAGACCTGTGAGTTACTCTCAACCTGATTTAACATGAGATGGTTTACTGGGGTGTGGATGCTATGCATGCTGCAGCTTCTTGGAGGGACAGGAGAGAGTGGGTGAGTCAGGGGGACACCAAAGGTGGATGAGCAGTCCTGAAAAGGGATTAGCAAGCCCTCACACCACAGGTGCTAGTCCTCCTGGGCACTCCATACACCCCACCTCAAATCTATAGGAAGAATTAACATGGGGGGCAGAGCCAAGATGGCGGAGTGAAAGCAGTGACTTGCTTGAGCTCTCCCCCAAACCCCTCCAAATACTCATAAAAAATGGCTCTAAACAAATTCTGAAGCAGCAGAACCCACAAAAAGACAGAGTGAAACAAATTTCCAGCCCAAGACAACCTGGATGATTGATCAGAAAGGTGTATTGTGCTGGGCTGGGAGCGCAGCGCAGTGTGGGTGTGCAGGCCGCAGCAAACCTGGAGCAGGCCTCAGAGGACTGAATCGCGGCAGCTGTGGAGGTTTCCAGACTCCTCAATCCACAAATGCCAAAGACAACTTAGAAGGTCAGTGGGAAAAGTCTGTTTCTGTCGGTGGTCAGAGAGGAAGGCGGGGTTTCAGCTCCATTCCCCAAGAGCCTGGCCCTGGGGGGGGGCAGCTGCTTCCTGAGCTTCTGGCCCACAGACTGAGGGGGAATCCAGTGGCTGATCAGAGAGGGATTGCAGGGATCTCTTTGCCAGGGCTAAGGCAGGAATCTCTTGCTTTGCCTGTGTTTGGATCTGGGTCACAGTTCTGGGCAGCGGTTCTGGGGTGAGGAGGAGCGCTGGCCCGGTGGAGCTTGTAGTGGCTGTGGAGAGGAACCCCTCCTCACAGTTACAGGACAGAAAGGAATACTTGTGGTCACAGGCCAGGAAAGGAGTAAACACCTCGCCCCTTATCATACCACCTTGGAAGAACTGAAAATTTACAGGTCCCTACAAGTATCTCTGAAAACAGCTACACAAACCCCTGAAGCTTGGGACAGTACACTCTCCACATTGGAAGCAGACTCTTACCTTAACAAAGAGTTTAAAACTCAAGTAATTGGCTGGGATCATGAGCAAGCAGCGCAAAAAGAGTCAGACTATATTATCTTACTTTGGTGACAAAGAAGATCAAAATATACAACCAGAAGAAGACAACAAATCAAAGCTCCTACATCCAAAGCCTCCAAGAAAAATATGAATCAGTCCCAGGCCTTAGAAGAGCTCAAAAGGGATTTTGAGAAGCAAGTAAGGGAAGTAGAGGAAAAACTGGGAAGAGAAATGAGAGTGATGCAAGAAAATCATGAAAAACAAGTCAACAGCTTGCTAAAGGAGACCCAAAAAAATACTGAAGAAAATAACACCTTAAAAAATAGCCTAACCCAAATGGCAAAAGAGGTCCAAAAAGCCAATGAGGAGAAAAATGCCCTAAAAAGAAAAATTGGCCAAATGGAAAAGGAAGTCCAAAAGATTACTGAAGAAAATACTTCCTTAAAAATTAGAATAGAGCAATTGGAAGACAGTGACTTTATGAGAAATCAAGACACTGTAAAACAAATCCAAAAGAATGAAAAATTAGAAAACAATGTGAAATATCTCATTGGAAAAACAACTGACCTGGAAAATAGATCCAGGACAGAGAATTTAAAAATTATTGGACTATCTGAAAGCCATGATCAAAAAAAGAGCCTAGACATCATCTTTCAAGAAATTATCAAGGATAACTGCCCTGATATTTAGAACCAGAGGGCAAAATAGAAATTGAAAGAATCCACAGATCTCCTCCTGAAAGGAGGAAGCTCCCCAAAGGAAAGCTCCTAGGAATATTGTAGCCAAATTCCAGAGTTCCCAGGTCAAGGAGAAAATATTACAAGCTGCCAGAAGGAAACAATTCAAGTACTGTGGAAACACAATCAGGATAACACAAGATTTAGCAGCTTCTACATTAAAGGACCGCAGGGCATGGAATATAATATTCTGGAGGGCAAAGGAGATAGGATTACAACCAAGAATCACCTACCCAGCAAAACTGAGTATAATCCTTCAGGGGAAAAAATGGTCATTCAGTGAAATAGAGGACTTTCAAGCATTCCTGATGAAAAGACCAGAGCTAAACAGAAAATTTGACTTTCAAATACAGGACTCCAGTGGAACATGAAGAGGTAAACAGGAAAGAGAAATCATAAGAGACTTATTAAGATTGAACTGTTTACATTCCTGCATGGAAAGATGATATTTGTAACTCATGAGAACTTTGTCAGTATTAGGGTAGTTGAAGGAAAAAAATTGTATGTATGTATATATAGATAGATATAGGGCACAGGGTGAGTTGAAGATTAAGGGGTCATATCTGGAGAATAAAATTAAGGGATGAGAGAGGATTATACTCGGAGAAGAAAGGGAGAGGTAGAATGGGGTAAATTATCTCACAAAAAAAAACAGAAAAGAAAAGTCTCACAGTGGAGGGGAAACAGGGGAAGGTGAGAGGGAATGAGGAATCTTATTCTCATAGGATTTGGCTTAAGGAGAGAATAATATACACATTGGGTATGGAAATCTGTCTTACCCTACAGGAAAATAGGGGGAGAAGGGGACAAGAGAGCAGGGGGGTGATAGAGAGGAGGGCAGATTGGGAAAGAGGGTAATCAGAAGCAAATACTTCTGAGGAGGGACAGGGTCAAAAGAAAGAATAGAATAAATGGGAGGGCAGGATAGGATTAAGGGAAATAGAGTTAGTTTTTCACAACATGTGTACTAAGGAAGTGTTTTACATAACTGCACATGTACAACCTATATTGAGTTGCTTGCCTTTTCAATGAGGGTGGATGGGGAGGGTGGAAGGGAGAAAATTTGGAACTCAAAGTTTTAAAAACACGTTTTAAAAAAAATGTTTTCACATGCAACTGGGAAATAGGAAATACAGGAAATGGGGTACGGTGGTCTATCCTGCTCTACAGGAAAGTGGAAGGGGAAGGGGATTAGAGAAGGGAGGGGGAGAGATAGAAGAGAAGACAGACCAGGGGAAGGGGTATTCAGAATGCATGCCGTCTTGGGGTGGGGGGAGGGGTGAGAAATTTGGAACTCAAAAACTTGTGGAAGTGAATATTGAAAACTAAAAATAAATAAATTTATATTTAAAAAAATTATCATACAAACATAGTCTCCTCTTCTCTTCCCCTCAATACCTATGTGTGTATGGAATAATCCTGCTTTTCACCACATCAATCCTTGAGGAAGGGATTGTGATTAGATTCACAGTTTAACTGTTTATATATAGCGTAGTCTCACCAATTTTTAAGTCTAAAGCCTTACTGAGTTATCATCATGGCACCCAGGTTAAGGTGGGCACTACAATCTGTCCTGGAATTTTGGTTCCAAGGTTGATATTGCTTGAGTTCTCAGGCCCAGGTGAGCAAGACCTTCATCCTTAAGAGAGAGAGAGAGAGGCTGAGAGAGAGAGAGAAGGAGAGTGAGAAAGAGAGGGGAGAGAGAGAGAGAGTGAAGAAAGGGAAAGAGAGAGAGAGAGAGAGAGAGAGAGGGAGAGAGAGATCATTGGATCATTGGATGTTCTCCGTTTTCTGTGAATTACTTAAATTGCCTTCCTTGATTTTTAATGCTTTAAAATTTTAAATGTTCAAAAGTCCACCCATGTGATAGGGGAACACAGAATGTCTTCTCTCAGAAGCAGGTCTCTGCCATCTCCCATGTGATTGTTGCCATCTAGGTGATCTGGGATATACCAGCCCTGTTAACAGCAGTATGCACACCCAGGATTTTGTTACAATACTATACAATATATCCATGAGGGATGAGGGGCAATCAAATGGAAAACATGAAAGAAGGGGAATAAAATGATGGGAAATTGGTGACTATTTGAGAGATGAAATTTGTGAGACCTGGAAAGCTTTTTAAAAATTGTAGGGGGGTGTGTGTGTGTGTGTGTGTGTGTGTGTGTGTGTGTGTGTGTGTGTGCACAGTTTTACACTGTGGTATAGAGACAGGTTAATATAGTGGACAGAATGCTGGACTTGGAGTCAGAAAAACCTGAGTTTGAAATCTGCCTCAGATATTTATTGAGTTACCTCTTACTCTTTCAGCCTCAGTTTCCTTATCTCAAAAATGTAAGTATCCATAACATTTACCTTGAAAGGTTATTGTAAAAATCAAATGAAATAATATGTGTAAAGCATTTTGTAAACCTTAAAGCTCTATATAAATGTTAGTTATCATTATTATTAAATAAATAGGTGTTGTCACTTCGCAGCTTGCTTTTAAGCCTCTGTTTTTCTGCTGCCTCTTCAAAGAATTAGTTGTTAATAGTTATTAATATTTTTGGCATTTATCATACTAATGTTAATTTGCTTGAAAGTACGACTTAATACCAATCTAGTATTAATTTGAGAAACATGAATACTTCAATATGAATTTTGTTACTGTTTATATACACTATTGCTTAAAAACATACATACAACATTGAATTTGTGTAGAAGATTGCCATATTTACAAATATGAATCAAAAATTATAGTGGTATTTATAGCATCACTTTAGTAGCTCATACACGAAAACAAATCACCCACAGCATACCACTTTCCTTCTTCCACATAATTTCTGTTTAATTTCTAGCCTAGAAATCTAACACATTTCAATAAACTAGCATCAATAATAAAGATGAGAACTGAAGATGACAGCCACAATCTTATCTCTTTCACTATGCCAGGCTTTTGCCCCTTCTTTACTCTTCCTACTATTCATGTACCCCCTACCATATTTATCATCACGACTTCTGCTGCTGGGCTTTCCCTGTGAGAATCTCAGTTTTTGTGGGGCTTTTTAATTTGTTCCCCCCCCCATGCTGTTAGAAGTTGTAGGTGGTGTCAGGTTTTGAGAACAAAAAGCTATAACCTGTGATCTGGGGTCAAAAGGTCCACGAGCAAACTTCTTTCTGAAGTATACATGCTTCCTCTAAAGTTGTTAGAATCAGATGGTTTAGGCTTTCAGTTTTGGATGAGATTTGAGAAATTTGGAGAACAAAATGGATTTTCTCTCAGAATAACCAAATGAAAGAGGATTTTGATTGGTGGAAAGACAGTTGAATTAGGAATCAGGAAGCCTAGGGTTCCATTTTTTCCCCCCAAAACCTACATGGATGACCTTGGGGAAGTTACTTAACTTCTTTTGAACCTCAGTTTCCTTACCTTTCAAATGAGATCATCTTAGATAAAATGATCTCTTAGATCTCCCCTTACAGATTGAAAATTCCAATTCTTAGCTTCTTTAAATGATCAAAAATAATTTACATGTATGTATATATGTTTGTGTATTTCCACTCTAAAGATGGTTAAAATAGAGGCCTACATGGGTCATAACTAAGATTAAGGTAGGAAAAAATTTTTAGAATAAAAGACAAGAGCTCTAGATTTTAGCTAGTTACTTATTCTTATCCATTCAATAGAAAAAAAGTTATACTACAAAAATAGTAAAATTCATTCTACTTGCCATTTAAGACTCTATGAAGACAAGAAATAAAGAGATAAGTCTGATACTTTTCTTTTCTGAGCTTGTGCAAATTTGTGCAAGCGTGATGGTGGCAGGGTAACAATCATGTCTTCTACCCCATCTTTCTGACTTGTGGCTCTGAATGGGCCCTGCTTGTCTCAATCACTATCCTAGTTAACTTCCAGAAGAGAAGCCACAGAGAGAGTGTACAGGGTTTGAGTGGTTGGGGCCACATTCCAATCCAACAACTGCTTATGAAGCACAAACTATATATAAGACAATGTGCTAAGCATTGAGGAATACAAAGGAAAAAGGAGAAAAAAAAATCGTCATGCTTGAGCTTACATGCATGATGAGAGGTAGGATATACAATGCAAAGAGTTCTGGACATGAGTTTAGAAAACCTGGATTCAAGTCTTGGTTTTAACACTAACTCTGTGACTTTGGGCAAGTCAATTCAACAACCTGAGCTTCACTTTGCTTTGCTGTGAAAGAGGGACAGCAACACTTGTACTGCCTACGTCGCAGGGTTAGAAACATCGTTTTGTAAATTGTTAAGCTCTATACAAATGTGATCTATTTTGTGATGGGAACTCCTGCTGGTCATACCATGATCTCCACCACCCATTTTCTCTGCCACCTTCCCTGTGCCATTTTCCAAAAAGGGGCCAAGAATTTGTTTGCCAATATTAATAGAGGCTGCAAGTGCCAGGGCAGAATTCAAATGGAGCCAGATGGGAATTTTCTTTTTTGTGTCCAGGAACTCCTGTTTTAAACACTCTCCCTGGTGGGAAAATTCCATTAAATCTATTGCTACCTCAAACTACATTCACTGCAAAACCTAATACATAAAGATTTTCAGGAGACTATAGCCTACAGCAAAATTTTCACTTTCTCCAGCTATCAAATCCATTGCTTTAAGAGGTCATAGCTCTGCCCTGTAGTTAACTTATCTACTTCTCTACTTTCACACTTTTGACCTACTTCAAAATATCACTTTCACAGATAAATCTTTTCCCACATTGGAAATGAAGCAAAATTTCCCACTATAAATGTCTTTATATTTCATGAATAAGAGTTTAAAAGGGGAAAGGGTTGGTGGTGGAGAATTACAGCACTACAAAATAATGATTTTTGAAAGATGAGTGAAGTTCACTTTATTGACCTCAACTTTGTAGTATTTCAGGAACCACACAGTTTACTTCAGCATTTTCATGGGTCTGTGATCTCATTGATTGAAATTTTCTCCTCAAAAAGGCAGATCACAACCCATCCTTACCTCCACTTCCTGTTTGGCTGCAGTCCATGTCCTCACATAAATCTTCCCTAAAGGTCCCACTTGGCATGCTGGGAGTTTTCCTCTAGATCTTTTGACATTTTAAAAAGCCCATGGAGCACCTGGTCTATCTATTGATTATTGCTTGATCTCACTCTATGACTAGCTCATTTCCTTTCCCAATCAAACATACATTTCTTTCATATTTTTATGCCACTTTCCCCATACAGTTCTTTTGCTGGTAATATGCTACAGCTTACTCATTCCCACCATGCTTCACTTCATTGCCATTTTTTCATATTAATATATTACCTGTTCAGAGACTACCAAACCTTTACTTAGCGACTTCAGTGTGTCTCATAACCTCATCCAGACTAGTCTTAAGTAGACACTTATTGCCAGCATCAGAATTAGGATTAGCAGCTTCTGGTTTGCCCATCATTTTCCACTGCATAATATGTGAATCTTTTGAACTATAGACTGAATCTGGAAACATGAGCAGCCAGCAGGAAGCATGAATACTTAGCAAGATGAGTCAAAAGTCTGGACAGAGATGGAAATGTTGGGATTTACAATATTGTCTGGTCAGACTTCATCTCTTCCCTCCTAACCTTCACAATAATGGAGTCTCCGGAGTGACTGATGAATACATTTGTAGATATAATCATAAGGCACCAAAGACATTTTTTTTCAAACTAGGTATGTATTCTTACTTCTGATGGGCGCATGAGGCTTCCACATTCTAGACAGTTATATTTATAAAATGAGAATAGGGGCTTATTTACTTTCAAGTGGAAAGGAATATATCCTGGCAGTGGGGGTGGGGTGTGTTTTACAGTAGAGCAGCTAGGTGGTGCAGTGGATGGAATGCTGGGCTTGGAGTCAGAAGACTCATCTTCCTGAGTTCAAATCTGGCCTCAGACACTTACTATATGTGTGACCCTGGGCAAATCACTTAACCCTACTTGCCTCAGTTTCTTCATCTGTAAAATGAACTGGAGAAGAGAATGGCAAACCACTCAGTATCTTTGCTAAGAAGACTCCAAATAGAGTCACAAAGAGCTGGATGTGACTGAAATGACTCAATAGCAACAACAACATGTTGACAGTGGGAAGACATTCCTTCTAGTATGCAGTCCTATATAAGCTAGTCACCTCCTCCTAGTTGGACCTTATGTGTCCTTTTGACTGTCCCAGGAGCAGGACAAATAGCATGACACAGCATAGCTATATCAAAGAAAGCACACATGTCCTTATTTGAAATCAATGTTTTATGGTGAACAAGCTCAGAATTTTGAATTACGGAATTTTACCTTGTAAGGGACCTCAGCAACTCCCTATTCTGCTGCATGTACCCCAAAAGAACCTCCATTAAAACATACTCAACAAGACAAAATTGCCAACATTTACTGGATTAGAGAGAAAGCAAAGAAGTTCCAGAAAAAAAAAACAAACCAAACATCTTCTGCTTCATTGACTACACTAAATCCTTTCACTAGATGGATCACAACAAAATATAGTAAATCCTCAAAGAAATGGGAGTATCAGATTATGTTGTCTCTTGAGAGACCTATACGTGGGCCAAGAAGTAACAGTGAGAACTGAATATGGAACAACTGATTGGTTTAAGATTGGGAAAGGAGCATGACAAGGCTGTATATTGTCAATTTCTTTAATTAATATGCAGAGTACATGCAAAATACCAAGCTGGATGAATCAAAATATCAGCAGTCTCAGATATGCAGATGATACTACTCTGATGACAGCGTGAAGAGAGTTAAGTGGATGAGGGTAAAAGCTGGCTTGAAGCTTGACATAAAAAAATACAACCCCCAAGCATAGGATCTTGGCAAATAGTCCCATCACTTCCTGGCAAATAGAAGGAGAAGAAATAGAAGCAATGTCAGATTTTATATTCTTGGAATGCATATGGTGACTGCAGCCATGCTCCTTGCTCCTTGGAAAGAAAGCTATGGCAAATCTGGACAGTATACTAAAAAAAAGAAGAGGTATAACCTTGCTAACAAAAGTCCATATAATCAAAGGTATGGTTTTCCTAACAGCAATGTATGGCTGTGAGAGTTGTGTTATAAGAAAAGCTGAGCACCACAGAATCAACACTTTTTTTTTTGTTTTTTATTTTTAGGCAATTGAAGTTAAGTGACCTGCCCAGGTCACACAGCTAGTCAGTGTCAAGTGTTTGGTCTGAGGCTGGATTTGAACTCAGGTCCTCCTGATTTCAGGGCCGGTGCTCTATTCACTGTGCCACCTAGCTGCCCCCAGAATCAACACTTTTGAATTGCAATGCTAGAGAAGACTTTTGAGAGCCCTTGGGACAATGAGATCAAATCAGCCAATACAAAAAACATATTTAATTCAGACTATTAATTGGAAGGTCAAATAATGAAATTGAAGCTTAAATACTTTGGCCACATAATGAGAAGGCAGGACTCATTGGAAAAGGCTCTGATGTTGGGAAATATTGGAGGCAGAAGGAAAAGGGGATGGCAGAGAATGAGATGGATAGATAGCATCATAGAAGCAATGCAAATGACTTTGGACAGACTTTTGGAGATAGAGAAGGAGTGTATGCTATAGTCCATGGGGTCATGAAGAGTCATACACAACTGAATGACCGAACAGCAGCTATAATATAATGACATTTTATCGGTCATGAGAAATGATGAAATGGACAATTTCAAAGGAAACTGGGAATGCCTTTATAAACAGATGCAGCTTGAAGTGAGCAGAACTAGAAGAATAATTTACAAAATAATAACATTATGAGTGTAAAAAGCAATAACTTTAGAACTCTGATCAATTGAGAGATAAACCACAATTCCCAAAGAATGAAAACAAAACTCACCTCCTGACAGAGAAGTGATGGACTTAGAGTGCACAAAGAGACATGCATTCCCAGAACTGGATGATATGGGGACTTATTCTGGTAGATTATATAGCTATGTATTGAGAATTAAATTTTATTTTTAATTTGGTTGATGTGGAGTGGAGGAGGATAGTAGAAGGGATCAATTAATAAAAATACTTATTATGTAAAAAATTGAAACAATGAACTATTATTTTAAAAATGCCCAGCAAATAGTTCCCCTGTTTTGCTTGTGAAGATTTCCTTTGAGGAGGAGGCTACTCCTTCCTGAGGTAGCCCTTTCCACTTTTGGACAACTCTGATTGTTAGGAAGTTTTTCCTTACATCCAGCCTAACTTTGCTTTAGTAGCTTATTGGCACATTAGTAGTGCGCATCCTACTGATTCAGTCAGGAGGGTTCTCCTGATGATTTTCTCTATTAAACTAGTACCTCTTTCCAACTTCCATATTTCTCTTTAGGGCTGCACAGTCATTTTAGTCACTGAGGTTGGCAAACTCTGGCATCCTTAACTCTCCCTCCCTTACCCCCACGTCTAACAAGTTGCCAAGTCTTTTCAGTTATTCTCAATTTAAAAACTTTCCTGGTCTATTTCTACAATGCCCCACAAACTTCTTCGCACTGGAAGCTAATTCTACTCCTGGACTTCACACACTGGAAGACCACCCTCGTGTCTTCTTCCTTTGATTGGCTGGCTCCTCCCAGAACCTCCATCTTAAGCAGGAGGCCCAGGCCAATTATGTATTCATTCCTCTCCCAGGCTGCACTGGGCTGACTGTTCAGTTCTCTCTCTACAATGCCTCCAGATGGGGTAGCAGGTTTACCAACTAGGAGGCTATTGAAAGAGTCAGGTTAGAAATGATAAAGACCCAAACTAGAATGGTGTCTGTATGAATGGAGAGAAGGAGATAAAGGCAAATGATATTGTGGAGATATCATGTCAAGAAACATTTATAAAGTATTGATCCTGTGCCAGGCACTGTACTAACCTCTGGGAATATAAATACAAGTAGAAAAAAGACAGTCTCTACCCTCAGGGAGCTTACATTCTAATGGGGGAAGAAAACACTTGAAAAAAGAGCTGAAAAGAGACACTACAGATACAAGCTTGAGCTAATGGGAAATACTAGATTCTTATAATGCCTTTAAGGGTACCAGAGAATGCTGGGAGAGGGACATGATGTGACATACCTGGCCTTCAGGCAGTGGGGGCCAGGGTAGTCACTATTACACTGTTATAACATGCTGTTTCAAAGACAGAACCTCTACCATACACTGAATCATTTTCTTCTTCTAATTACTGAGACACAAAATAGAGTTCAGATGTAAAACAACATATTACTGAGTAAACTTTTATTCAATTATTTTTCTGGTTATTCATTCATTCATTTTTACAAACATTTATTATCTCTCCTTCCCCCTGTTCCAGCCATTCCCCTACCCCTGAAATTTAACAACAGCAAAGAAAAAATAAAGCTCTCATTCTACATTGGCCGTGTCCAAAACGTCTCATTCTGCACTTGAAGTCGTCATGTATCTGGCAGGAGGTGGCTGCTGTGTTTCATCTTCAATCAGTGGACTTGTGGCTTGTCATTTCATTGATCAGAATTCTAAAGTCTTTCAACATCTTTTTTTTCCTTCTGTATTGCTGTTGTCATTAAATAAAGTGTTCTTCCAGTTCTGCTCATTTAACTGGGCATCAGTTCATAGAGGTCTTCTCTGAGCAAACTTCTAAGCAATTCATCAAAAGATAAAGAGAACAAGGGAGAAAGGCAGATACTAGGAAACTGTCAGGTGAGGGACAGATTAAAATCCTATAATTTTAGGTGGTTGGAATGTGAAGAAATCTTAGACACAGAACATAGAACATGAGTTCTTTACCTGGGGGTCCATACATTTTTTAAAAAAATATTTTGATAACTATAATTTAATATAATTAGTTCGTTTTGTATATCTAAGTAATTTATTTTATGCATCTAAAACATTATTTTAAGAAAGGCTTGCTTCATCAGATCACCAAAGAAAGGGATTTATGATACATTAAAAGAAAAGGCTAAGGATCTGTAGATTGAGAATGGCTCAGATGTGCCACCATACTTAGGCATACTAGCACATATTCTACACAAACATTTTAGACTCCATCTAGCACAATCCCTCTCATTTTATAGGTTAAGGCACCAAGTTCCAAAGAAATGAAACAATTTGCCCAGAGACATGCAGGATTCAGACATCATTGGATCATATTCTGAAGTGGTGGCAATATAACTTTTTTGTTTTAATTTCTTACTTAGCAAATCCAGGAATGTATGCCAGAAGAGACAGGAGAAGTTAAGGCTAAAAATAAACTCAGAAGATTTCATTCTGTTCAATGGGTCTGTTCTGTCTCCATCTTGCCACTTGAACAGATGGGCCCACAAATTTAGCCATGGAATTTTAGACATGGAAATTTAGGCATGGAAAAATCTACCTGTGATTAAAGACAATAGAGAAATCACTTCGGCATGAGGAGAAAAGCTTTCTGAAAATACCTTGCAGAACTCTACTCACGACATTTCGAAGTTTATAAGAGGCCATTTTAAGTATAAGGCCATCTTCAAGGCCTGAAGTATTCCTACTAATATAGTATCCCTGGTAATAATTACAGGGGATAGAAACTGGACCTGGGTTTGCATTGTTATAAGGAGTACCCAGGAGAAGAAACTTCTCTCCCAATGCAGGCTGACACTTTCTTCACAATTTACAATACTAGAGAGCTGCCTAAAACATGAAGAGGTTAAATGACTGGGGTCATGTCATGCTTACAGTATATCAGAGACAGGACTTGACATATTTTTTTGACTTTGAGGCTGGTTCTTATCCACAAAGCCAGACTGCTTTTCTGTATTAATAATTATGTATTTTATAAAGCTCAAAGTAGAAATTTTTAAAAGGATGAGATAATAAAATCATATTTGATACTAGAGTCAATAGGGAACTATTAGGGCTTAACAGGTAGGGGAATAACATAGTCAGACATTTTTTAGGAATATAAATTTGATTGTTGGAAGGAGGGTGGATTGGAGTTGGAAGAGCCAGGGAAACCACAGTGGAGGTGATGAGGGCATGAATGAGGGCAGAAACTATATGACTGATGAGAGGTAGATGGATCTGAGCAGTGGTATTCTGGGGCCAGCTTAATTTCATGTTTTTTGTTTTATTTTCTAACTTCTTTATAACTGCATGACTTAACTGGTTGACAAAAGCAGTTATTAAAAGTTTATCTTCTTTTTAAAAAAAACGATTATTACGTTTTCATTGTATTTACAACCCCAAAATCAGCAAACACTACAAATCAGGGCTTAATTTATTATTTTGTTGATTGATGAGGCTTAAGAAAGATAGGGAGTTAATGATGCAGATTGAACTTAAATGTATGTCTTGGGTATGTGTATTTTTTCCCTGGGGAGCCAGCTGTTAAACATAAAGCACACCCCTAGATCTGAGACATGTTGTGGCAGTAGAAACAAACAGCTTTGGCAACTGACTGGATTTAGTGGGCATCACAGGGTGAAGAACTGAGGATGATGCCAAAGTTTTGAACTTGTATGACTGAAGGTATAATGGTAACCTCAACAGAGAGAGGTAATTCAAAAGAGTGATGGGTTGGGGGGAGGCAGGGAATAATGTAGTGAGATCTGTGATGCAGATCACAACTTGTTCATACTTTCTCATTCTGTGTGACTCACTCTGTCTTGCTCCAAATGAAAAGGAGGGTAGTGACTCATTCATAAGCCATTGTACCCAAAGGGTAGAGTACATGTGATGAGGGGTGCCTTCCATAGTCATGAAGTCATTTGAGGAACAATCCTGGGAGAAAGGTGGGGAATTTTGACCCCACAGACTTTTTTTGGGGGGCAGATTAAAACCACTCTGAGTATCCAACACTTATTGCAACCACAATAGACCATCAGTGGGAATGAGGCTGAGTGGGGAATTGCTGAATAATAACTGGTGAAGGGGATAGTGTAAAGGGGTATATAGGAGACAAGCCCACAATTAGCTATTGAGGAGAAGGTGTGTGTAGCCTAATTTCTCTTCCTATTGATTTATCTCACACCCCTTATGGTCATGTCAAGGTCCCATGAGGGTCCAATGGCTCCCACTTTGGATATCACTAATCAATAGATACTATGGAGTTGGGGCAAAAGGCACCTAGTTAGAAGAAGATATTGTAATATAAAACCTGGGAAGGAGAGTAGCTTTGGGGTCTATATAGAGAAGTCTTTTTCTTTGTAGAAGTTAGGGATGAAAGCAGGGAGCACTTTCCCAGACCCTGACTCACTAATCAAAGCAAGGAATCTCAAGAATGATTAAGATGGGGAATTTCAGGTGTGATATCCAGACACCAATTTCATAATTGAAAGCTAGAGAAACAAATTCTGGAGAGCTGAAATGGAACAGACTTACCAGTCAAATTCATAGGAAGGGAAATTAAAAATATAGGAGAAAGGAGATTAGGCATAAGTGACCTAAGAAAAGGCTGAATGTCTTTCAACTGGTGTTCTGGACCAAGAAGAAACCATAAACATTTGTCAAATTATCATTCTTTGTATCTGTTACTGTACTCTTGCCCTATTATATATGTAGCTAGTATTTATATAGTGTTTTAAGATTTCAGATAATTTTGCAAATATTACCACATTTTATCCTCATAACCACCTTGTGAGATAGGTGCTATTATTATTATCATTATTATTGTTGTTGTTGTTGTTATTACAGATGAAGAAACTGAGGTAGAGGAAGATTAAAGGACTTACCCAAGACCGTACAGCTAGTAAGTGTCTAAGGCTGGAGCTGCGCTTAGGTTTTTCTGACTTGAGGTCCCACACCATTATGTTTTACCTATAGTGTTTTGTAGTTCATTCTCTTGAGCAACACTTAAGGGGTTGTTCTAGTGTTGTAAGGGAGTGGAGTGAAAAGGTGGGTGAAGGAAGCTATATGCTTCTAGTTAGCTATAAATTAGCTATAATCCCCTCAGTCCCAGGACCCCAGGCATCGGTTTAGGTTTCAAGGCTCAACTCAAAGTCACTATGGAGATGTTCTTGATTTTCTAGTGTCTCCCCCTGAAAATTTGTATTTATTTTGAATATATTTATATGTGTACATGTTATTTCTTGTAATAGAATATAACCTTCTTGAGGGTAGAGACTATTTTGATCTTTTATCAGCGTATCCCTAGCACTCAGCCTAGTGCTTGACACTTAGTAGGCACTTAAGTGATTGTTGATTGATACATTGCTATTTTTCATTATATTAATGCTATCGCATTACTATTGATAGACTTTGTGGGAAAGAATAATTTTTAAATGCAAGAATAGAAAAGGCCTAACGGAAGGAAGAGTTGAGGAAAGGGAAGGTTTATGAACTTTGTCATGTAACGTCCAAAGAGTTGGAAGTGAGATAAAGTAAGAGGAATCTTGACAAAAACCAGCTCAAATATCAAATGCAACCAATGGGAATTAGGTGCTACAAAGGAGCATAGGATCATAGGCTTAGAAAGACAGGGAATGAAGGAGAGAGAAGGAGAGCAGACAGACAGAGACAAAGAGAAAGAGACAGAGAAGAAAGGAATAGAGGGAGAGGGAAAAGAGACAGAGACAGAGAGACTGAGAGAGAGACCGCTTGAAGGAACTTCAGAAACTGTATAGGCCCAACCATTCTACTGATAAGGAAACTGGGGCCCCAAAAGTTTAAATGACATCTAAGTAGAACAGCCAGTTTTTGAACTAGGTCCTTTTAATCCAAAATCAATTACTCTTTACACTGTAACATTATGCCTCATATACTATGCCTTACTTTGTCTCTGTCTCTGTTGGTCTGTTTCTGCTTCTTTGTCTGTCTCTGTCTGTCTCTCTCTTTGTCCCTCTGTGTCTCTGTCTGTCTCTGTCTCTCTGACTCTGTCTGTCTTCCTCTATATCTTCTGTTGAATAGGAGTTGTAAAAATTTGAGGTAACTATACATTGTGAAAATGCCACTGGCATACAGAATTGGGGTATTCACCTCACAAAGGTAGGATTCAAACTCACTTACCTATGCACAAGGCCAGGAATGGTCTCTCTGGGCACCCCCATGCTAAGAGGTGGGTACTATTGGCAGGGTGTCTTCTCTCCAACCTCCCCAACAGCTAGACAGTTAAATAACCCTGTGAGATAAAGAAAGATAGTCGAGCCATCTGTATGAAGGTGCCTGTCAGCCTTAGAATCAAAATGCATATGTCAATGCTTTAAATACTTTTGCCACAGCAGAGGGAAAATGGAGACAGCTCAATAATGTTCATTGCAAGAAACTTGGGTGACAAATGGCTTTTCAATTTTCTGGGAATTGTACAAGAGTAAAACATACTTCAGTAAATTAGGCTTTTACTATAACAGGTTTGGTTTTTTCATTTAAAAGCAAAAAAAACCCAACAACAACAAAAACCCCCCAAATCTTCCAATTTCATCCACTCTGACAGCTGTGAATGAGGCAAGGTAGTTTTCTTGATCATTACCTTCAATCAATGCAATGTTTCTCTTACACCTCTCTGCAACGTATGACATTTTCTTCGCTGGTGTCAATGTGTTAAAACATTTTCCCAAATGCTTAACTGGCTTTGTTCTAAACCAATAGTATCAATTCACTCAAATTGTAAGAAACTGCATCACAACCTGCCATCTGAGCTGAAATGCCTAGTAAACAGAATTTAATTTTCTGGAGTGTTTGTACTAGGACAATGTGAAAACACCATGTCCCATTTATTTAATTTTGCCAGTGATCTCTATCTTGGGCAAGGGGCTGAGCTTGGTGAGGAGCATTTTTACAATGTGAAGTGGATTCAGACTTCAGACATGCCCCTGTTTGATAAAACTTGAAAGAATTAGAAGAGTAACTTGCAGAACACATGTAGGGGATGATTATTTGTTTCACAAACCAATTCTTTTAGCTTATAAAAGGTGATTTTCTGAGAGGCTCCTTCCAAAGCAGTTCCCCTAACACATCTAATTGTTTGATGGCTCAGTCTCTGGTTGGCAGAGCAGGGAAGGTGTTGTATTTTGCAGGAATATTGTATTAAAAGAGTCCCAGCTAGATGGTACAGTGGAGAGAATGCTGGGCTTGGAGCCAGGAGGACTCATCTTCCCGAGTTCAAATCTGGCCTCAGATACTTACTAGCTGTGACCCTGGGCAAGTCACTTAAGCCTATTGGCCTCAGTTTCTTCATCCATAAAATGAGGGGAAGAAAATGTCAAACCGCTCCTGGATCTTTGCCAAGAAAACCCCAAATGGGGTCATGAAGAGTTGAACATGACTAAAAATGACCATACAACAGAAAGAGTTATGAGTCACATAAAAGTGGAAATTACTTGGGAGTGGGCAGAGTTTTCCATTGGAGGCCCCCAAATGAGTGATGCCTCTGAATGCTTCAGTGTGGTTGTAAGCCCTGGACCAGAGTCAGGAAAAAAAAATAAAGCCTTAGTGTTGGGAATTCCTGCCATAACTGCAGAATGTCAGAGCTAGGAAAAACATTGGATATTCCCTAGACCATCTCTTTCACTTCACAGATGAGGAAACTGAGGTCTGGATAGATTATTGAGTGATTTACCCAAGGTAACACCATCAGTAAGTAGCAGGGCCGGTTTTGAACCCAAATCAATATTCTTTCCAGGACACCAGGCAGAGGTAAAGGGATTTGCCCAAGGTCATTCAGTAGTAAGCAACAGAACTAAGATTTGAGGATAGAGCACTGGCTCTGGAGTCAGGAGGACCCGAGTTCAGATCCGGCCTTAGACACATAACACTCACTAGCTTTGTAACTCTGGGCAAGTCACTTAACCCCAGTTGCCTCACTGAAAAAAAGAAAAAAAGAACTAAGATTTGAATCTAGGTCTTTCAACTCTAAATCCAGGGCTTTTTCTATTATAATATACTACTAATATGCTACCGTAACATGCTATTCTACCCCTCTGACTATTGAGAGGAAAGCATTTTGCAATGTTTAAAATAGTATATAAATGTGAATTATTATAAGCCGGGGCAAAACCATTGCTAGCAATTTTACACCTGGGATGAATGATGATGATGAGAGTTCAAAAGAGTTATAAAGCACACCATACTCATACCATACCCATACCCATACCCATACCCATACCCATACCCATACCCATACCTATCTCTGTCTCTATCTCTGTATCTGTATCTACCTGTATCCATATCTATATCTGTATGTGTATCTATAGCTATAGCTATAGATATACCTATGCCTATATCTATCTCATATATACCTAGTTGTTTACATGTTGTTTTCCCTATTAGCATGTGAGCTCCCTGAAGGCGGGGATGGTTTTTGCTTTTCTTTGTATTCCCCAGTGATTAGTGGAGTGTTTAGCACATAGTAGGAGCATTACCAATGCAAATTGATGGACTTCTGATGGAAGAGACTTCAGAGATCATTTAGTCTAAGCATTCTCAAACAGAAATCTCTATGATATCTCTACCAGTGGCCAACCAACTCCCACATGGAGACTTTCAGGGATTGAATACCCACTACCTCTTAAGGCCACTCATTCCATTCTTTTTTAATAGTTCTTAAATGTTAAGAAATTACTTCTGTGAATAGGCAGGTAGAAGGATGTTTAGAAATCTGTCCTTGATGCACCAAGGAAAATTAATTCTTAATCAGACACCTTTTCCATAGAATTGGAAAATAATAGCATTTCTTGACTGTATGAGAAGACAATTAATTTTTCTGGCTCTAGTAGGCACACTGAACTATCCAGATTAAATGATCATTTTAATTACGTTTGTTTTGTTGATTCTTGGACAGATGGCATAGTGGACAGAGGACTGGCTTTGGACCCAGGAAGACTTGGGTTTAGTATGGCTTCCAACTCATGCTGACAAGGTGACTCTGGGGAAGCAGCTTAACTTCTCAGTATTCTAGGACTCTAAGCCTTTAAGACTATAAGTCTCAGGCAGAGGAAGTTGTATGCCTGCACGGGTGGTGGTGAGTGGGGGGAGTTTCCTCATTTAGGAGTTCCCTACATCACTAAAATCACAGGCCCTATCCCATTGTTGTATCTTGTTCTCTACCATTTTCTACCTCTTTTTCTGAGCTATACATTCTGTGGTGCAGCATCCTGTTTGCTGTTCCTAACCTCTGTTAAGCAGAGAGTATCTAATATCATATACGACATCTAATTTAAAATGATTTGATCTTCTGATTAGCTAAAATGATGTCACGATCTTTCTAGCTTCCTTTATTTATTTCTAAAGTATTGGTTACTTTAGTTTTTACATTGCCTTTATTTCCAAAAATACCCCTCCTTCAACCTCTCTCTATAGAGCCATCTGTTATAATGAGAGAGAGAGAGAGAGAGAGAGAGAGAGAGAGAGAGAGAGAGAGAGAGAGAGAGAGAGAGAGAGAAGAAGAGAAGAGAAGAGAAGAGAGAGAAGAGAAGAGAGGAAGAGGGAGAGAGGGGGAATACGCAGTGTTTCATACCCATTATCCCTCATCTTGGGAAAGATAAGAGGGGATGGTATGTTGTTATGTAGTCACCTTGTTTGGTTTTTTTTTTGCATCCCCGCACAGATAGCACAGCTGTGGCCATGGAAAGCTCAAGCAGATGCTGCCCCAGAGTTCACTAGTTCAGTGATGTCTTTTAATTTGGAATCCTGTGGTTGTTTTTTAGAGAGTTCTAGGAGAGAGAAGCCAAAAGAGAAAAGGTCATAACAATCCATGTGGCTACTATATGGAAGGACGTGCAGAGACGACATCAAGTAGTTTATGGATAGACACTGTCTCTCTTCCTCCATGACCCTGTGAGCTCCTCTCGTGGAAGATGGAAACCAGAAGTTGAGCAGAAGAGAAGGGAGGAGGGTATGCTGGTGAGAGTACAGAGTAGACAAAGAGAGCTTTGCTTTTCTTGCCTGTTTGAGGCTGATAAATCCAAAAGTTCCTATGTCTGTTAAGCTGGTGAACAATATCTTTTCCTTTTGGGAAAGAAACTGATCCTTTTCCCCATTCCAGGCAAATTATTTGTACATTACATTACTATTATTATTATTACTACTTACGAAACTGTTTCTGCTTTATATTGGCCTTAAAATCCTTGTCTGGTATGATTAATTACAGCAGCAGAGTAGAGGTTTGAGGAGAGATTTGGTTTCTGTACAGAAATGGGGGCCACATACCTTTTCCAGGATCTGAGGGGGGAGAATAGACCATCAGCCAATATATTGCCCAGGTTTCACAGGCATACAACAATGAGGTCAGCACAGCTGTTCTCTAGATCTTCAGTTTCATAGTCAGTCTAATACCTCTTCTCTCCCACACTTTTCTTTGGAGCTTACCAAACTCTGAGCTAGCCCTGACAATGTGTGTGTCAACCTCATCATCTATGCGTATATCCCTTGAAAGTATACAGCCAAGGTACGTGAACTTACCCACAGTATTCAACATTTCTCTATATGCTGTAACCAGTGGTTTCACATATGGATGGTATGGTGTTGGCTGGTTCAGAACTTCTGTTTCCTCGGTGTTGACTGTTAGGCCAAAATTAGCACAAGTGACAGAGGATCAATCTATACTCTGGTACATCTCAGCCTCAGAGGCTGCATTGAGTCCACAATTATCTGCAAAGACTTGTGCATCTCATGACCTACTCATCATCAATACTGTCTTCTGTTTACCTAAATGGAATAGAATTTTGTGGATGCGCCCTTGAAGCAAACATTGGCATTTAATAGTTTATATCATTGTAAGGAGAAGAGACAGACAGGATATGAGAGGAACTAAGGCACCAGAGTGCTGGACTGATCCTAGCCTTATCTTCTCCAAGCTAAACAATCTCATTCAATAAAAGTGGTGGTCCCAAGGGAAGATAAATTAATGTTAACAGATCTGAGTGCTTCTTCTTGTGTGAGCAATGTGTTGCTAACTTGGAGGGAAAGCTGAGCCAACACTTGGATGGCAATTGGAGAACAGAAAAGGAATGGGTAGCTTTCAGAGATAAATGAGGTGTACAGCACCTCATTTACTCATCTGAACCAGAACACATGCAAATATCAAGATTGGTTTGACAAAAATGATGGAGAAATTCATAAAGCACTAAATGAAAAATGAGAAGTCCAGAGGGTTTACCACCAGGAGAGTTCATCTGTCTCGAAGAAGGCAGCATTTAATTCCATCAAAAGCTTAGAGAGATGCAGGATTCTTGGCTCAGTAAGATGACAGATGAAATTTGGTTTTTTGCTGATAGTAACAATCCAAAGCACTTTTATGATGCCCTGAAGGCAATTTAGGGGCCAAAGACCTAGGGGCATCACAACTACTCAGCACTGATGGAGCCACATTGATTAGTGTTAAGGACATGATCCTGGAGAGATAAGCTAAACATTTCCATTGCATTCTCAACAGACTCACCAACCAATGCTGAAGACCTTGACTTCAACCTGAGATTGAAGTCAATCCCTCTCTACCTGAACTTCCAACTGAAGAATAGGTTTTGTATGCAATTAAGCTCTTTTTGTGTGGCAAAGTGCCTGGTGCTGATTCTATTCCAGACAAGATTTACAAAGCAGGTGGTCCACTGCTCATACAAAAGCTGACTGAAATCTTTCAGGTTATGTAACAAGAGGTGGTTATCCCCCCCCCCCCCCCCAGAGTTCAAGGATACCTCCATTGCCCATCTCTACAAAGGAAAAAGGAAATAGATTGTCCTGTGACAATCACTGGGGGGGGGAGGGTCCTCTTTTTTAGTCATTAAAGGTGAGATTCTTGCCAGAGTCCTCCTTAATAGGGTGATCCTTCACCTGGAAGATCGTCATGTACTCCAGAGCCAGTGTGGCTTCAGAAAAGTTGAGGAATTGTTGGTATGGTGCTTGCTTCCCAACAACTCCAGGAGAAATTCCAGGAGCAGAACAGAGGTCTGTACACAAGGTTTGTTGATCTGACCAAGGCCTTTCTTAGTGAGAGTCGTGAGGGTTTGTAGAAGATCATGGCAAAATTTCACCATCTGGAGAAGTTCATAAATATCGTGTGCCAGTTTCGTGACAGCGTGCTTGCACGGGTTCTGGATAATGGATGATACTTTCATGCTTTTCCACTCACCAGTGCTGTGAAGCAATGCTGTGTGCTTGCTCCCATGCCTTTTAGTATAGAGTTTTCAGTGATGTTATCAGACACCTTCAATGAGGATGAAAATGGAATCAAGGGCAACTCCTGCATCAGGGTCAGCTATAGATGGTATATTGTATAACTTGAAAAGGCTACAAGCCGAGACTAAAGTAGAGGGAGAGTTGGTGTGCACCTTTTTCTTTGCAGATAATTGTGGACTCAATGCAGCCTCTGAGGCGAGATGTACCAGAGTATAGATTGATCCTCTGTCACTTGTGCTAATTTTGGCCTAACAGTCAACACCGAGGAAACAGAAGTTCTGAACCAGCCAACACCATACCATCCATATGTGAAACCACTGGTTACAGCATATAGAGAAATGTTGAATACTGTGGGTAAGTTCACGTACCTTGGCTGTATACTTTCAAGGGATATACGCATAGATGATGAGGTTGACACACACATTGTCAGGGCTAGCTCAGAGTTTGGTAAGCTCCAAAGAAAAGTGTGGGAGAGAAGAGGTATTAGACTGACTATGAAACTGAAGATCTAGAGAACAGCTGTGCTGACCTCATTGTTGTCTGCCTGTGAAACCTGGACAACATACCAATGACATGACAGGAAACTGAATCTCTTCCATTTGAATTGTCTTAGTAAGATTCTGAAGATCACCTGGCAAGATAAGGGTTCTGGTTACCAAGGTCCTTTCTTGAGCTGAAGCATTCAAACCCTACTATAGAGAGCACAAAATGGGCTGGCCACATTGTTGGAATGCTAATTGCATTTTTCCTGAAAGACTGTTTTATAGAGAAACTCACTCAAAGCAAGAGCTCATATGGAGGTCAGAAGAAGCGATAAAAGAACACTCTCAAAACCTCTCTGAAGAGCTTTGGAATCTATTGTGAGACATGGGAGACATCGGCACAGGACTGTCCAGCATGCTATGCTTGCATCAAACAATATGCTGCACTCTATGAGCAAAGCAGAATTTCAGTAGTTCAAAAGAATTTGAGATGTGCAAATTTAGAGACATCTCCACTCCAAATGTTGGTATGGGCTATTTGTGTCCGACCTGGGGTAGAGCCTTCTCAGCTCATAGTGGTCTGATCAGTCACAGTCAGACACACTGTACCTTGATCCCAACATAGTGATGTCATTTTGGTCCTCTTTGAGAAAGAATGACAACAACTAGACCCTATACTTCCTTTTTTTCCCTCTCCCTTGTAATTGAGCTTCTTTGAATCTACTTTTCATCAACAGCAAAAGTCAAAATGAAGAGCTGGAAATCAATTTCATTTTTCTCCCTTTAATAAAAACATTTGCCAGAGGTTAGACATGGAAGAAACCATTCCAATGTCTGGATTAGTATCTGGATTCCAAATGAAGTGGAGAGCTATAATTGTCCTCTCTAGCAATTCATACCATGGAGGATACAAATCAGTTTCTCCCTTCTTTCTATCTCCACCTGAATACAGTTTTTAAAAAAGTTCTATTCGCTCAGGGGAAAAGATGACAACTTTAAATTAGAAAGACATCACATCATTCAAATACAGTGTTATTTCTCTAGCAAGGCAGGCAGAGGTCAGGGAAGTGACAGTCTTGGGGATGTTGTATCTATTTCCATATTCATCCTCCACAAAGAGCTTCTCTGTAGTTTGCTTGGCTCCACACATTTTTGTAGTCACCAATAGCTTTGTAAACTTCATCAAAGAGCCCCTAATTTGCAGCTAGTATGGATTAGGTTGGGAATAGAGCACTGGACTTGGACTCAGGAAGACTTGAGTTTGAATCCTGACTTAAACACTTACTAGCTGTGTGACCCTAGGCCAATCACTTAATCTCATTCTACTTCAGTTTCCTTTTTCTACAAAATGGGAATGATGATAGTGTTTCCATCAAAAATGATGATAATAATACCATCTACCCCCCGATTAAGTGAGAAAAAAAGAAAAGTTTTGAAGCTTTATGTACAATAGCTTTTTTTTTTTTTTGCTTCTGACATCATAAGGCATATATCCAGTCGTTCTCCATCATTTATTGAACACTGCCCATATCTGTGGTATGGTACAACTAGGCTACAATCAGGAAGCACATGATAAATTTGTTGATGAAGTGTGAGCCTCTCCCATAACCACATGGGCTTCTGCAGTGTTTGTAACTTTTTTTTTTTCTTTCTCGAAGTAAACAGATATAACATAACCCAAAGGCATTCAAGAAACAGACAGGTTGTGATTATGAGATTCTCTTTTCTCATCTCACATTTCTAGAATTTAAAATTTAGCTTTCTTGTCACACACAAAGCATTCCCCTTCTCCTCCTTCCCCCAGGGGAGGAGGTGAGAAGGAGGTAACCACATATAGGGCTTGGCGTATAATAGATGTTTAATAAAAGTTTATGGACTGCTTTTATTATTGAATAGTCTAAGTTATTGAATATTATTGAATAACTTAATATTGATTAATATCTGTCAACAGACATTAAATATCCACTACATGCAAAGCGCTGCTTTAGTCACTGAAGATACAAAGGCAGCACCTGCCTGCAAGGAGCTTATGTTCTTCTTAAGGAGAACAATATGCACACAGATAAATTGATAAAATACACACAAAATAAATAAAACTAATTTCATGGGGAGGGTGCCAACACTTGGAAGGGATCAGCAATGACCTCATATAGTAATTGAGAGAAAGCTCACAATGAAACAGAGAAATTGTCAGACAAGCTAAGAAGATTCAAAGTTTTAGTCAACTCTGAATTCAAAACTGGCCAAAGAATGGCTCTGTTAAGGTTTAGATGTTTAGGGATGCTGGGACCCCAAAATCATGGGTTCTATCCAAAAGAATTCAACCTAAACCTTCTTTCAGCCAAAGACGAGGTTTATTAGAACATCTGCCATATTGGCCAGACTCTTAAGGAGTCTGAATATTAGTGAGCTATTGTCTAGATTATAAGAATCTGAGCAGTGGCTAGATTTTAAAAATCTGAGCAGTAGCTAGATTTTAAGAATCTGAGCACCTTAATGGAGACAAGATGGACCTTACATATGGAAAGACTGTGTTGGGGGTGGCTAGATGGGGCAGTGGATAGAGCGCTGGCCTGGAGTCAGGAGGACCTGAGTTCAAATCCAGCCTCAGACACTTGACACTTACTGGCTGTGTGACACTGGGAAAGTCACTTGACCCTGATTGCCTCACCAAAAAGCAAAAAAAGAAAAAAAAGAAAAAAAAGAAAAAGAAAAAAAAAAGATAGAAAGACTGTGGGAGTGATCCAGGAGTGGCCAAGTAGTCTGGGGTGACTAGAGGAGGGGGTATAAGGAGGATCTGGATGGGGTAAATTGGGGTGAACAGAATGCCAGGGAGAATGAAATCTAGATAGGATTAAGGGTGGGAAGTGGCCAGGGGCAATTGGGAGGTAACAGAATGGTATTGGGATATTGGGCCACAATGAAAGGCCTCAGGCAAATACCAGATATTTGGGAAAAGTCCAGGGATTATCTTTTTTCGGTCCAGATCCCAAAGACATGGTCTTTTCCTTTTAGGGGTTCAGATCCCATCCCCATCAGCTCCATGAGAGGGAATGGCAGAAAGTGTAGAAACTACATTAGATGATAGAGATGAAATATAGAGCAGTAGCATGGCTAGGCAGGGACAAAGCCAGGACATTTTCAGTGACAAATGGATGTAGCTTGTGAGAAATACAAGAGGAAAAGTTTGCAGAAGCCATATCAGGTTCAGAAGATGATTCAGAAAACTGCTTCTCCCCTTCCCTCATCTCCTAGATAATGAAGTTCAACCATGAACATTCTGCGGATAAGGCACTAGTTTAGTCTAGGCACAGAAGACTAAGTGTCATCAGATATATAGAGTACATCTTTCCTCTGCTGATCCAAACTGTAATTAGGAAGAAAATGGTTGAAAGGTACAGGAAGTCCTTGTTATCTGATGATAAATAATACCAGAAAAAAGGACAGTTAAAATGAATCTACTTAAATGGGGACTAACTTTTCATAGTAATATATATATATATTTTTTAAAAATGGTTTGATTGAGACTTTGTACTAAAAAAAAATTATGAAAAAAGTGTGTTTTGTCTTTCACTTGAAAATTCATATTACAAGTGCAATTTTTCACTAGTTCTTAGAACAATCAATCAATTAAAGGGCATTTTTGGGAGGGGAAAGCATAATTCTTTTTCTGACAAAATCATATGATACCATGATATCCTTCAAGTCAAATTTAAGATTTGAAGCATAATTATAAGAAAATTCATTGTGGCAAAAATCTCGTTTTCCAAAGGACTTGTCTTAATCCTTTGATATCAAAATCATTCTCTTTTGAAGGACCTACTAAAAGTTAGGAGGAGACTTACAAAGTCCTTGAAGATGGGAGTAAGAGATTAGTCATGGACACTAGCATTAAACAAGGGAGAGATGTTTGAGTTGGGAGATTAATTTCACAAGTGGTCAGTCCATTAGTGAATATTTCCATGGTATGTCCACTTTTGCTTTCTATGTAAACTCATTAGGCTGCACAGTGTAGTACATAAAGAATGGGCCTCTGGGGAAAAAAATAATGGGCCTCTGAGTTAGAAAGATGTTGATTCAAATACTATCTCTAACACATCCTGGTTGGACAAATCACACATGACCTTTCAGCACCCCAAAAATACTCTCTAAGTCTAGGGACTGCAGAACAGTTGCTGATTGGCATTGGGTGATGGAGTTTCCTCTCAGAAAGTTCCCAATACTAATGAAATCACATGTCCTGAAAACAAAATGCAACCCAGTAATCGTAGGCTAATAAATACCCATTTAAGGATGCTTATCCTATGCTTATAAAAATTGGAAAACATCAAATCATCTCAATTTAGTGGTTAGCATCTTGAATATCTTACTTCAGGACTTGGTGTGTACTATTTAAAAAACAAAACTAATAATTTTGAGACAAGTGGAAGACAGGAAGATTTAAAGATTTGAAAAGGGCACAGGTCAAGTTTCCTCTAAAATAGTGATAAAGGGGGGCAGCTAGGTGGCGCAGTGGATAGAGCACTGGCCCTGAAGTCAGGAGTACCTGAGTTCAAATACGGCCTCAGACCAAACACTTGACACTTACTAGCTGTGTGACCCTGGGCAAGTCATTTAACCCCGATTGCCTAAAAACAAACAAACAAGCAAACAAACAAAAGTAGTGATAAAGGGAAACCTAAGTTATTACAGACATTTTAGATGAATTTCAGTATGAAAGAAGTTATAAGCATTATGCTTATAATAACCTCAAAAATGATTCTCATGAAAAGTGTTTCTGCCCCAGTTTAATCACATAAGTTTTTAGAATTGGAGGGTATCTCAGCAGCCATCTACTGTAATACTTATCTGTAAAAATAATTGCTTCTATAACTTATCCAACAAGTGAATGGCTTGAAGACCTCCAGTAGGGAGTGCTGGGGGAGGGGGCAGGGCTAGAAAAATACCATAGCAACCTTCTTCCTTCCTCCTCCTTCCCCTATCAGAATATTGCATTTTTAGAAAATTCTAATTATTACGAAATTTTCACTCTATATCAAGACTAAATGTGACTCAAGGGCATGAATCACCAAGAGTGTCAAGTGTGCCCAGGACACATCTCAAAAAAAAAAAAGTGAATATGTGTTTTAATTTATAGCACAATTTCAAAGCAAAGACTATTACATTTTTCAATAACCAATGGACCACATCATATAGACACTGCAGAAGTATTAGTTCATAGCAGATATCCCCGAAGCAGTAGCAAGGAGATCCTCTAGGTCAGGGCCTCTTAAACTTTTTTCCACTCAGGACTCCTTTTCAGCTTTCTGCAGCTCAGCCTTAGTTGATGTTGCGTGGCCTGAGGGCATTCACTGTACAAAGTGTGCATGCTTTGTGTTCAGAACCAAGGCTGCAGTGAAGCTGCCTATGCAATGTGGTCAAGTGCTGCCAGAAACACTTCAGATTCATTAGGCATTTGATTTTTAATTATTCTTGGTCATTCTGGTCCAAAAACTTTTTACTGTTGCCAAAATTTGCAACCCCATATGGAGTAGTAACCCATAGTTTAAGAAGTGCTGCTCTAGGGCAAGGGCTCTTCATCTGAGGTCTGTGAATTTGTTTTTAAAATACTTTTTTGTAACTGTATTTTAATATAATTGGTTTCCTTTGTAATCCCATGTATTTTACTTTATGTGTTAGCAAACATTCTTCTGAGAAGGGGTCCATAGACTTCATCAGACTGCCAAAGGGGCAAACGACACAAAGGTTAAGAACCCCTGCTCTAGGGGGCCATGTGGAACTTATTAGGGGTCGTGGAAGGGAGGAGGATACACTTTAGGGGGCACAGTTGCTGATTGGCCCACAGGAATTTGTGAGTTATTCAGGGACTTCATTCCCTGGTGGACAAATTATACATTGTGCTCTAATACAATTAACTAGCCTTTCGTTCAAATTAAAATTTATTTTAATTTCACTTGATGAATAGAAATAAAGTCCTTTATGACTGAGTATTCAATAAATGTACATCTTCATAAAATTAAGAAAACTCCCTGAGTCCACACCTATGATCCATTTTCAGCTTTTGCCTGTTGCTTCTCTGCCCTCTGAGGTCAAAACAAGTCTAATCCCCATCCATATGCTTGGCCTTCATAGGCCTGAAGACTGGTGTCTTGTGTTGTATTTGGAATCAGGAAGACCTGAGTTCAGTCCTGGTCTGATTCTTACTAGCTGTGTGACTGTGGGCAAATCACTGTCCCTTCATCCATAACATGAGAAGGTCGGTGGCAAAGGCCTCTAAGATCCCTTCCAGCTTTAAATCAATGATCAAATGAAATAATACATGCAAAGTACTTTGCAAACCTTTAAGCATTATATGAATTCTAAGAAGAAAAAAGCCCACATGATCTAGCAGAGGGAAGGGGGTATGGGGAAAATGTTAACATTTTCAGTTCTCGGCAGAATCAAGGAGACCCAGTATCTTTCCTCCTAACTCCAAGTAACATCCCCATGGCTTAGCCTCTTGATCACTATAATGGCAGCAGTTTTGAGCAGTTAGTGTGCCTTCATCAAACCAAAAGCAAAAACTCTTAGAATTTTCAGTCTTTGCTGCACCTACTCTGGGTGACAATTAAGAATGAGCTTTTCTTCCCACCTTAGGGTCCCAGTATACAATTCCTGAAGGCAGTAAGCCAAGACGATCCATTCTGGCCCACATAATTTTATCTCCCAGAATGCAAAGCCTCCACTTCAGAAGGACACCAGTAATTACACAAGGATTCCATGAGAAGGAAAGGTAGAATCACTGTCACTTCACCTACTGTCCAAATACAGATTACATGGACTTCATTGCTCCTTCTTGGCCTAAGCATGGTATGGGGAAAAGATGAAGTGAAAGAAAAGAATCCAGAAAACATCCAGATCCATATTTTCAGATATTTCTTATACATAGGGATCTTCTCCAGGCAATCTGGGAGTATGTACCCTTTTCTCTGTCTCCATTCTCTATTTCCAACAGTTTTAGTCTAGTCTAGTATTCCCAACCCTGATTCAACAGCCAGAAATACCTCTTGGTGAGAGAGCTTCTTATATGTAAAGAGAGGAAAAGAGGCTCCTTCCCCTTATTCTCCACCCACCCTGGGTCACCTTGGAAGTGGATCTCAGAAAAGTATGGCACATGGACACCCTTGAAACAACTACCTGGGAGAAGACAATGAGAGAAACATTTTGGTGAGGGTAGTGAAATCAGACTCATTGTGGGATGTCCAGACCAACTGTACCCTTGTCATTTTAGCTTGAGGGTGAATTTCCAATATGGTGCAGTATTTGTAGATTTCTTGGAACATATCTTTCTCAAAATGACAAAAGTCTTCCATAATTTGCTATTTTTATTGTTGAGTTATTTTTCAGTCATTTATGACTCTTCATGACCCAATTTTGGTTTTTCTTGGCAAAGATCCAGGAATGGTTTGCCTTTGCCTTCTCCAACTCATTTTACAGATGAGGAAACTGAGGCAAACAGAGTTAAGTGACTTGCCCAGGGTCACACAGCTAGTAAGTGTCTGAGGTTGGATTTGAACTCATGAAGAGGAGTCTTCTTGACTCTAGGCCTGGTACTCTATCTACTGTACCACCTAGCTGTCCCATAATTTACTATACAAGGGAAGAAATTTTCTAGGGAGGATTCCAGAGGATTTGGAGAATTCTATAGAATTTAGAGTTAAAATAAATATCAAAGGTCATCTGGGCTAGCTGCCTCATTTACCAGATTAGGAAGCTGAGACATATGACATTAAGTGAGTTGCCTAATATCACACAGGTTATAAGTTGCAAAGCCAAGATTCAAATGCCATGACTCCAGATTCAGAACTTTTTTTTTTGTCTTCCCTTTTCATCTCATGATGTATTTCATCTTGCGGTGTATTTCACCATAGAATCATGGCACCCTATTTTTTCAGTCCCAGAATGGTTTATAACCTTTTGTTGTATAATCATGGCATGATATAATTCTGTTTATCACACCGCTTAAAAGGTAAACAGAACAGCAACATATTTACTAGTGGCATATAGACACGCATTTGTCTCTTGCACATTATGAGCCCTGAGCCTAGATTTCTCAGCACATGCACCATAGTCAGCGTTCAATTATAGTATATATTCATGAGTATTCTATGGATCCTAATCTTGCACCAAAGACAGTTTAGTAATAAGTGATTTGAAGTAATACTGGCACAATTTTTAAAAAGCTTCACATAATAGTTATACCCTACTTTTTTTGCAAAAAAATTTGGCATAAAATCTGTGACAGTTGTGTGGTGAAATATGGTATCTCATAGAAGTAGAAGGATGATAGCATCACCAGAAATACAGAAATAAGGGGACAATAATTTGAATGTGAAATAAGTACTAGAACCTGGAACTTCCCACTTGTAACAAGTATATAATCAATGCCTACACCTCCTATCTCTGGTTACACATAGAAAAAGTTCAATCTTGGGGGCTATACCCAAAGACTACTTTCTCTTTGGCTCATTATGTGCTCATCCAGAATTTATTCTGTGAAAGTCATATTATATAGTTAAATGTAACTCATGTCTATATTTCCACAAATGTGGGCTATAGCTCATATACAAGCACTCTAGTAACAAATGTATATCAGATACAGGACAACTTATATTTCACCCCACAGAAAATGCAGGTGCAAAAGACTCACAGGAGTGCCAAAAGAAATCTAAAGAAACACACAAAATGCCTCAAAACAGCCCATAAACAAAAAAAACATTCTTTCTCTATCTGCCCCTCTTTTCTACAGGGTTCTATACTTCTCCTTTCCCCTAGACTCATAGTGCTACCCTGCAGTTTGGACTCCTCCTCAAAGGACAAATTTGGAGGCTATAGGACAGGCAACCCACTTTCCCATAAGATCTGCATTATCTAAACAATTTCAAGCAAAAATGGAGAGCAAAGTCTTTTCCTTCCCCACTTTAGGGTTTTCATTCTAGCTTGTAGGAGTGACATGGTTAATCTTCTCTATAATTCTTGATTCTTCAAACACTCAAACTTGTGAGGCATTTTCAAGGCTAGTGCTACCCAAGCAATTTTGCTTTTCGACTAGGCTAAACTCCATAACCCTGGTGCCCAGAAAACCTCATTTCTTAGGAGATTCAGGAATGACATTGTCTATGAACTTTTATTTTGGGCAACATGAGTGATAACCTATTTATCCTTTATATTTATACAGAATACAGCACCACTATCTCACTTGCTGCCATGTCTTGACTCAGGAATGTCTACTTTCAGGCCTCAGGTTTCTGGCCTGTGTTCACGAAGATTAAAATAAAGGCAGAAGGTGGCCAGGACCTTAACATCCAGGAGTTCGTTTTTGAGCCACCAGGACAAATTATGCAAATTTTCACATACTTCTGCTGAAAGGCAATCTTTAGTGGTGAAGAAACTACCTCATCCATCTTCTATACCTAGCCTCTTTTCACAAGAAAGGTAGAAAAAGAAACAAAGGTGAAAAATCCCTGAGTCTGAAATAAAGACTTTGTTTATAGACAATTTCAAAGGAGTGGTTTTTCTCAGAAGATTCTATTCTCCCAAGAAGCCAAGCTAACCAAATCATCTCTGGGGTATCCACAGTCACTGAAAATCATCCTCTAGCAGTCAGCAAAGAAAATGTCTATAACTTCTACAGGGAGATTCAATCAAACATTACAAATAGGCTCACAACCCTGCAAACTCATCAAGTAGGTTGGAGGAATTCTCCTGAATCCCATTTATCCCTAAAGTCCCACTTAAAATCTTGCCTCCCAATGACTTGGTGAGGGAACTCCAATGATATAGCTCCACATATTTTCAGAGACTTGAAACAAGAGTAGAACTGTGTTATAATCCTGCTGTTTGGATATAAGGATAATTCCCATGTTACAACTGATGGCAGTAAACAATAAAAAATAGCAAATAAACATTTATTAAGCACCTACTGTGCTCCAAGCACTAGGCTAAGCACTAGGCATATGAAAAGAAAAGGCGGTCCCTACCCTCAAGGAGCTCACAATTTAGTGGAGGGAGACAATAAGGGAACAAATATGTATGAATAAGCCATATGTAGGATTAATAGAAATAATTAAAAGAAGGAAATCACTAGAATTAAGATGGATTGGCAAAGCTTTCTGTGTAGTGGAAACTCTACTTAATACGTATTTATTAATTGCATACTATGTGCCTGGCACTGTGTTAAGCCCTGGGGATACAAAGAAAGGCAAAAACATGGTCCCTACCCTCGTGTAACTTATAGTCTAGTGGGGTGAGACAACATGAAAACAATCTGTATGCATATAGTGTAAACAGTAGGTATAAAGATACAAGATATATACCTTGTCAATGGAAGTTACGTAGACATGTCAGAAGTTAGAGCTCCAAGTGACTTTAGAGACTGTAATTTAACTCTGTTGTGGTATGGAAAAGGAAAACGGAGACACAAAAAGGTTACTTAGCTTATCCATAGTCCCATGAAGAACCAATTACAACACTGGGTTTAAAATACACGTTCTTGAGGTTTAGTCCCAGCTCAGTGTGACCCTGGGCAAGCATGCCCCAGAAACTTTACCTTTCTGGGTCTGTACTTCTCTCATCTCTAAAATGAGGATTGCATTATCTGCAGATTATTCTCTATCTAAAACCCCTTCTAGCTCTGGTGTTCTATGAATGCACACGCTTAAAATCCATAGAACAGACAATAGCATACATTCTATTGCAATTTTCTGGGTTTGGGAGATTGGTTGTCCTTCATTCTCTAAGAGGACCAAAATGACATCACTATGCTAGAGTAGAGACAGGGACAGAGATTGGCTTTAAGACTTTACTAGTGAAGGGAATTCCCAACTGAGGAAATTCCTTCTACTAAGGCAGGTATGTACCTTATCTGCAACTTGTAGTCTTGGAATATTGTCTAGAGCATTGACTCAGTAGTTAAGTGACGTACCCAGGGTCACCCAGCCAGTTCTTCTCAGTGGTCAGACTTGAAATCATGTCTTCCTGGTTTCCAGGCTGGTTCTCTATCATCTTTACCATGCTGCTTCTTATCTGCAGGACTTTAGTGCATATAACATATGGTCATTCCAAGTCTATTTTTTCATGGGTCAGAAATGGGACTCTTTGACACATGCTAATTCTGCAACCTCAGCAATGCACTTAATTTCTTGGTATTCTAGGCAACTCTCCATGATTCTGTTACAAAAAAAAAGATTCCAATGTGCATTGATAGAGAGACTTTGTTCATCTGGGAATTCAATATACTAGTGAAATCACCCTATCATGGATAATAATGGAGTAGGGGAAGCTTTTCTTAATTTTAATATTTTATTTATATAATGGTTTCTTTTTGGGTTCCTGCTATGAATTTCCACGGATATTTATCAGTCTGGATTTGATAAATATAGTAGGATAGTAAATATTTGTAGATTTAAGTGAAACCCTCTTTAAACTTGACTGTAAAGACTTGAAGGTTTATGCTTTTGTGTAAACAGGATGGTAGGTTTGGACACATACATCACAGTTCTTATCCTGCATTTTGAATGTTACTTTCTTTTATAGTCCATAGAAATTTCAGAAATACTTGAAGAGAAAATGGTCATAT
The DNA here is from genome assembly GCF_003287225.1 of Phascolarctos cinereus. Lineage (NCBI taxonomy): Eukaryota > Metazoa > Chordata > Mammalia > Diprotodontia > Phascolarctidae > Phascolarctos > Phascolarctos cinereus. The sequence goes on from NW_027556098.1 coordinate 98,886,143, forward strand.
CTGTTTTCCTCTCAGTCAATATAAAATATCCTTTTAAGGTAAAAATGTAAAGTACCTACTAAGAGGATACCTACAAATGAGGTTGAAGAGACTTGTCTTTTCTAGTATTACATTTCTAAAAAAATTGAATCTACATTTGACACCCCTACCAGGCAATCAGCTCCAAGTGAATCCTTTAAATGTGACACATTTTAAGAAAACATGAGAATAATTGGATAATGGATGCCACATTTTGTTATAAATCCCATAAACCTGAAATTGATCTGCAACCAAAATCATGAAACAAAGGATAAGGAGGATGTCAATGTTGGGGATTATAACAATCCAAGTAATAGGATATAAGGTCATTATTTATTCAGAGATTTCTGCCTTTCTTGATGAATGCTGAATGAATAGTGGAATGTCCTTGGGGAAAAAATCACTAGTAATTAAAATATTCCATTCCATTCAATTCAATACATTCCAATTCAATTTAGTAGACATTAACACATGTCCACTGTGTGTCAACTATGGTACTAGGTACTGTAGGGTTTTTTTTTTAGCAGAAGACACGGCTGTTTTAATGACCTGAGCCAAAGGCTTGTTAATATTCTGTCAGTGATGCTGTATGCTTGTGATTCAAGGAATTTCAGTCTTTGAAAAATTAAAATTGCAAAGGCAATGGAGAGATGTGTGGTGAGTGAGAAGAGGCTGTGACAGATTACCAATAAAGAAATGTGCTTGAAAATCCTCAGTGTGACATTTTAAAGCCTTAAAAAACTTGGCTCTTAACCTGATTTTCCAGTATTATTTCATGTTTCATATTCCAGACATATTTTATATGGAATTCACTGTAACTTCCAGCAAAATTGGCCTACCAGTTTTAACTTGACATTCCATTCCATTTCCCATTCCCATGCCTTTGTACCTACTGTGGCCCCTTTGCAAAACACTCCTTTCCCAATTCCTTCTCTGAGAATTCTTAACTTCCTCCAAGGCTCAGTTATGATGCCAATTCTATATTATTATTATTTTTTTTTAAAGAAGGACCCTCTTCCTTCAGAAAATATTCTGCATTTACTTGCCTACATACATACATGTTGTATCTTCCTGGCAGAATGCAAGCCCCTTCAGGGGACTCTTTTTTGTTTATTTGCTATAATTTTTTTGGTTTTAAATTTCCAATGGCTAAGATAACACCTTTCGCATAGTATATATTTAATAAATGTTTGCTGAAATGAATTGAAGAGCTTTATTTTTAAAACTAATAATAATTCTTTTGACTTTGTGTTTGTCCCTACTTATATTGTACATAACTGTACAAACAGCCACAATTTTAGATGTGCTGAGCAGAGCCACAGCTAGCAAAATTTTCAACTGGGAAAAGGAAGGGGAGAAGAAAGAGAACCTGAGGTGTATCCTTGGGCAGGGATGGAGAGGTAAGCGATGCATCATGGGACAAATTTAGGTCCTTACCCTTCTGAAAGTGCTTGGAGGGCAAGAAGTGTACCTCTGCTGCTAGAGTAGAGGTAGGTGGCATGGGAGGAAGCAATATGGCAAGGTAGGCAGGAGAAAAAGGGGACCAGAGGACTCTTGAAGCATTGGCAGAATATTGGTAGAGGTGAAGTTTAGCAGGGCATCAAGGTTTCAGTGAATGAGACCTTGGCAGGGTGGGGTAGGCAAGATGGAAATCAACCAATCAATCAACAAATACTTATTAGTTGCCTACTATTTGTGAAGCACCTTGCTAAAGGATAGGGATATGAAGCCAAAGATGAAATAATCTCTGTACTCAAGGTACAAAGGAGTCACATACATATTAGGTGTAGTTCCTTCCATGAAGGGAGGAGTTCTCTGGAGGTTTTCTACAGCAGCTGAAAGGAGTTTTGGTTGAGCTGGGATGAGATCTTGTGACCACACCAAGTTGGAGAGCATTGAGAGATGGGAGGAGTAGAATGAGACCAGATGTGCGGGAAGATGGGTACTAGCCACCAGAGATTACCTTCTTGAGTAAAGTATGAGCTGACAATAGTGGGGTTCTTGCCCACTGGCTGTGTGAGAAAGCAACTAAAATCCTCCCTTCCCTTCCCTTCTTCTCTATGCTCCATTTGCAGGTATAGATCCGCCCCTTACTTCCCCCCCCCATCTGTCTATCTTTGTTACTCTAATCCTTCATTAAGCAATGGTATTTTTTGTTAAAGTTGACTCATTTAGGTAGAGTTCATTCTCCTTTGTTTTGCCTAGTGTGACTTTTAATGCTGCCTCGGCATGCTAAGGAAGAATGGGAGCAGATTGGAAAGAAGCTTTGAGAATTTTTTATATTTCACATAATATATAAGTTCAGACTACATTCCTGGTTTTCTAGTAAAGGAGACCACCTAAGGTACATATTTTATGAGCCTTTTATCCTATATGTTTCAGAGCTAAACTTCCAAGGACAGTATTGTAATGGAACTTGGAACATTCCATCTGACTTTCAGAGTATGAGATTGACTTTCTTTTTTATTACTATAATCAATGGGTGTAGCTCTGGCCTGGATCCTTTGAGACTGGGTGTTTTTCCTTCTCCCCGTCTCTAGTGGAAAAGAAAGTAGGAGTAAGAGCTGAAAAGGAATAAATGAGAAAGTCTCACCCCATGTAGCTCAAGAAACAAAAAAAGGGTAGTTTGTAAAATTTTCAGCCTTGTTTTTCCTGTTTGGGAGGGGCAGGAGTGAAGGGAGTTAAAAAACAAAACAAAACAAAACTGGCAACACCTGGGAGCTACACAGGTGTATGGCATATACATACAATGCAGACAAAAGGTATTCTTGGATGGGAAGTTACTATCCCTGAAAGGACCTGGAAATGCCTCCTACAGTGATCCTTGAACTGAGTCTTGAAGATGGCTAGTGACTCCAAGAGATGGAAATGAGATCATTCCATGCTTAGAACACAGCTGAGTGCCAGGTACAGAGATGGGACACAGGACATTATATATGAGGAACAAGTAGGTCGGTGTAGGGGAAAGAAATGTATAAAATGGCTAGACAATTCAGAAGGGGACAGATCATGAACAGTTACTCTTAGGGAATACAGATAGTCAGCCTGCCTTTGGTACTGCACGAACTTGATATCTTTTCTCTTATTTGTGGTGGTATTCTCATGCTACTTTCCCTGGGCATTGTGTTTCTGCCTGGCAAGTTGTTCTGCTGGGCCCCTTGGACCTGTTGCTCATTGCAACTCAGATTGAAACAGAAGGGTTCTACATCTCTTCTTGGCTTGGAATCTCCTTCATGGCATGGCCAATGATTGGGGGAAGAGGTGGTAGGACAAGAAGAGATACAAATTCACTCTATACCCTTGTGTACTCTTGATAAAGTTGAATGGAAATGGCAAAAAGTGATTCCCTTTTAAGAGCTGGGTTCTTCCCTCTAATTTTCTTCTCTAGTACCAGGGAGGACTGACTCTTCAGAGCCAGAGTAAGTATGGGTCATCCGTTAGCCAACCAATGGAGCTTTTCAAAATTCTCTCAGTTTGATTGAAGAACTTCTGCATACCTCCTAAAGGAGGAAAAAAAATATGAATATTTCTTTAAATTTTCTTTACCCTGGCCAAGTATGAAAGGGACATACCTTTTACAAGGTACGTATGGAAATCTGAAAGAAGCAAACCCTGACATTTTATTGTCTCTGTTACCTACCTCATACATCCTCTAATTTAAGCTAGTGGATTAGGGGGACTCACTTGAAATGTGATCCCCTATACTCTGTCCCAGTTAAATATTTGCTGTCTTCAGCAAAAGAACTGGCGGTGATTTGGACCCATTTGTCCATATATCAAATTCTAGATCACTTTCTGATTGTGAGGACATTCAAGTAATGTATTTGTGAATGCTTTTTTTTTTGGTGCTTTGTGCTAGAAAGTCTCAGCAGAATCCATGTGGCCCATTACTTAGACAACTTGAAAATTAATTGCCTTCCATGATGGGCCAGATCTATCATACCTAATGGGCCTGGTGATTAGATTTTATCCTGAACACAAGGTTATACAATTCAATAACAATAACAACAACAACAAACAATAATAACAACATAAACCCACCATTTTACAAACTCTCACAGGTTACTACCTATCTTGGTACATATAAAGGTCTGTTTCAACCACCAAAAAATTAGAAAACAAATTAAAACAAGCAAAAAATAAGGGGGAGAAAAAGAAAAAAAAATACCCTCTCAGAGGGAAAGTCTGGTTCTAAATGATTTTCCAGAATATGTTCAGTTTTAGAATAGAGATTCAGAGCTTGGGGTTGATTGAAAGTCATCCCCCTTCCTACACAAAGGTGAGAAATGTCCTGGATAAAAATTACCCTAATGGGTCATTCAGCATTTAAGCAATTCATGAATTTCTCAATTGGATCCATCCCAAACCAGGGCATTCCAAATACAGGTACAGATAAAAAAAATTCTCCAATACTTCTCCATTATACAATGGGCACCTGAAATATCTCCAATGAATCCCCATAGCACAAAGGGCATTCCAAATGGGCACCCACTCATTCCTTACTAGGCTGGGCTAGCCTGAAAAAGAAATCTTTCAAACATAGAAAATCCTTAAAGAAGCATGGGACTACAAAAAAGTGATTAAGTACTTAGAGTTGAAAACTTTGGGTTTCTAGGCCATGAAGTATCCTGTGTACCTGAAGCCCAAAAGACTCTTCGATGAACTATCTAGAATAGACATTTCACAAATGGGCAAGAGGTCTAGATCTACTAAAAAATCAAATAAAAACAAAAACAAAACAACACTTAATTAATATAGTTGAGTACACACAATACATTGCTAGCCATCAATATTCTAGGGATACAACATTCAATTATTTTTCATATCCGCTTCCATATTCATAATTGGCTGAATACAACATATATTAGTAATTAAGCATTCCACAATGTAAGTTATTTCAAAGCAACTAGTCTAACTTGGAAAGGAAATACAGTGAAAACTGACTGCCCATAATCTGAAAACATAAGAAAAATGATCCCTGAAAATGTAAATGACATCCCTGAAAATATATATCCTGGGTGAGCTGCCACAGTTCAGTGCCTGTCTTGTGGTAGCTCCTTAGCTGTGTGGGCTCATGCCTTATAATAGGGTAGGTAGTCTATAGATAATCAAAAACTTAAAAAAAAATTAAAAATTAACATGGATGAATAGCCACAATGTGTTCTAAATATACTGCTAGGCAGCAATGTTCTAGATATCAGAATTCATATTGCTCATTTAGCATCCTTACTCATAATGAACACGGCAATGCACCAGATATAAGTGCTTAAAAATTCAACCATGCAAAAGTTATCTTGTAAAATGCATACGTTGGTAAACTGACTGCCCAATCACACTCTGAAAACTAAAGTGAAAAAACGCATTTTTCTTTTAGTTTATTTTCCCAAATGATCATCCGAGAAAGGAAATCATAGATGAGAAACCCTCCTGTGAGTCCCTGCAAATGCAGAGGGCACAATTAGTGTGTTCCTGGTGGGACCCCACAGGCATCTAGCAATGCACCCAGAGTCACAAAGATTATTCCTAGTTAAAGGAGTTCCTCATGACTTCAGAGATGAGGCTAGAAAGAGTCCACTGTGAGGATTCATTCATATCATGCATTTATTTATTTATTTTTTTTACTTTTAACCTTGGTACGGTGGTGTACATCTGTGATTTCTGCCACCAGGAAGAATGGGGCTGACAGGTCTCCTGAGCTTGGGAGTCCTGTGCTGCAGTGGGCTATGCTGAGGCCATGTCTGCACTAGATTTAGCATTAATATGGTGAGCCCTGGATGTGAGGGGACACCAGGTTGCATGAGATGGGGTCAACCCAAGTCAGAAACAAAGTGAGTCAAGGCTCCTGTGGTAATCATAAGTGGGGTCAGACCTGTGGGTAGTCTCTATCCTTCCAATCTGGGCAAGATAAGAGACTTAGTCTTTAAAAAAAAAAAGAATACTTTTGAATATTTATTTAAATACTTAAAAGTACTTATGATCAGCTTTGGACTGCTTGCCCTATTGTGGCATGAGACTGAACAGCTGGTCTGAGATCCCTATAGACTGCAGGTCCAATTACATGAGGATTGCCTGATGGTTTAGGAATCCCAAGCAATCAATCTCTAGTGCTTTAATCCCTTTTTGGGAGCTCCATACATCTTGAGGCTTTTCTGAGTTTGTCTTTAAATTAGCCCGACTGAGGCATGAGTTCAGATTTTCATTTGGATTATCTTGCGTGTTTCAGGGATCCATTAGAAGAATTTTCATTTAGGACATTTTTGTTGTTGTTGTTGATCTTTTCTCTCTCTCTTCTGTTTTCTTAACCTGAAGATGAGAAAGCAAATTCCAATTAATCCAAGGTCTTTATCCCTTTAGGAAGCTTTTTTGGACAAGACTTTCTGAGAGACGGAAGCTCAATTCTCCCTCCTTCTCTTTTCTTTATTAATTTTTGTTGTTGCTATTTTACATTTTAGGTTTTTAAATTTTAACCTAAGTGTCTTTATGTTGGGGCAGGCCATCTCAAGCATCAAGACAGTGATCTATGGGAATTTTGTAAAATGTTGTTTGCTAAAATGTATAATCAGGGATATTGTGTGGCTCAAATGAGATAACGGTTGTAAAGCAATTTGTAGCCTTCAAGTGCTATGTAAATACCAGTTGTTGTTGTTATCATTTTTATTGTTATTATTATTATTATTATTATTATTATTTTACAGTCACCAGTCTGGAAAACTGGTGATGACTTCATTCCCTGAGCCTTCCTCTACACTACCACTTAGCTTTGTGATTGTTCACTTGTTTCTGACTCTTTGTGGACCATGGCACACCAATACTGTCCATGGCATTTTCTTGTCTAAGATCCTAGAGTGGTTTGATATTTCCTACTCCAGTGGATTAATCCAATGGATTAAATGGAGGTTGAATGACTCACTCAGAGTTACACAGCTAATAAATATCTGAGGCTGGATTTGAACACAAGTCTTCCAGACGCCAGGCCCAGTGCTCTAACCACTGAACCATCTAGATGCTTAGCTTAGGCAACATTAATAGAGCAATGCAGGAGTGTGATGATAAATGTTTAATGAGTAGTCTAGGAAGAAGTGTGTATTTCCACAAATACTTTTACTTTTTATCTGCAGTCAAAACATTCTTAAGCCTTGATAATCAGCAAAACAATAAATTAAGCCCTGATTTGTAGCAAACGTCTGAGGTATAAATAAATGCTCACCCTGAAGATTTAACAACAGGTATCACAAATCACTTCAGTTGGCTTCAGCACACCACTGGGTATAACCACGTGTTTTGGAGTAAGATTAATCCTATGGCCCATCAAGTATATAAGGCCTGGACCTTCATGGAAGACTGTTAAGTTCTGGATTGTTTAATTGTGTGTGACATCTACCTTTTGAGGAGACTTTTTAGTACAAGGTACTGGGTAGAGACTCTAAAAGACAATGGAATCACCAGAGAGCCACCCAGAACCAGACCTAAGGACAAATGTGCCTCAGGGTGTACTCAGGGTGATTTACTTTAGAGAGCAAATTAACGGCTTAACTGGGAGAAGAGAGGAGTATAGCAAGGGATTAATCAGGGAATCCTGATTAATTGCTTCTATCAAACCCACTTCATGAAATTATAGGATATATGGAATAGGTACCGAGACAATGATAGAGAAGGGTGCACACCTTTCTTAGTTTATCCTGGTCCAATTGTTCCTTGTATCTAGTGTGGAGGAAATATAACAACATATTTACACTCCTTTATTCTCTTAGGAAGTGTGAAGAAATTCTTCAATCATACTGATGTAATTATAGGGCTGAAAGATCAGTCACAGCCTGGTAGCCTTTAAAAACTATCTTGGATGATCTTTGTCAAATATGAAATAATAAAACAAAAATTAAACTTAAAAATAAATAAGCTAGCCAGTGCTGAGGGAAAAGCTCTGGCAGTCAAAAAGAGAGCAGGCTATGGAGGTAGAATTTAGCTCCTGAGGCCATGTTTCACTTTTCCCCTTGCTCTTCTTACACTGCACAGAAAAGGAGAGAGATGTGGTTTTGTCTTTCCTTCCCCTACCCACATCAGCTATGAAATCTTGTAGCAGAAGCACTTAGCAGTATGAGATATATGTACATGTATATGTATATGTATATGTATATGTATATGTATATGTATATGTATATGTATATGTATATGTATATGTATATGTATATGTATATGTATATGTATATGTATATGTATATGTATATGTATATGTATATATACACACACACACATATATATATACACACACACACACATATATATATATGCATATATATATACACGCATATATACATGCATATACAGACATATATGTGTGTGTGTATGTGTGTGTTTGTATGCCCCCTAAAAGGGGAATTCTAGGATATTGGTTCTTGTACCCCAACCTTCTCTGTAGAGATTAGAAAATTCTGAATTCATGCATCCCAGGGAGAGCACTTATGGAGCCAAAACGACTTGACCAAGAAAAGTGAGAGAGCTTGATTCATGGATCTGGGACCATGATGCTCAGGAGACATAGAGAGTTGGGAAGGCTCTTACTGATACAAGAAGAAAAGTTCCAGACTTTTCCAGAAAAAGGAAAGGAAAGGTGAGGGCGAATGATGCCAGAGGTCCTGGGAAAGTAGTATCAGCTTCCCTTTTAATGATCTGTCTAGGGAAAATATTAAAATATTCGATGCTGTTAAGGTTCAGATTCTGTATGTGATTTAAATAGGATGATTAGATCTGTTTTCTGCTATACTCAGCCTAATAGAATACTGTCATATATAAACAAAGGATTTTTTCATAGTAAATGTACTATCAATCCTATAAAATATCCTTTCTGACCTTCCTGGTATTTGTGCTGTTTTATAATTAGGCAATAAAAGGAACTATCTCTTTTGATAATATTAAAATCATGGTATATGAATTACATAGAAAAAGAAACACAGTTTTTAAAAACATTTCCCACACTTTATCCATTTCTACTGTCTGTGGTAGATTCTGTAAGCATGCACTGATTCAGAGTGAAGAAGGCACAATTTTAAAGGCCTTTACTACAGTAAGAAAAATGTAGATTGTTCTTTGCTACAGAAATCCAATTTCTAAAGTAAACAGTAATGACACATTTCCCTCTTTCGTTCAGCAAACGTAATGAAATGAAGTCAGGTTATTTTGCAACATTGTCCTAATGTCAAAAACTCGACTGCAGAGAATTATAATAGACCCTTTAGGATGATCCTATTTATAATTACAAAATACTTACCTTTACTACAGATGGAAATTACAGGCAAGAAAAGAAAAGCTTTTTCTTACTGATGAAATCATTGTTATCAACAGCTCATTAATCAGTACCTACTATGTGTAGGGGACAATAAGCTCTTGATAGAGAGATGTTCTTTCTTGTCTGAGAGATGAAATACCAAAAGAATCAATTTAGCTAGAGAGTTAATCCTTGGTAAATGCCTAATTGAAATATATCCTCTAGGAAGAATGTTACCATCCCATCATATTTTATTGTATCATACTATAATGTATTGTATTGCATCATGTTGTATCATGTTGTATTATGTCGCTGCAACATGTCACATCATATCATAATGTTATGTCATGCTATGGTATACCACATCACATATATTATAGCATATCATATTATATTGCATTATATTATATCCTATTATGTTATGTAAATTCTATTATATTATATATTTAATTATGAAAAAGAGTGCTACTTCTGACCACTCTTTGCTTCCAGGGAACATGTAGAAGGATTAGCTTTACTTCAGACCAAATGTACCACCAACAGAGACTAGGGAAAATGAAAAAAAGAATGGAAAATAATGTCCAGAGAATTTAAGATTTAGAGACTGGGACAAAATGGAGTTCAGGCCTCTATTTTTTATCTGAAAGGATGGGGAAGGAGAGCTAGGAGAGACTTGAGGATAGAAGAGAAAATTTGAAATAGCCCAAGACCTTTCTTCTTTTACTCTGGGGTAAATTGTAGCTCTCACTAATCAAAAGTACACGACCATTGCTACAACATTGAGTCCATCTACCCTTCTCTGGAGTTAAGGGGGCTTATACCTCAAAGGAAGGATGCATGGAAAAATACCACTAGGGTCCTCATGAGATATTTATGGACAGCCTCATACAAGATGCCTATTAGGAGGCAAGGCCTAAGAAACACTTAAGATATAAGGGATATGACTTTTCTCTAGGAGAGAGATGTAAGTAACCCTGGATAAGTTGGACTTGCCTGCCCCAAGGCTAGTTCTAGACTTAGTAGCAGAAGTCTATATTCTTCTAACGCAGGAGTTCTTAACCTGGGATCTATAGATTCAAATGAATTTATGGATAGATTTCAGACAGTCTATGAACTTGGATGGGAAAAAGTATACATCTTTATAATCCAATATAGTTATTTTGCTTTGTAATCCTCTTTATGTGTTTAAACCATCATTCTAAGAAAAGGTCCACAGGTTTCCCCAGACTGTGAAAGATTTGCACCATGACACAGAAAGGACCCCTGTTCTAATGCAACCATATCTGCAACTCCAGTTTTATGATAACTGTAGGAACACTAACCCAGAATCTTGGATACTCCCTACTTTTATATGCTGCACATAGTGGAACAGAGGCTAATAACTCCATTAGGACTTGTGGCAACAGATGTTGCCTTCCTGTTTCCACATCTTAATGGCACAAATGTGCGAAAATACTCCAGGTCGTTTTATTCTTCGGTGGACAACTTGTCATCACTGCTAATGTTTCCTTTATGGGTAATAACCATGTTTATTTGGTGGTGATCATCTTTCAATTCCTTAGGTTACATAATTGAGCAGTTTCCTTTCTTTAATCATCAATGCATTTATTTTGCTGTATACAGATCAATGTTGTAATGGGAAATCATTTATTTTGTACTTACTGTGTGTCAGACACAATGCTAAGGACTGGGTATTGAATATAAGTAAGTAAGATGATCCCTGCTCTCGAGGGGCTTACATGCTTATAGGGGAAGGCAACACGCAGATAGAAGTGGTGACCAGAGAAGAGTGTTTTGGTAGTGTCAATCTGAGTGAAATTATTAGAATTAGAATAGCAAAAGGGGTAAGGGAGTTGGTTGGAAGGGTGTATATCTCAGCATAGAATGAAGATGGCCAGGGTTGGGCATGGTGGGTCTGAGTTCTAGGCTGCATAAAGTGGGCTCTTTTCAATAAGAATCCCAGAGTCCCAGGCAGGGGCTTTGAGTGCCATATCTGAGCTAGAGCCTAGACAGCAGCAGCCTGGCAGCATAAAGATGGCAAGTGGTCTTGTTCATCATCATACTTGAAAGGGTAATAGATGTTTCTTTTCATGATCTGTAGGGAAGGAAACCCATGAACAAATACTTTTGAACATAATTCTGGTGGCAAAGAAAGAGTTCACAGTTTGAATGGCTACATCTAAAGCTACTAAGTCTATCTACAATATTTTTCTCAATTTGAAAAACTCTAACCCCTAGAACAGTTACTTATATTCCTGAAAGTAAAGTCAATATTTTCTACATTTACCTGTTACTATCTTCTTTACCAACGTGGAGTGTTCTTTAATTATTTCAAACAGTTACATCTTATATTCCCAACGTGATAGTAAACTCGCCATGAGCAGAAGTTGTGTCTTCCATTTCTCTTGTGCTTCCAAAAGTACCTAGTACAATGCAAGTCTCATGGTAGACATTCAATACATAGCTGCTTAATTGACTTTAAAATGTTAGAAAACAAATGTCCTATTTGTATTCTGTAGTCACCCTCCTTATGGGTCAAGATGAAGATATTGCTTTTCTATGAAGACAAGACTGTCTTGAGTGATGAGTGATGATGCTATAGCAGATGAACAACTCAATTTAAAAACCAATATACTTGAAATTTCCGTCATGACAGATCAATGATGACTAAGCTAACAGTGAACATAGTGGGCTGAGGGTGTGATCTAATGGGACATAGCACCCTGTTTCATTGTTAGTTGAATCTTGGGTTCATTCTTTGCTGCCACCCTTTGCTCTCAAGAAAAAAAAATGGGGGCAATTTTTCCCCATAAGAGGAAGCTTGTAGCGGCAGTTAGTGGTGTGATGGATAGAGTTCTGGGCCTGGAGTTAGAATCTGGTCTCAGACACTTACCAGCCATATGATCCTGGGCAAGTCATTTAACCTATCTGCCTCAATTTCCCCAGCTGTATAAGTTGATAATACTTACTACCTTGCAGGACTGTTGCAAAGATCAAATGAGACAATATTTGTAAAAGTACTTAGCACAGTGTCTGGCAATAGTAGGTACTATATAAATGCTTATTCTCTTCCTTTCCCTTCCACTTCATTAAAAACTACCCCCTAGTTTGTGGTTCTTACAGATTGCTTTTGCTTCTCTGTTTCTCTCCCTTATTTCATTTGTACCTTATCCTCTGTGGTCCAGCACACATGGTTGGTTAAATGGACACCTAAATCTTTCTACAGCCCAAGGGAATTACAGGTTACAAACTACAGGTTACTGCTCCAGAGTGTGGAGGAAAAATCATATATTGCGTCTTGCAGGTCTCAGCTTGGTACCAATTAAAGCACTCAACAACTTCCTCTAGACATTCCCTGCCATCACTTAAAGTTCCCTCTAGGTGAGCTGTTATTATCATCACTCCCTCTTAGTTCACAGGCTGATCCTTTATTTATTGACCCTTGAGGGTAAGGATGGTTTTTCCTACTTAGATAGTTTTTTTTCCATTCTCCAATCTGAGGTCAGGCTGTTGCTGTTAGGCCCTGTTTGGCTTGAGATAGATAAAATATTTTCATGTCTGGCCTTATTTTGGTTTCTGGTTGAAACTGTTGCTCTGCAGCAACCTTCTTCAATAAATTGATGGTGCCCCCCTGGGATTGCCCTTGAGAACTTTGCCTTTTTATCCCTTATCTTTCTGACCCATATACTTAAATTCTGTTCAAAGTGTGCTCCCCAGTCTACTGAATTCTGAATCAATTTATCCCAAATTTCTTCTCTCCTGATCTCATTGCTCTAAATCAAAAAGACACTACTGTAGGGAGTTTGGTCCCTAACTCCTGCCCTGTGGATCACTGCATACAGTATTCTTCTGAGCTTGTTTTCTATGTACCATTCTATTTCCTGCGATCACCTAGCTACGCATGATCTTAGATCCACCTAGTCTCCTTTAAAATATCTCCTATTTGGGGGATATTATAAGTCCTCCAAATGTGTGCTGAGTTATTAAATGTGTGCTGATTTGATTCAGCACACATTTAATAAGTGTCCACTATATGCAGGGTAGTCACCATCTTCCCTGGAAACTCCTTAGGTTGTTAAATTTGTTAAAAATTTAAGGCACTTAAGACCATCTTTCCCTCCCCTTACAAAACATATAGATTTTAACATATGACTTCCAACCCCTGTTCTGGAGCTCATTTTTTGGAGAGTAGGTACATTTGGTCATAAAACGTTATGTAGATGGGACCCTTTCAACATGAGGTCTTTAATCCTATATTAAATCCATAACTCAAGAGTGCCCACTGCTACTTCCCTTTTACCTGTCAAAAACTTACCATATATTAATCCAAAGGAAAAAGTTGCCAAGCTGTAACAGAATAAAATAAACACCGAGGAAAATGATCCAGAGACACATTCTTTTACAAGTTCTCACACCATCATTTAAAGAGGGAGCGTGCAGAACCTAGAAAACTCATATTCTTAGGGCTGAGTTTAAAATGAACCACTTTCCTTCTTCCAAGGCTAGCATTTATTGATTCTCAATGGCAGGGGTAGAGTAAGGCCACCTTCCTTCACTTTTTTTTTTTCATTTATTCCCTTGATATTCTTGACCTTCTATTCTTCCAGATGAATTTTGTTATTCTTTTTTCTAACTTTATAGAATAGTTTGTTGGTAGTTTGATTAGTACGACATTGAATAAGTAAATTAATTTAGGTAGAATTGTCATTTTTATTATATTGGCTTAGCCTACCCATGAGGAATTAATATTTTTCCAGTTGTTTAGATCTGATTTTATTTGCATTAAAAGTGTTTTGTAATTGTGTTCATATAGTTACTGGATTTGTTTTAGTGGGTAGACTCCCAAGTATTTTATATCGCCTACAGTTATTTTAAATGGAATTTTCCCTTCTATCTCTTGCTGCTGGATTTTGTTGGTAATGTATAGAACTGCTGCTTAATTATGTGGGTTTATTTTATATCCTGCAACTTTGCTAAAGTTGTTAATTATTTATCATATCATCTACAAAGAGTGACAGTTTTGCTTCCTCATTATGTATTCTAATTCCTTCAATTTACTTTTCTTTTCTTATTGCTATAGCTAACATTTCCAGTACAATATTGAATAGTAGTGGTGATAATGGGCATCCTTGCTTCACTCCTGATAAGGCTTCTAGCTTATCCTCATTACAGATAATGCTTGCTGATGATTTAGGTAGATGCTGCTCATCATTTTAAGGAAAGCTCCATTCGTTCCTATGCTCTGTAGTGTTTTTAATAGGAATGGATGTTGAATTTTGTCAAAACTTTTTATGCATCTGAGAAAATCATATGATTTTTGTTGGTTTGTTTTTAATATGTTCAATTATACTGATAGTTTTCCTGATATTTAACCAGCCCTGCATTCCTGGTAAAAATCCAACATGGTCATAGCACATGAATCTTGTGATATATTGCTGTAATCTCCTTGCTAGTGTTTCATTTAAACATTTTGTATCAATATTCATTAGGGAAATTGGTCTATAGTTTTCTTTCTCTGTTTTTGCTCTTCCTCGTTTAGGTATCAGCAAAATAGTTGTGTCACAAAAGGCATTTGGTAGGACCCCTTTGCTAATTTTTCCAAATAGTTATATAGTATTGGAATTATGATAGAATTCTCTTGTGAATCCACCTGGCCCTGGTGATTTTTTCTTAGAGTGCACTGATAACTTGTTCAATCTCTTTTTCTAAGAAGGGGTTTAATATCCTATTTCTTCTTCTGCTAATCTGGGCAATTTATATTTTTGTAAATATTCATCAATTTCACTTAAATCATCAGATTTATTGGCATACAGATGGGCAAAATAGCTCCTAATAATTGCTTTAATTTCTTCTTCATTTGTGGTGAATTTACCCATTTCATTTTTGATACTGGTGATTTGGTTTTCTTCTTTTTTTTTCTAAATAAAATTAACCAATGGTTTATCTATTTTATTTTCTCTCCCACAAAACCAGCTCCTAGTTTTATTTAAGAGTTCAATGATTTGCTTTCCTTCAATTTTATTAATCTCTCCTTTGATTTTCAGGATTTCCAATTTGGTGTTTACTTGGAGGTTTTGAATTTTTTTTTTCCCTAGTCTTTTTCTTTTTCATTGCAGGCCCAATTTATTGATTTGTTATTTCTCTTTTTTATTAATATAAGTGCTTAAAGATATAAAGTTTCCGCTAAGTACTGCTTTGGCTGCATCACATAAATTTTGGTATGTTGTCTCATTGTTTTAATTCTCTTTAATGAAATTGTTTATTGTTTCTATGATTTGTTCTTTGACCTACTCATTCTTTAGGACTAGATTATTTAGTTTCCAATTAATTTTTATTCTACCTTTCCATAGCCCTTTATTGAGTGTAATATTTATTGCATTATGATCTGAAAAGGAGGCATTTAATATTTTTGCTTTTCTGAATTTGGGCGTGAGGTTTTTATGCCCTAATACATGGCCAATTTTTGTGTAGCTACCATATCTATCATTGAGAAAAAGGTACATCTCTTTCTTTTCCCATTTGCCTTTTTTCTGAGGTCTATCATATCTGACTTTTTAAAAATCCTATTCATCTTCTTAATTTCTTTGTTGTTTATTTTTTTAATTAGATTTATCTAGTTCTGAGAAGGGCAAATTGAAGTCCCTCATCAGTATAGTTTTATTCTCTATTTCCTCCTGTTATTCATTTTACTCCTTTAAAAATTTATATGCTATACTATTCAGTGCATATGTGTTCAATATTGATATTATTTCATTATCTATGATACTTTTTAGCAAGATTTGTTTCCTTGCTTATCTTTTTAAATTAGACCTTCTTTTACTTTTGCTTTGAGCTCATGATTGCTACCCCTGCTTTTTTTCCTTCAGTTGAAGTATAATAGATTTTGTTCCAGTCCCTTACCTTTACTCTGTGTATGTCTCTCTACTTCAAATGTATTTTGTAAACAACATACTGTGGAATTCTGATTTTTAATATACTGTGTTGCTTCTTTTTTATGAGTGGGTTCTTCCCATTCACATTTATGATTACTAATCATATTTTCCTGCTATTTCCCACTGTTTTTCCTTCTCTCTTTTTCTTCTTTCACTCTGTCCCTCCTCACAAGTGGTTTGCTTCTGACCACCATCTCTCTCAATCCTCTTTCCCTTTTGTCATCTCTCCCCACTTCTCTCATCCCCCTTCTTTCCTACTTCCCTGTAGAGTAGTATGTATTTTATTTCCTCTTTGAGCCAATTCTGATAAGAGTAAGGTTCAGGCATTGTACACCACCCCAACCTTTCCCTGTACTGTAATAGCTCTTTGCACCTTCTTTAGGTGATAATTTACCTTATTCTACCTCTCCCTTCCCCCTTATCCTAGCGCATCCCTCTTTCTTATCCCTTATTTTTTATGTCATCTCATCATAGTCAACTCATACCTATGGGGCCTCTGTGATGGCTTGGGTAGGAGTGTAGACTTGCTGCTGGTTTGTCTGGGCACTCTCTGTCCTGGACTGTTTTCCACTCTCATGTCAGTGAGGCGAACTTTTCCTGTCAGCTTTCTAAGTTGTCTTGGGCTGGAAAATTGTTCTACCCCATCCTTTTTACCAGTTCTGCTGCTCCAGAACTTGTAAGGCTTTATTTTAAAGTTGTTTGGATGAGAATTTGGGAGAGCTTAGGTGATTTCCTGCCTTACTGTGCCATCTTGGCTCTGCCCTCCTTAAGTTGTGGTATTATTATGGTGCCTATTATTGCAGTGGTTAAAAAAAACGCACACACACACACACACCAGAAACCAGAGTCATAACTAGGGTGGGTCATAGATCTTTGTCTCAGGCCACCAACATTTAGGGTACTGATAATCCTTCAGCAGTGTAGAAACAACTGAACTTAGCGCCTAGTTAGCAAGAATAATTAGTTTAGATAGAAAGCTACCAGATAATAACTTATGTGAGTTCCTCTTGATCTGAGTCAAGTAGACACTTGTCCTGGGCTTCTTTTCCATCAAAAGTGTTACTTGCTGCATACACGTGGACCACTGTCACTCCATCCCAACTGAATTGGAGGAGTTAAGTGTGTCTTCTGCTCCCAATATATGTCTGCCCCAGGTATAAAAAAATGCTAGTTAAGATAAGTGGAGACTGAGTCTGGACTCTGTCATTTATTTTCTTTGTCACCTCCATTTTTCACACTGCTTGGCACAGTACTTAAAATACTTTTTCATTCATTTGTTCGTTCACTAAGCTGGATCTTGCTATTAACACTGGATTTTATAGAGCAGTGTTAGGACAACATGTTAATGTTCACAGAGCAACACAAATAGTAATTCTATTACCTTTCCCCGAATTATTTATTCCATAGGCTAAACAAGGCTCTGGGGGTCACAGAAATTTTCCAAGGTTACACAATGAGTGAATCTATCACTTGGCCTGAGTTAGAACTTAGTGACTTCTGGAAGCCTATCAAACCTTATTGCTAGGAAAAAAGCCATATTCTATCCATTAGCATAAAAGTGTTTAGAGTTAACAATGAGTAAACAATATACCTCATGCCTTTTACAGATAATTACCTTTCCTCTTCATCTTGCCTAGAATAATTTGCCTGTGCCCACAATGGGTATTTGGACACACAGAATACTTTTAAGAATTGTTTTAGCCGTTATATGAAACACTTACAATGTTGCTCCTGAAGATTTTGGCTAATAGAACCATGCATCTAGATTCATGGCACTTCTCCTGGGCTGTTGGAGAAAAGCATCAATACCTGCCAGTGCACTGAGATGGAGTCAAGCAGCAATTTGGAAGGGCTGCCCACCCCGACCTTATCAGTCCCCGAGGAGACAAACATGCAGACTTCTGATCAGAATCAATAACCGAGGAAGCTAAATGGTGGGGTATATACCCCTTTATGGCTGTTTTCCACAATCAGTTTAGTTTACACATGCTATTCAAGTGATGGATTTTGGCACCCATTTTTCTCTGTTTATTTTTGGCAAGATGTTGCAGAAATGTTTTGTAGGTTGCTATTTCTTCAGCTGCATTTTAAGTTCCTAGAAGGCAGTTGCCTTAATTTCTTTTGTATGTGTCTGCACAGCACCTTCTGAGTGGTCTGCTCACAGCTGTGAAGATTAGGGGAAATTAATGTAACATTGCAGTTTCTTCCTAGGGTTACTCCCTACTTCCTATCAGTCTTCACAGCCTAACCACTTAGACCAGAAACCATGCCCTGGAAGTCTGTCATGATATATGGTTACCTCACCTGGCCCAATATTTCAGACAGGCTGCTGATATGTCTCACTTCACTTTCTACTTGCTGGCCACAGCTTTACCACTGCACAACTAGACTCCTCACCCTACCATTGCTCCTGGAAGGGATGTGCCAATCCAAGATCCTGTGGCCTCGTTCAAAACTCTCTGAAACTTCCTGGACAAAAAAGAAATTACTTATGGCCATTCTTACAAATATGTTGTCACATTTTGTTAGAATGTATGCTCCTTCAGGGCAGGGCCTGTGTTTTCTTTTCTACTTGTATCCCTAATGCCAGCTAGGTGGTGCAGTGGATAGAGTGCTGCCCAGGAGTCAGAAGACCAGAGCTCAAATCTGGCCTCAGACACTAGCTGTGTGATCCTAGGTGAGTCATTTAACTCCATTTGCCTCAATTTCCTCATCTATAAAATGAACTGGAAAAGAAAACGGCAAACCACTCCAGTATCTTTGCCAAGAAAACCTGAGATGGGGTCAGGAAGAGTCAGACATGACTGAAAAATGGCTAAACAACACTAATGATGTAACACTACAGTGTCTGACACATAATAAGTGCTTAATAAGTTCCTTCTCTTCTTCCTTTTCTTTCTTTCTTTCTTTCTCTCTTGCTACATTCTCCTAAAGCAAGCAGACTCAAAAATGTTCTCTGTTGGATTCAGCTAGTGGTTTCCTATCTCCTCCCATACCCAGAGGCATAGAAAACACTCATAGAAGTGTAAGAATCTACACTGTGACCACTTTGGCATGTCTTGTGAAGGTATAGTCTCATTTTTATTTTGGCCTCGACTCTCTGAACCCATACTATGCTGCTCTCAAATACAGGGAACAATTTTGTGAATTAATAACATCTCCCAGCTGCTAAACCTTATCTATACTGCAGTAGACTCTATGGGTGGTCTTGCTTTCTGTCCATTGGAATTGTCCCTCTTCCTATGCTGAGACAGTCATCTATCTTGAATTCTTGCCTCCTGGGCACCTAACAATTATGAATATACTGCCTTTAAGGTAAGGCAGATGATGCTAATGATCTACAATCAGTTGATTAAGGATACAAAGCTCTCTTTTTAATTAAAGTCAAAGAATCTTAGAGTTGGAAGAGAACTAAGAGACCATCTGGTACAACCCAAACCTTAATGGGAATCTCTTATCCAACAACTTTAATAAGTGGTTGTTTATCTTCCTCTGAGGACCACTATCAATAGAAGCAGTATGGTGTAGCAGCTAGAGAACTGGATTTAGAATCAAGAAGATCTGGATTCAGATCCTACCTTAGATACTACTTATTTCATCCTTGGAAAATGATTTAACTTCTGTGAGCCTCAATTTCCTCCTCTGTAAAATATGAAAATAACAGTACCTACCTGATGGGATTGTTGTAAGGACCAAAAGAGATGAGTCTTCACCCTTTACAAATCTAAAGATGTCATATAAATGTGAACTAGTATTATTATCTCTCAAGCCAGTGCATTCTGTTTTTGGGCAGCTCTAATTCAAGTCAATTGAACCAACATCTATTCAGGGGTTGCTATGTACCAGAGACTGTGCTAGTTCATTGCAGGGACCAAAGACAAAATGAAACAGTTCTACCTTCAAGGTTTGTGCAGTTTCCAGGTTGGGGGTAGGGAAGGAATGGAAAAATAAGTGGATAATAATTAGAGCAGGGAGGGGAGGCAGAGCCAAGATGGCAGAGTTAAGGAAGCTGAGCTCTGCCTTAAACCTCTCCAAACACCTTTAAGAATGACTCTAAATAAATTCTAGAGCAACAGAACCCACAAAAAGATGGAGTGAAACAATTATCCAGCCCAACACAATTGAAAGGTCTGTTGCACCAGGGTGAGAGAGCACAGTCCAGCACAGGCTGCACCAGCATAGACCAGGCCCAAGCAAACCAGAATCAGGCATTGGGGTGACTGAATCAGTAGCAGCAGTGGCAGTTTCCAGACCTCTGAGACCACAGACACCAAAGACAACTTAGAAAGTCAGCAGGAAAGGTCTGTTGCAACTGGGTGAGAGTGGAGCACAGTCCATTGTAGGCCGAGCCAGCATAGCCCCAGCCCCAGAAAACCAGAAGCAAGTCTGGAGAACCACTGAATCATCATCAGCAACAGCTGCTTCCAGAGTTGTCAGCCCATGAGACAGTAGGGGCTCTGAACAACTGGCCAGAAGGAGATTACAGGGGTCTCTTTGCTAGCACGGAGGCAAGATTCTGTTGCTTTGTCCGTACTCAGATCCAGGTCGCAGTCCCAGATGGCAGTCCCAGGGTGAGGAGAGCACTAGCACAGCCGAGCTTGTGGCCACAGTGAAGCAGGAACCCTCTTCACAGTTACAGGGCAGAAAAGAGTGCTTGTGGTAGCTCACAGACCACAGCATAGACCAGAAAAATAGTGAACATCTCTTTTTAGATCACGCCACCTTGGAAGAACTGAAAACTTAGCGGTTCCTAGGAGTATCTCTGAAAACAGCTGCACAAAACCCCTGAAGCTTGGGACAGTGCACCCTCCACCCTAGAAGCAGAACCCTATTTTATCAAATAGTTAAAAGTCAAATAATAAGCTGGGGAAATGAGTGAACAATAGAAAATAGCTCTGACTATAGAAAGTTACCATGGTGACAAGGAAGACCAAAACACACACTCAGAAGAAGACAACAAAGTCTAAGTTCCTATATGCAAAGCCTCCAAGAAAAAAAACATGAATTGGTCTCAGGCCATGGAAGAGCTCAAAAAGGATTTTGATAATCAAATAAGAGATGTAGAGGAGAGAATGGGAAGAGAAATGAGAGTGATGCAAGAAAATAATAAAAAGCAAGTCAACAGCTTGCTGTACCGCAAGCATTTGTAATTCATGAGGAGACACAAAAAATACTGAAGAAAATAACACCTTAAAAAACAGACTAGGTCAAATGGTAAAAGAGGTCCAAAAAGCCAGTGAGTAGAAGAATGCCTTAAAAAGCAGAATTGGCCAAATGGAAGAGGATGTCCAAAAGCTCACTGAAGAAAATAATTCCTTAAAAATTAGAATGGAGCAAATGGAAACTAATGACTTTATGAGAAATCAAGTAACAATAAAATAAAACCAACAGAATGGAAAAAAAAATAAAAGATAATGTGAAATGTCTCATTGGAAAAACAACTGACCTGGAAAACACATCCAGGGGAGAGAATTTTAAAATTATTGGACTGCCTGAAAGTCATGATCAAAAAAGAGCCTAGATATCATCTTTCAAGAAATTATCAAGGAAAACTGACTTGATACTCTAGAACCAGAGGGTAAAATAGAAATTGAAAGAGTCCACTCATCTCCTGAAAGAGATCCCAAAATGGAGACTCCTAAAAATATTATAGCCACATTCCAGCCAAATTCTTTGGTCAAGGAGAAAATACTGCAAGCAGCCAGAAAGAAACAATTCAAGTATTATGGAGCCGCAGTCAGGACAACACAAGATTTAGCAGCTTCAACATTAAAGGATCAGAAGGCTTTGAATATGATATCCCAAAGGGCAAAGGAGCTAGGATCACAACGTAGAATAACCTACCAAGCAAAACTGAATATAATCCTTCAGGGGGGAAAAATGGATATTCAATGAGATAAAGGACTTTCAAGCATTCTTGATGAAAAGACCACAGCTAAATAGAAAATCTGACTTTCAAATACAAGATTCAAGAGAAACATAAAAAGGTAAACAGAAAGGAAAAATCATAAGGGACTAATAAGGTCAAATGGTTTACATTCCTTCAATGGAAAATGATATTCATAACTCATAGGATCTTTATCATTATTAGGGTAGTTAGAAGTAGTATATATGGATAGAGGGCACAGGTGTGAGTTGCATATGAAGGGATAATATCTAAAAAATTAAATTAAATGGTGAGAGAGGAAGATTCTGGGAGAAAGAGAAAAGGAGAGGTAGAATGGGGTAAATTATCTCTTATAAAAGAGGGAAGAAAAAGTTTTACAATGGAAGGGAAGAGGAGGAAGATGAGGGAGTGAGTGAACCTTACTCTTATCAAAATTGGCTCAAAGAGGGAATAAAATACACACTCAATTGGGTATAGAAATCTATCTTACCTTACAAGAAAATAGGAGGGGAAGAGGATAAGAGAAGGGGTGTATGTGATAGAAGGGAGGGCAGATTAGGAGAGGGGGTAGTCAGAAACAAACACTTTTGAGGAAGTCCAGGGTGAAAGAAGAGAGAGAATAGAATAAATGGGGCAAGGGAAGGAGTAAGATCTAGGGAAACACAGTTAGCAATAGTAACTATGAAAACATTTTGAAGCAAGTTTCTCTAATTAATACCTTGTTTCTCAAACATATAGAGAGCTGAGTCAAATTTATAAAAATAAGAGCCATTCCCCAATTGATAAATGATCAAAAGATATGATAAGTTTTCAGATGAAATAATCAAAGCTTTCTATAGCCATATGAAAAAAAAAACATACTCTAACTCACTATTGATTGCAGAAATGCAAATTAAAATAATTCTGAGGTGCTACCTCATACCGGTTAGATTGACTAATAGGACAGAAAAGGTAAATGACAAATGTTGGAGGGGATGTGGGAAAAATGAGACATTAAGGCACTGTCGATGGATTTGTGAACTGATTCAACTATTCTGTGGAGCATCTTGGAACTATTCCCAAAGGGCTATAAAAGCATGTATACCCTTTGGCCTTTATCTTCCTTTAAGGCTTAGTTCAGTTACCATAGCACAAGCAATGCCTCTCATTTTTCCCTTCATTTGTTAGTGCTCTCTCTCTGCTTTAATTATTTTTTCCTGTTTTTTTTTATTTAGCATTTTATTTTCCCCTAGTTACATGTAAAAACAATTTTTAACATTTGTTTTTAAAATGTTGAGTTTCAAATTCTCTCCGTTCCTCCCTCCCCCTTCCCCATTGAGAAGGCAAGCAATTTGATATAGGTTATACACGAGTAGTCATGCAAAACACCCTTATTAGTCATGTTGTGGAAGAAAACATAGAAAAGAAAACAACTCGAGAAAAATGAAGTTTAAAAAAAAGTATGTTTCTATCTGTGTTCAGACACCATCAGTTCTTTCTCTGGGTATGGATAGCATTTTTCATCATAAATCCTGTTGTTTTGGATAGTTGTATTGCTGAAAATAGCAAAGTCATTCACAGCTGATCATCTTACAATATTGCTGTTATTTTGTTCACAGTACATTCCCCAACTGATGGGCATCCCCTCAATTTCTAATATTTTGCCCCCCAAAAAGAGCTGCTATAAATATTTTTGTACATCTGGGTCCTTTTCCTTTTTTCCTTTTTTGTTTTTTTATCTCTTTTGGGATACAGACTTAATAAAAACAAAAAAGGAAAAGGACTTAAATGGCTGAACTTAGAATGGTTTCTCTTTTTGCATGACATGTAACTAGGGAAAAATAAAATGTTCCATAAAAAAACCAAAAAAAAAACCTCAAACAAACCAGGAAAAAATAATTAAAGCTGAGAGAGAGAGCACTAACAAATGAAAGGAAAAATGAAAGGCTTTGCTTGTGCTATGGTAACTGAAGTAAGCCTTAAAGGAAGATAAAGCTTCTAAGTGATGAGGGTAAGAGACAGTGGGTCAGCTTGTCCTAAGTTGCAAAGACTAGAAATGCTATATTTGGGAAATCATTAGTAGGCCAGTTAGATTGGAGCAGAGAATGAATTAAGTGGCTCAATCTGAAATAAGCTCTGAAAGAAATGATGGAACTGTGTTATGGAGGCCTTTGATGCCAGAGTAAGGAGTCTGTGTTTTGTCCTAAAGGTAATAGGGAGCTATCGAAGATTTTTGAGTAGGGCAATAACATGGCGAGACCTACTTTAGGTTTAGATTTTACTAGAATCAGGAAGACCCACTAACAGCACCCAGGTTAGAAGTAATGAAGGCTGAAACTAAGGTGGTAGCTATGGGAAAGGAGAGGAAAATAAATGACTGAGTTTTTAGGGAATTAGAATAGACAAAACTTGGTAATTGATATGGATTTGGAGTGGGGTGGAGACTCAGGAAAAAGAAAAAGTCAAAGATGATCCTGAGATTGTAAACTTGGGTGATTGGGTTTCTTGTGTGTTCTTGGGAATGAAGACAGGTTCCAGTCAGTCTGCACTAGGCTAAGAAACTGCTTGTGCAGTTGGGACCTTGTACAGAAGCAAACCCTCCTATCTTCATGGTCTAACTGACAGGGGTGGGGAACCTGTAGCCTTGAGGCCACATGTGGCCCTCTAGGCCTCAAGTGTGGCCCTTTGACTGAATCCAAACTTCACAGGACAAATCCCCTTAATAAAAGGAAAAGTCAAGGGGCAGTGCTTGAAGACCTAGATGGCCACATGTCTCCTGGAGGCTGCTGGTTTCCCACCTCTGGTCTAGCAGTTGCCAAGGGAAAAGAATGCTGCTTTTGCCATTGCCTTGCTCCTCCCCTTTGGGAGAGGTTTTGTCCTTTTCTCACCTTTGCTGCACCTTTGCCTCTCCCATGCCGCTCTCCTTTGGGAGAGGATTTCTGCTTTCTCCTCTTCTCTTTGTTGTACTGTCATAAATACATAAACTTCCATGTGGATTGTGAACTCTTTGCCCTGGCTTAGGGTTCTGCATACATATATTCATTTGTCTTGTAATAAATCTAGTTGCAGCACCATGTTTCATGGACTTGTGATATTGTTTTTGGTTAACACTGGAAGACTGGTGATACTCTCCAAAGAAATAGCAAGAATTTTGGAGGAGCGTGGACTTAGGGGGAAATGTAATAGTTTCCATTTTGGACACATTGAATGTGAGATGCCAGTGGGAAAACTGAGTGGAGATAACTCCCAGGTAGTTGGTGATGTGGGACTAGAGTTGAGAAGAGACGTCTGGATGTATTAATCTCAGAGCCTCATAGGTAGAGGTAACTGAACTCATTGGAGCAGAAGACCTCCCAATGTGAGGGAGAGTAAAAGAAGAAAAGGGGGTATGGCATAATCTTGGTAGCTACTTTTGCTTGGGGGATAGGGGATGGATAATGATCTAGAAAATAAGACTGAGGAGGTGCTGAAAGACAGGTTGGGAAAGAACTAGGTGAGAGTAGTACCACAGAAGCTAAAGGAGGAGTCAATAATGGTCAATAAACATTTATTAGGTGCTTATTCTGCTGTCAGGCTCTATGCTGAGTGCTCGAGATACAAATAAGAAAAAAGAAAGAAGGTACCTACTCTAAGAGAGTTTACAATCTAAGAGAGGAAGGCAATAGACAAAAGAAAGTTGAAAAGGGGAAGAGGAGGGGCCAGAGTATACCAACCAGGGACATGATGTTTCTGAGAGTTGATGCAAATAGTCTGCAGCTGATGGGAAATGAAGTGAGCTGGAAAAATTCTGAGACCTCTATAAAAAAAGGCTTTGAGAGGAGTTTATTGCTCTACCCTCTAGCCCTCCAACTGAAGGTACTGAGGGGGTCCTTTTTAAAAAAAAAACACCAAAAACTTTCATTTATTTTATTTTTAATTTATGGAAATAAAACAAGTATTTCCATAACTTAGTATAATAAAAAAAATGATTGCAGATGAAACTGCAGATCTATTATGTATAACTTGTTATTCCTTTTAAATATATAATAAAGTTATCATGTAGATTTCTTTTTTTTCCTCTCCTTTTTTTCTTCCTTCCCCTGCCCCCTTGTTAAAGATGGCTAGACACAAATTAGACACAAATAGACACATTAGCCACACATAAATAAATAAATACACACATATACACATGTAAAATCATTCTAAACATACTTCTATTTATCAATTCTTCAATCTAAGCTGAATCAATCTCCATGATGATGAGATTCCAGATGATGAGCTCATCCTGGGGTGGGAGGCATGATGTTTCTGGACTGCAGTGAAACCAAGCAGAGTAGCAGATTATCTAGAGAGAAGGAAAATGAAAGGAGGGGAGAGTATCCAAATGGAGGATGTTGCTGACCATTAAATACTAAAGAGAGGTAAAGTAGGATGAACACTAAGAGCGAGGTATCATATTTAGCCGGTAAAGATTCTTGATAATCGCCGAGAGACATTTTAGTTTAGTGGTGGGATTGGAAGCCCACTTGTAAGGTAGTGAGAAGGGAATGAGAAGTGAGAAAATGGAGTAAGTCCCCAAATTGTTCAGTTTCTTGGCCGGGACTTTGTAATCTTTAGCAATGCTTTCTAGCCCTCCTCTGTTGGTATCCTTTTCTGCTACATGAATCACTAGAATAGGATATTGATCATGAGGTTTGATGAGTTCTAGCAGGCTTACTGTGATGTCCTGGATATTCATCCTGGGAAGATAGCATTCCTCTTGATAATTCACATCACACTGACAGATTTCCACCTTGGTACCCTATTGTGTGGAATTGCTAGCTGCCAGAACTCACCACCAGTATTAGTTGATTTGTTCATTTTTAGTATCTCTGGATCCTCATAATCTGTCTTTGGGATATAAGAAGATGTTTCCTTCTCAGAGGATCCAGCTACATTCTCTCTGGGAAGAGCCATAAACCTTGGGAAAATACTAGAAAGAATATTGCTCTAGAATTACCTCCCCCTGAATATTATATATATATATGACTTAGGGCAAATCACTTTAAAAAAAATGCAGGGCTTTTTTTTGTTGTTATCTTTTGTTTTTACATTCCCTAAATTTCCCATGGTATCATTTCTTTTTCTTCCTCCCAGAAAAAAAAAAAAAACATGTGTTGTAACAAAGAATTTTGGGCAAGGTACTAAGCTCCCTGGGTCTCAGTTTCCTCATCTGTAAATTGAGGTGTTTGCACTAGATGGCCTCTGAGTCCTTTCCAGTGCTAGACATGTAATCCTGTTGCTTAGCTCAAAGTTTCAATAGACCCTCTTCCTCTTGATCTTTTTTGTGTCCTGGCTTTCCAGTAAAATAAAATCCTTTTATCCCTGTTGCTTTTGCTAATGGTTATATAGAAAGCCCTTTGCTGCACTAAAATTGATGCTTTGGTTGCTAAGGAATCTCTCACCTGAAGGCCTGCCAGTTGGGGTTTTGGAAGATTTCTGCACAGTCAAGACCTGGCAGGGGGAAGCCTATAAATCCCTCCTAGCGGGAAGCTGAGGCCAGTGGATCACTTGACTGTAGTGGGCTAGAGCTGATTGTGTGTCTGCACTAAATCTAGCACCGATATGGTAAGTGAAGGGCCACTGGTCTACCTAAGGAGGGGCAAACTAGCCCAGCCAGGGTTAAAAAGCATCTGTGCAGTTCAGCCGGTTGGGTTGGGCTGGTTATTGGCTACTGCACTTTCTGAACTTGGAAACCCAGACTCAAAACAAACAAAATGTTCCCCCCCACCCCGGCCTCTCTTTTTCACAGTGATGCTTTCTGTAGAGTGATTTGCCTCTATTTGGGGGGTGGGGATGGGGAAGCTTTACTTTTGCTCTTGAAATATCTAAGGCAACTCACTTCTCTGTGGGAACCTCTTTAAAGTCTACAGTGGTTTCTGTTAGCTGCTGTCTTTGAGGTCTTATGTATAAACCCAACATCTAGCAATCTAACACATCTTTCCTTTTCTCTACTCTCCTTACTGACTAACCTTTAGATTCCCTGTTCTATAGTTCTTTGCTTAAATGTCTTCACTGGTCTTTGGAGCAAAAAAAACCACACATTAAAAACAATTTTGTAAAACTACCAATCAACATACATGTATAACCTATATCAGCCTGTTTGCTGTCTTGGGGAGGTAGTAGGGGAAGGGGAGAATGGGGAAGGGAGGGGAAAAATTTGGAACTCAAAATCTTATAAAAATGGATGTTGAAAACTATCTTTACATGTCATTGGAAAAATACAAAACATTATTAACTAGAAAGAAAAAAAAACCTACCAACCAAACCATCAGAATTTAGTAAACAATTTGCTGTGGACTAGAGCACTTACCAAGTTAGTGACCGGTCTTTTTTTTTTTTTAATAATTAATTTATTTATTTTTAGTTTTCAACATTCACTTCCATAAGATTTTGAATTTTAAATTTTCTCTCCCTCCCTCGCCCCCACTCCCCAATATGGTGTGCAATCTGATATAGGCTCTACTTATACATTCATATCAAACATATTTGCACATTAGTCATGATGTATAGAAGAATTAGAACTAGTGGGAAGAACCATGAGAAAAAAGAAGTAAAACAAAACAACAGAAAAAAGGAGAGCAAATAGTATGCTTCCATCTGCATTCAGATCCTATAGTTCTTTCTCTGGATGTGGATAGCATTTTTCATCATGAATCTTTTGCAGTTGTCTTCAATTCTTGCATTGCTGAGAAGAGCTAAGTCTTTCAAAGTCAGTCACTGCACAATGTGGTTGTTACTGTGTAGATTGTTCTCCTGGTTCTGCTCATTTCATTCAGCATCAGTTCATATAAGTCTTTCCAGGTTTTTCTAAAGTCCATCTGCTCATCATTTCTTAAAGTGCAATAGTATTCCATTACATTTATATACCACAACTTGTTCATCCGTTCCCCAAATGATGGGCATCCCCTCAATTTCCAATGCTTTGCCACCACAAAAAAAGCTGCTATAAATATTTTTTGTACATATGGGTCCTTTCCCCATTTGTATGATCTCTTTGGGATACAGACCTGGGTCAAAGAGTATGCGCAATTTTATAGCCTTTTAGGCATAGTTCCAAATTGCTTTCCACAAAATTTGGATCAGTTCACAACTAATAATGCATTAGTGTTCCACATCTTCTCCAACTTAACATTTTTCTGTTTTGTCGTGTTAGCCAATCTGATAGGTGCGATGTGGTATCTCAGAGTTGTTTTGATTTGCATTTCTCTAATCAATAGTGATTTAGGGCATATTTTCATATGACTATAGATAGCTTTAATTTTTTCATCTGAAAACTGTCTGTTCGTATCCTTTGACCATTTATCAATTGGGGAATGACTTGTATTCTTATAAATTCAACTCAGTTCTCTATATATTTTAGAAATGAGGCCTTTATCAGAGACACTGGCTGAAAAAATTGTTTCCCAGCTTTCTGGGAATCTTGGTTGCATTGGCTTTGTTTGTGCAAAACCTTTTAAATTTAATGTAATCAAAGTTACCCATTTTGCATTTCAAAATGTTCTCTATCTCTTGTTTGATCATAAATTCTTCCCTTTTCCATAGATCTGATAGGTAAACTATTCCTTGCTCTCCTAGTTTGTTTATAGTATCAGTCTTTATATCTAAATCGTATACCCATTTTGACTTTATCTTGGGTATATAGTGTAAGATTTTGGTCTATGCCTGGTTTCTGCCATACTATTTTCCAGTGTTCCCAGCAGTTTTTGTTAAATACTGAGTTTTTATCCCAGAAGCTGGAGTCTTTGGATTTATCAAATAGTATATTACTGTAGTCATTGACTGTTGTGTCTTGCATACCTAACCTATTCCACTGATCCACCACTCTATTTCTTAGCCAGTACCAAGCAGTTTTGATAATTGCTGCTTTTTAATACAATTTAAGATCTGGCAGAGCTAGGCCACTTTCCCTTGCATTTGTTTTCATTAGTTCCCTTGATATTCTGGACCTTTTGTTCTTCCCGATGAATTTTGTTATTGTTTTTTCTAGCTCTATAAAATAATTTTTGGTAGTGTGATTGGTATGCCACTGAATAAGTAAATTAATTTAGGTAGAATTGTCATTTTTGTTATATTAGCTCTGCCTACCAACGAGCAATTGATTTTTCCCCAATTGTTTACAGCTGGCTTTATTTATGTGAAAGGTGTTTTGTAATTGTGTTCTTATAGTTCCTGAGTTTGTTCTGGCTGGTGGTCTCCCAAATATTTTATAATGTCTACAATAACTTTAAATGGAATTTTTCTATCTCTTGCTGTTGGGCTTTGTTAACTATATATAATATATATATATATATATATATATATATATATATATATATACACATACACACACACATATATATACACATATATACACACACACACACATACACACACATATATATGTATACACACACACACACATATATATATGCCTATGTTTTATGTGGATTTATTTTATATCCTGCAACTTTGCTAAATTTACTTATTATTTCAGCAATTTTTTACTTGATTCTCTAAGATTCTGTAAGTATACCATCATATCATCTGCAAAGAATGATAGCTTTATTTTCTTCTTTGCCTATTCTAATTCTTTCAATTTCTTTTTCTTTTCTTATTGCTAACACTAACATTTCTAGTTCAATATTGAATAACAATGGTGATAGTGGACAATCTTGTTTCAACCTTGATTTTATTTATTTTATTTTTTATTTATATTTTACATTATTTTATAATTGATTTATATAATTGCAAACGCTTCTAGCTTATCTCCATTATTTATAATGTGCTTGCTGGAGGTTTTAGATAGATGCTACCTATAATTTTTAAAGAAGACTCCATTTATTCCCATGTTCTCTACTGTTTTTTAATGGGAATGGGTGCTGTATTTTTTCAAATGTTTTTTTTTTCTGCATCTATTGAGATAATCATATGATTTCTGTTAGTTTTGTTGTTGATACGGTCAATTATGCTGATAGTTTTCCTAATGTTGAAACAGCCCTGGATTCCTGGTATAAATCCTACCTGGTCATAGTGTATTATCCTCGAGATTAGTTGCTGTAATCTCTTTGCTAACATTTTATTTACAATTTTTGCATCTATATTCATTAGGGAAATTGGTCTATAATTTTCTTTCTCTATTTTGGCTCTTCCTGGTTTAGGTATCAGTATCATATTTGCACCATAAAAAGAATTTGGTAGAACTCCTTCTTCACCTATTTTCCCAAATAGTTTATGTAGTATTGGAGTTAATTCTTCTTTAAATATTTGATAGAATTCACTTGTAAATTCATCTGGCCCTGGAGATTTTTTCTTAGGGAGTTCATGGATGGCATGTTCAACTTTTTCTGAGATGGGGTTATTTAAGTATTTCATTTCCTCTTCCCTTAATCTGGACAATTTATATTTTTGTAAATATGTATCCATTTCACTAAGATTGTCAAATTTATTGGCATACAGTTGGGCACAATAGCTCCTAATTATTGTTTTGATTTCCTCTCCATTGGTAGTACATTCCCCCTTTGGCCAGTCTTTTGTTGAGGAATGTTATTGTACTTAGCTAGATTTCCCATCTTTTTCTGGACCTTTTTTTTTTCAATTAACAAGAATTTATTAAGTACCAGCTGTATGACAGTTGTTGCACTAAGTACTGGGAGAAACAAAGAAAAAAAATAGTTCCCACTCACTTTGTATCTACGTTATAGCTCCCATCTAACAATGCATAAGTACCACATCTTCTTTAGTCCCATTTATGCTCATACCAACAAAGTGATGTGGAGTTTCTGGGCATTTTCTCAGGTTTTCTAACGTTGTTTCATTAGGCTACTTGATGTTTCTGTTTTTTTAAAGTTGCTTTTGATAAGTAGTTAGCAATTTTTGGCAACACCCAATTGTAAAGGATAACTATCTTCTGCTTTTGTTAGCCAGAAGGCTTTTTGTAGAAATAAGGCTTTCAGTTGATTTTTACCTTTTCTCTTCTTCCCCTGTCATTGCTGACTAGACTTCAGAAACCATCTAAACCTATATTTCTACTTTGTGGTCTTAGAAGCTCCTTGTTCCATCTGGTGAGGGATTGCTCAGTGGCACCTTTGTCATCAACGGCCTGTATTTAGCCTAGGGCTGGTGGGAGTTGGCAGTGTAGACTTACTCATGGATGAGAATTTTTCACTGTGTCAAGTGCACATGGAGGGTTGGCCTCTTTAGCACCATGCTCTGGTGACTGACAATTTAGAGGTGCCACTTCCAGTTCAACTGGTCATATACAGCAAAGACTGAGAATGTGATTGGTTCACAGGATAATTTGCAAAAACCTCATTATAGGTTTCTGTCATACTGCTGACACTGCATGACAAACTTTCTGAGACAAAGTCTCTAGACTCCTTGGCTAACAGTAAAATGACTTTGGCTCAGATGAAACAAACAAAAACAATTATCCCAACTCTCCACCCTCACCCCCACACCCCAAAAAATAGAAAAAATTTTTAGTCTTATTTTAATTATAAAAAATATTGACTTAAACCTGCAATATTATAATATATTATAATATTATATAAATAACTCCCAGTGCTGAAATGTCCTCAGTTGATACAAACTGGCAACTCCTTTATAACTTTCACTTACAGGGTTTCCTGGAATTAGCTGTCCTTAATCACATAGCTACCATGTATCTGACTTGGGACTTGAAATCCAGTCTTCCTGACTCTAGGGCCATTTTTCTCCACTACACCAGACTGCTCTTCATTTTCTTACAGAGGATTTAAATATGCCACTTGTATTTTCTTTTCAATTTTTTCCTTTCTGATTCTGGATAAAATTCTGGATATTGGTAAAAATTAAGTAAAAAAAAATCCTTAAATTGAGCAAAGAGAAGATCACATTTGATGCACACAACAACCCTGTATGGTAGGTGCTATTATTATCTCCATTATACAGTTGAGAAACTGAGGCATAAGAAACTTTCCTAGTATCTCACAGCTAGTACATGCCTGAGGCCAGATTTGAATTTAGAGCTTTCTGATTACTGGCTCAGAACTCTATCCATTCTGCCATCTAACTGCATCTACCAGCCTATTAACACTTTTAAATTCTTGGGAAAAAACAGTATACTCTCCACTATTCCTATTAAGACTAGTTTATGTCATGGCCTTGTCAAGGAGGTGAAGATTTCAACAATTTTTAATGCTGAAGATGGAAAACATGGAATTAGTCTCTAAGCCATTTTTCTCCTTAAAATCAGCTTGCATCAGTTTCTTCATCTGAAAAATAGGATTAATTATTCCATTACTTCCTAAGACTGATATGTAGATTAATAAAACATGATTATAAGGCTTTAAGCTTTTTCAGAGGATGAAAATATAAGTCATGCTATTGCTCATTTCATATTATTGCCAAATACTATCAGTTTTCGGGAGTGTGTGAATTTTGTGTTTCACTGCTCTGTATGTATGTTTTAATAGGCCTCACTTAAAATAGAAGATATAACTAAGATTTAATATGAGTTTGTTTTGGCAATGAGAAGGGCCATATACTCTGATTCTATACTAAGACAGAAAAGAACTATACTGCAGTTTTTTTTAAGGGCTTGGGATTAAATTCATTGTCACAGTTGCTGTTATGCAGCCCACCTTCAAGTTAAATGAATTAATATTTGCTTATGGAATTAACATTTCCCAGATAATTTTGACCAATCCATCATCCTTCCCTCATCCTCATTCACATCCTTTTTCATATTGACAGTGCCTCATTCTGGGAACTCCCAAAGGATGAGTCAATCCTTGTCAATATATCAAGGGTCTTAAATGTTTAAAACAGATCTAACTTTAGGAAGAATGGCTAAAGTAGGAAAGGGTATCTGTATTGTCTCCACTGCCATAATACAATCTCCCTTTCTGTTTTCATCCCCATTTAAAGAAAGGTTCTTATAACATGTTTTCAAACTTTTATTAATTAAATTATTAGTTAACTTTGTTAACTTAAGCCAGGTAATGCAACAGCAGTTGCCAATCATATTCCCTTCTCTCCTTGTCACTCTCCTGTGCTTCCCCATTCTCATGTTCCTCTTCTCTGTTCCAATCTTTCTTCTTCTTCTATTTCCATTTCTTTCAGACCATTCCCCTCTGTCAACATAAATTAGTGTGTAATTCAGCCTTTTAAAAAGATTCTTTTAGCCTGAATTTTCTAGAAAATTGTGAAAATTTGTGAAAAATTTGTAGGAAATTTTCTAGGGAAAAAAGCGAGGTCCTCAATCTTTGTCATGTTATTCAGATAATTGCCACCAAGTAGCTACGGACTTGATGCCTGGGAGACAGATTTCTCTATGAATCAGCGTCTTTCTTTGTTTTTGCCTCCTCCTTTTCTTTTGCTCAAGGTATTATATTTGATACTTTTTTCTTTCCTTGTTGTGATCATTCTGCCTTACCTCTGACTACATGGCACTATTTGAGGATAACCCCTTAATTAAGAATGGTCACAGAACTCAGCTGAAGGGTTGTTTGGAGATATACATACATGTATGTATACATTATATATTATACATATATGCACACATGCACACATGCACACACAGATAGGTAGAGGTAGTTGGGCAGATAGATTTGGATAGATAGATGGACAGATAGACAGCTTCAGAGAACCAGTTGTTAAACATTTACCAGCAAGTGACTGGTCTTATTACTCTGGTTCTCAAGGTCCTTTTTGTATCTATAGTATAAAAGACACATTCTTCATCTTGGTACTCAAGGTTTCTCACAATTTAGCTCCAATCTCCTACCTTTCCAGCCCTATTTCATATGATGCCACTTCACGTACTAGATATTCAGGTCAAACTACAAAACACCTTGTTGTTTGATCTTGTCCAACCCTCTCCCATCTCTGCATGTGCAGAGGATAACATCCGTACCTGGAATGGATTCCAAACACATTTCTAATTTTTGAAGCATAGTGAGGGGAGAGCCGGCCTCAGAGCCAGAAAGACTTGGATTCACATCTCACTTCTGACACTTACTGGCTATACGACCCTGGGCAAGCCACTTAACTTTTAGCTATCTAAGCAATTCTGTAAGTTAATTTGCAAGGAAAGTGACAACCTGCATCTGTAGGAGTTTCCTCACCTGAAAGTTGCCTGTATCAGTGAAGTCACTGATCTAGTCCATCGCTATCTTTTTTCAGCATAGTTCAAGTGTCATCTTCTCTATGATGATTTTCAGAATCCTCCTCAATCTCTCATCCCTTTCTGACCTTTCCCCAAAACTTTTCGCCTTCTCATTTATATTACACTTAGTTATGTGAGTACATACCTCATCTTCCTACTAAAGTTTGTTATTCCCATCAATTGCTGGGCTCAATGTAAGAGTAATTTGGATGATCTTTCAATGAGCTTGACACCCTTTCCCAGATAATGTGGGAACCTCCAATGTCCTATAAACGTAGTCACAGAACTTTACTGACAAACCAAGGAAAATGGTTCTTATATTCATTCCCAGTGCATAATTATGCAACGTTCCTGTAGGATCATGACTGGCTTGGTGCGTGTGAAGTGAAGACTAAACTCTGTCACTGTTAATGTCAGACATCAAGTATATTTATTAGGCACCCACTATGTCTTTAGTGTGTGACAGCAGATACAAAGAGAGGCAAGACAGCCCCTCTTATCAAAGAGCTTCCCAATCTAATGGGGGAGACAACATGCAAACAATTGTGTACAAACAAGATAAAATAATTGATCCCAGATGAGCTCACAAAATGTAACTCATGTGGCATAATTGTGTGTGTGTGTGTGTGTGTGTGTGTGTGTGTGTTTTGGGAAGTCAGGGGGAGTTGTCCATGCAATTAGTCATAGAAGCACCTTCCTCATTCTGTGGCACAGAGCTCTGCCCATAATAGGTGCTGTATAGATATTTGTTAAATTTAATGTTGAGGAAACTAAGGATTAGAAAGATTAAGTGACTTGGCTAAGATCACCCAGCTAATGTTAGACAGAAGATGAAAACCCAGGCAGGGACTTTGCTTCCAGACCCACTGCTCCTCCCACAATACCAAACTGCCTTTCCCATATGGTACTTCCTTTCCCCTATCAGCCTTTCACAGCACATAGTGCACCTGGCTGAAAAGCTTTCCCATTAAAAGCACTCCTTTGTTCAGAACAACAAAAGCAGATGTAGGTAGTCTCAAGCAAGCTATTATTAAAATGTAAGCATGTTACCTGGAGCTGAGAGGAGCTTACTAGCTCTTTCCCATTAGTACTTTTAAGATAAGTTGAAAGATAATGCGCATTTTAATGGAGGGGGGAGAGAGAGAGAGAGAGAGAGAGAGAGAGAGAGAGAGAGAGAGAGAGAGAGGGAGAGGGAGAGAGAGAGAGAGAGAGAGAGAGAGTGAGAGGGAGAGGGAGAGGGAGAGGGAGAGGGAGAGGGAGAGGGGAGAGGGAGAGGGAGAGGGAGAGGGAGAGGGAGAGGGAGAGGGAGAGGAGATTCGAATTATAAATGAGAGAGTCCAACTTTGTCTGAACTGGTCAAATTTTGAATATGATTTAGGAATCTTATCCAAGATTGCTGCAGCCAGATTCAACCATAATGTGAGGCTGCCATAGCTATTTAGTTAATATGACAGAATAAAGGGATTTCAAAGAGGAAATGAAAACATAGTACAATTAAAGTGCTGTTTGGGGAATCTACATAACATCTTTTCTTTTAAAAAGCTGAATATAGATGTAGCCTCAGAATGCATTAATAAAGAACAGAAATTTAGAAGGAAAACTGTGCCAGGCCAAAAATATATGCACCTGAGAAAACTTAGCATATTGACAAAGCTATTGCTTGGCTTGGACTATTCAATTTTGGGTCTTTAAGGATTAATGCTGCTGTAACTAAAAAGTTGTATAGCTCCCCTTGATAAAGGTGAAGGCTTCCAGAGAGTGACCAAATCCAATGTAAACTTCAAGGTTAACTTTGGAAATACAGGATTGGCAAGAAGTTCCCAGGAATTGATGGCTTGAGTTTGTTAGTATTCAGCCCTCCAATCCCTACATGATACACATTTCCTCTTGTCCCATAAGTTCACACTTCCGCAGCTTCTAATATGATTTAATTGAAAGCCCAAAGTTTCCATTTGGAATGTGCAATAGAAATGAAGGAACTAATGACCTACAGAACACATCAACAGAGAAATCCATTTCTTATTGAAACTGGAGACCTATCAAAAGGAACAGCCTGCAGTGGGAAGCTTCTCACAAAAAGCAACAACCTTAAATGCTTTTTTTTTTTTTCAGGTCTGCAGTAAATAAACATAATTAGTAGTGGAATTTATGCTGTACTCCATGAATAATGAAGCATAAAGAAAGTGCCTGGCCTCTCAAGGGGTGGCAATCTCAGCTGGCG
This sequence comes from Phascolarctos cinereus, assembly GCF_003287225.1. Classification (NCBI taxonomy): domain Eukaryota; kingdom Metazoa; phylum Chordata; class Mammalia; order Diprotodontia; family Phascolarctidae; genus Phascolarctos; species Phascolarctos cinereus. The sequence continues at coordinate 98,923,589 of NW_027556098.1, forward strand.
AATACCGCAGAACTGGCAATTTAACTTCCTTGGAAAATAGAAGGAAAACAAACTCCTTTTGGAGACTAAACTTTGAAAACACCTTTGTAGTGGTGTGTGCCTGCCACTTTTAAAAGATTCTGAGTTAGAATACATTGATCGTGGACAGGGTGGGGAGGGGAATTTTTGTCTTCTTTTGAAGAAGAAAAATTAGAAATAAGTGGTGAAATTATTAATAGGTTGGAGAAATGGGAAAATATTTCAGCAGCCCTTCCTTCCTTCCTTCCTTCCTTCCTTCCTTCCTTCCTTCCTTCCTTCCTTCCTTCCTTCCTTCCTTCCCTTGGAAAAATAATGTTACCATACTCACCATCTACCTTAAAGTGCAGAATGGGACAGCTTTGTATGTATGCAAATACAGCTAAGAAGGAAACAATGCTATGCTTAGGAAAATGCATGAGTTTTACTAGACAGAGGAAAAGAAGTAGGGTCTATCTGCCTACCTTTTTTTCCTGTGTTTAGAAAAGGTTGATTGAAAGACTCTGGCAGGATCAACTGAGAGAGAGATTTGATTCTATACCAGACAACTTTTCAGACGCTGAACTTTGGGATGAAGGATTTACTTGCTGCACATGATTGCCCTTTAGAAATGAATTAGCTTTAAATGCTGAATTATCTGCTGATAAAGTAATCAGTAGGAATTCTACCTTCTCCTTGTCCCTACTTCTCAAATTATGGTTCAATTGAATAGCAGTTCAATCTGGCCTTTTCCTTCAAATTATCTGTTCAACTTGTTAACATTACCTATTGCTAATTTAAGACATGGGATATAAAAATTACAGATTTCAATTTAAAAAAAATATTCTTAGGTTTTTTTTTCTTTAATAATTAAAAAATAAATATAAAGAAGCATCTAATTTAATAGTCCCCTTTCAAGGTTGCTCCCTGTGTTAGATATAACAGCTTGTTTAGGCTACTTGGAGAACATTTTTTGGAACACCTTCCTGATGTCCTGCATGACCTAGACCACCACTTCTGGATGATCTTCTGCCATGCTCACTTCATTCCCATCTGGGCTGATCCCTCCAGCTTCTTCTCTACATCTTCACCAGCTGGCTTGTTCCTGTGAAGGTTCTTCCCCCTTTTCACTCCTCTCTCACAGATTTCCAGCTCCCTAGTAGTCTTTTCCTATTAAAATGTAAGCTCCTTGAGGGCAGTTCCTGTCTTGCCTGTATTTGTATCACCAGCACTTAGCACAGTAAGCCTTAATACATGCCATCATCCATCTGTGCGTGTGTGTATATATGTATGTATGTATGTATATATCTGTCTCTATGTCTGTTTTTCTGTCTGTGTCTATCTATCATCTCTCTCTGTCTTTCTGAGTCTGTCTGCCTATCTATCTAATCTATCTGTCTGTCTGTCTGTCTGTCTTCTATCTCCTTTACTACAGACCAGGGAATTTGTCCCAGGTTAAGGAAATTCAAAGGGCAGACCAACAAATGATTTCATTCTTTTGAACAAAAAGACAAAAGAGGGAATTGGATTGTGAGAGGGGAGGTAGGAGAGGACAGCATCTTCATCCGGATTGTCTTTCAGGTTTCCTTTGGCAAAGAATATAAAAGATGAGGCTAGTGAGCCCCAAGCTTTGGCCCAGGGCAGTGGGAGGCCTTACTCTTGGCCCTGTAAGCCAATATTCTCGCTAGGGGTGGCCCTTCAAGTCTTGCTGCCCAGGAAGAGCAGCAGCCCTGAGACCAGAGATTGGTCGAGAGGCATTCCTTTCTTCCTCCTTGCCCACTATCCACCCTCAGAGACAGTCTCTTTTCAGGAAAGGAACAAAGCAGGGGAAGGGAGACAGTGCCCACTTTCCTGGGGCTACCTCTGCCTCCCTGATCCCAGGGTCTTTGATTACATACTTGATGATGTTCAAAGACCCAGGGTCTTATCCACACCTAATGAGCCATAAGAGTAGGACTTTATTAGAGGGCTTTAGGGGAGCAAAGCACTATGTTTGTATTTATAACTTGTATATAGGCATGACACACATTATAGTGCATATCTACATATACATACATTTGTGTATATATATACACACAGTGCACATATATACATGGCACACACATATATGAATGCACGCACTTGCAAGTACATGTAAATATACAACATACACACATGTACATACACATATGCATAATGCATATATACACAACTGCACACCATATATACATGTATATAAGCAGACTCAGGCATACACATAACACATGACACACAATTGCACGTAATATTCATATACGTACACACATGTGATGTGTACAACACATATATGTGCACACATGCATGCATGCACACAGCTAAGATGTAGTGAACAGAAAGCCAGCTTCAGAGTCAGGAAAATGCAAATTCAAGGCCTGCCTCTGACACTTCCTGGCTGGGTAACTGATCAAGTCAGTTGACCTCCCAGTGACCTTGAGGAGACTCCTTTAGATGTTAAGTTTTAGAATAGATGTTGATCTGCTTTGCTGAAGGGAGTTTGCTAGGCAGTAGCTCCTTATGTCAGTGAAATCACAGAATGTCTTGTCCAAAAACACATGCCCCTTTAAAGTAGATAGTAAGGGAGGGAAGGGGGAAGTGAATAAGCATTTATTAAGTGCGTACTCTGTGCCAGACATTGTGCTAAGTGCTCTACAGTTATTGTCTCATTTGAGCCTCACAACCCTGGGAGGCAGGGGCTATTATTGCCTCCATTTTACAGTGGAAGAAATTGAGGTAGGCAGAGATTAGGTGACTTATCCAGGGTCACACACCTAGTATCTGAGGCCAGTTTTGAACTCAGATCTTCCTGAATACAGACTCGGCCCTCTGTCTGTCTTGCCAGTTTCCTATATTAGTACAGATATTATTGTGATTAGCTAGAGATTCTCAGTGCAACGGAGAGGGTATTAAATTTAGAGACAGAAAACCTGAGTTCAAATCCCAACTCTACTCCTTAGTAAATATGTGACTTGGACAAGTTGTTTCATCTCTCTGGGTTCCAGCTTCCTTATCTGCAAAAATATGGACAATAAATGATTTCTGAAATCCCTTTTCTTCTCTATACCCTGTAAAATCTGTAGCAAGACTGGGACAGGATCCTAGTCTTCTGCCTTTAAGTAGGGCTTATATTCTTTCCACCACACAACACTCTCTTCCCCACCCTCCCCAGCATTTGGTATGTATACATTGGGTCTTAGTCAGCACTGCACTCTTTACCCACGTTGTTCATCTTCATGTCATGCCAATGAAAGGTTGCGGCTAAATGGACTTACTTTACAGAAGAATATCCGTCAGCAAAAGCCATATTTGTATGGGCTTATTTATGCTTTATATTAGCATGGTACAACCATTCATTGCGCTGCTAGGCATATTTGCAAAAAAAAAAAAGAAAGAAAAATTAAATTAAATGAAAGATGAAGTAGCTTGCCTAAGGCATAGCAGTCAGTTGCAGATCTGGGGAGAGAACCCAGGTCTCTTGACTCCCAGTCTATTTTCCATAATCACTTAGCAGGTTTGAAAAGTCTTTGGGTATGTCTGCATGTGGGAAGGGAAGAAAGGTGCTGGGGGTGGGGTGGGTGGGAAAGAAGGGTGGAACCCTTTCCCAGATGTCACCTGGAAATGTGGAAAACACACAAATGAAAACTTTCTACCCGAGTTGCCCGCGGGTATTCATTGGCACGGCTTTCCTCTTTCATTCTGGGGCTTTTGGCTTTTTCACAGAGTCAAATGCAATGGGCACTTGATCTCAACCCTTTGCCTTCTATTCTCTGCAAGTGGCAAGTGCTTACTTAATTATTCATGCTGCTTAAAAAATGCAAATATTTCTCCAACAAGAGAGAAGCACAAGAGAGGAGTATTTCTTGAGATACTCCTCCATTCACTTAGCACGCTCCGTTTTCAGATTGTTCTTTTTATTAGGAAGAAGAGCACTAATGAGTGAGTTTCATTTGACTATGACAGGTCTGCTGGCATTGTGTGACTTTCAATGGGAAGCCTGTTAGAGTGAGAAATTCTGCAATTACTTAGAATTCTATCCATATATATATATATATATTTTGGCAAAGCTATACCTTTCCTTAGGGAAGGCAGTGTGGTGCAGTGGACAGAGCGTTGGAATTGGACTGAGTCTGAATCCTGGCTTTGCCTTTGGCAAGTGACTTAACATTTTTGGGTATCAGATCTCTCATTAGTACAATAAAAGGGTTTGTCTAGATGGCCTCTGGGTTCTCCTTCAGCTCTAAATATATGATCTTATACTTTTTGCTTAATTTGATCTATCTTACTTAGAAACTCTCATGTCGGTAAAGTTAAAAACTAGAGCGGGACCCATAGGAAAGGATTTCCTTCATGTACAAGATAGAAATTTCATAGTATTAGTGTCTTACCACTGTGTTACCACACAGAGAGCAAAGGAAAGTTGCATCATGGATTAGAGCAGGTGACAACTTATAACCAGTGAGGAACTTTGAAAAAAACCAGGAGTAAAAGATGTCATTAAGGAATTATAGGAAAGGCTAATTATAAGGTGAAGACAGCTCGACTAGAACTGTCACATGAGGTCAGCAGAGAGGAAGGTCTCCAGCACATTGGATGGACTCCTTATGGTGATCTTATGGGAGGACATAGAGAAGAGTTTCATGGCAAGGAATGAGTCATGCAACACTGTGATACTAGTGGGATCTTCAAAATCAATGAGTTTACAGGTCCCTTTGAGTAATAACAACAATAATAATAATAATATTTACACAGTGCTTAAAGTTTTCAAAATGCTTTGCAAATATCTCATTTTATCCTCCCAACAACTCTGAGAGGTAGTTGTTATTATCATCTCCGTGTGTGTGTGTGTGTGTGTATGTGTGTGTGGGTGTGTATGTGTGTGAGTCATTTCAGTTGTGTCTGACTCTTTGTGACCTTGTTTTGGGTTTTCTTGGCAGAGATACTGGAATGGTTTGGCATTTCCTTTTCCAACTCATATTACAGATAAGGAACTGAGGCGAACAGGGTTAAGTGACTTGCCCAGGGTCACACAGCTAGTAAGTGTCTGAGGCCAAGTTTGAACTCAAGAAGATGAGTCTTTCTGACTCTAGGCCTGGCACTCTATCCTCTGTGCCACCTAGCTGCTCTGTCCAACCTGTGCGAGAGTGAGCCTGTCAGACGTGGGATCAAGGAAGTGAAGCACTCAACTAAATGGATTATTGATCGGTATGGTGCTGTTATGGATAGGGAGGCTGAGTCTTAGAGTCAGGAAAGCTCAGATTCAAGCTCTGCCTTTGATGCATCCTTGCTGTGTTATCATGGGCAAGCCACATCAACTCATCATGTCTCAGGAACTCTAAGACTGTAAGTTACACATGAATTGCTAACCTGCATCAGCAAAGGGAATTTCCGCCAAGAATTCCCCATATCAATGAAATCGCCAATCAAATACAGTACTTTTCTTTTCTTTTTTTAATACAGGACAAATTTTACTGTTGGGGTCTTTTCTCTCTCTTTCCCCTCCATCTATTTTAGAAAAATGATATAGTGATTTGAGGGCTTACATGAATCATAAAATATTAATTTATTTTAAAAATCAAATATATTAAATTAATTTATTAAAATATCAATTAAATATTAATTTAGTTAATTTAAATAGTAGCATTGGAAGGAACCTCAGGAACCATCTCACCCATTTGATGTGTGGTCAAGAATGCATGCTACAGGGACAGCTAGGTGGCACAGTGGATAGAGTGCCGGTCCTAAAGTCAGGAGGACCTGAGTTCAAATTCAGCCTCAGACCAAACACTTGACACTTACTAGCTGTGTGACCCCGGGCAAGTCGCTTAACCCCGATTGCCTAAAACCAAAAACCAAACCAAAACAAAAAAGAATCCATGCTACAATCTCCTTTTGTTTACATGGAAGGGAGGGCTGTGTAATAGAAGCGATGAGATCAATGAAGACTGGCAAGAAAATGGAGAGAGGGGGGAGCTAGGTGGCCCAGTGGATAGAGCACTGACCCTGAAGTCAGGAGGACCTGAGTTCAAATCTGGCCTCAGACCAAACACTTGATGCTTACCAGTTGTGTGACCCTGGGCAAGTCACTTAACCCCAATTGCCTAAAAAAAAAAATGGAGAGAGGAGCTAAAAACCCAGTGGCCTCCTTTGATGGGCAGAGGCAAGTCAAGGTTGAACTTGAAGAGTCCTTATAACCATTCCTGGGGCTCAGGGAATTGTGTATAAATCTTGGAAGTAATGTTTACTTATTAAGAGTATCTGTTTTGTTTTCCTCCTCCTTTGAATATCACTGTGGTCTTTGATATTGTGAGCTGAGTGACTGACAAATTGATCTCACTGTGCTAGAGGGAACCATGCATAGAGTTCCCTGGATTTCTGAGTCAGGAATGTACAAGCCTAGAGAAGTGAGAAAATTCTCCAAAGCATACCTGGACCTTTCATGCCATGAAAGTCTCTTGTACAAAGATGGAAAAAAGTAGAAAACCAGATTGTTTATTATAGAAGAATTTTGTTATGATGAGTATGTTGAAAGAAAGCCCTCATTTTTTTCAGGTATCTGAACTCAGAGGGAGAGGGAAAGATGGAGAGACAGACGGACAGAAACAGAGACAGAGAGAGACAGAGACATTTTCTAGTCTTTGCATTAGCAAGTGAAAAGAAGCATGCTGAACACTGAATAGGAAAGAAAAAAGACATATCTCCTTCCCCCGGCTCCTCCCAACTTTATTGCCTCTCCAAATCTGAATAGTTGGGGGATTGCTTGGGCATAAGGTTTGGTTAGACTGGTAAGACTGGTTTGAAGTAGGGGATGGTTTTGAGAGGAGTAAAAGGCTAATGGCTTTTTGATAGCAGAACAAAATAGCCACGAGAAGCTTATTTCTTTCTCTGAAATGTAATCAGGTACTTTTCTTAAAAAGAGTGATTGTTGTATAGAAGCAAAGAGAGTACTTAATATACAGGACTGCTTGCTGCAGAGAAATCATAACTAAGTTAACAAGGCACCATGATTATTGGCCATGAAAATAGCTTTGTTATACAGGTTACCTATCTAAAATAGAATCATAGAATGTTAGAGATGCAAAGTAACTTAGAAGTTATCTAGGGTAAGGATTCTTAATCTTGGGTCCATAGACCCTCGAGGGGGTAGATTTCAGGGAGTTTGTGAACTTGATTGGGGAATAGAAATTATATTGTTACTTGTACTAACCTTTGGTTTCTTTTGTAAGTGTATGTATTCGCATTACTACATTTCAAAACATTATTGTAAGTAGAGGACCATTAGGCTTTACTGGACCACCAACGACGCCCATGATACAAGAGAGGCTAAGAACCCCCGATGTAGTCCAACCCCTTTATTTTCCATAAGAACAAGATGAGGCCTAGAAAGGTAGGTGATTGGGCCAGGATGGAAGAACTATTAAATGAAGGAGCTGGTGTGTGAACCCTGGATTTCTGACTCTACTACTTTTCAAGATAACATTTGCTATGAATGGAATTTATCAGGAGAGAAGCATAATGCCCTGGAAGTTCCGTTTTATATATTGTCTTTTCCAATTAGAATGTAAGCTCCTTGAGGGTAGGGATTATCTTCCTTCCTTCCTTTCTTCTTTTCTAGGGCTTAGCACAGTGCCTGGCACATAGTGAGCACTTAATAAATGCTTTTTCCTTCTTTCTTCTCTCCCCTCTTTTCCTTCCCTCTTTTCCTTCCTTCATTTCTTCCTTCTTTCCTTCCTTCCTTTCCTGGAAGACAAAATAGAGCTCTGAAACAGTATGACGCACGTGAATCCCCTTGGTTATGCAGGTAAGTTAAGGAGAATGCTGAAAACTGGTAGGTAACACCCTAGCCAATTGGGGTGGTCCTGAGGATTTGACTTGGCAGAGCTAATAGAGGCAGGTTCCAGAGCACCGCCAGCCTTCATCTGATCAGGGCGAACGTAGAATGACACTCACATAAGCTGAACAGGAATCAGACTACTAGTAGAACATTGTGGTTGTTCAGTTGTTCAGTTACGTCTGACTCTTTGTTGTCCCATGTGGGGTTTTCTTGGCAAAGGTATGGGAGTGGTTTGCCATTTCCTTTTTCAGTGGGATAAGGCAGTAGAGATTAAGTGACTTGCCCAGGGTCACACAGCAAGGGAGTGTCTGAGGCTGGGTTTGAGCTCAGGTCTTCCTGATTCCAGGCCCGTGCTTTATCTACTAAACCACCTAGTTGGCCTAGTAGAACATTATAATGGTCCAGAAATTGGGAAAACTGGCTGAATAACCTGAGAAGAAAAGGAAACCTATCCTTGGGTGTTTGTATGGTGAAGGAACACTGGTAAGAGCCGAATGAAAAGAAAAGAAAAAGAGTTGTATGATTTTCCAGATGTAATGAAGTTCTTTCCCTGTTGTAGGTTGAGGGAGGGAGGCAGTTCGGTTAACATTGATGGGGCAGGGGATATACTGAATGAAGGGAACCCATTTGTAAGAGTAAGTTCTGGATCAGACTCCTGTGTGACTTGCTGTCTATGCACTTCTTTCTGCCCACTTGTTTGGTGACTGTTGAGGTAGGAGTCAAGACAACAGCCTTTTAGTAAGTGCCTAATATGTGCTAGGCACTACATTAAGCACTGGTAAGGAAGAAGACATACATGAGGGCTTTACAAGGCCAGGCTTAAATTTGCCAAGCTAAGTCCCTGTGTCAAATGAGGGCATAAAATAACTTCAAGTCTGTCCTGCATAGGAGGGGTCAAATAATGATGAGATGTTGCATTAGCTAACCCGTATACACACACACGTAAGATACTTTGGCTGGTCTGCCAAATGTTTCCCATCACCTTCTTTGTTTCTGCTTTCTCTATGTTACTGAGCTGCATGAGAATCAAGGCTTCCCACTCCAAAGGAGTTATGTGTACAGTGATAATGGTTATTTGTGAAGGGAGGCCCTCATAGCCTCAGGTGGGCAAAATAGACATGGGAGTCCTGTAATAACAGGTCCAAGGTTGTTGTTATTGAACTCTGTGTGTGTGTGTGTGTGTGCTCTTAATTTATAAAATAAAAGAACCAGTTTATACTGCTTACCCCTTACAGATATGGGAGCTCACCCCTCATATGAAGATATAAAGTTATTGTCACAGGTCTGGGAGGAAGAACAATGCAGGGAATTTCATTCTACTACCCTTACCTATCACTCCATTACCCTGCAGTTTGGGCTTTCTTTTTTTTTTCTCTTTTTCTCTTCTTTTTTTCTTTTTCACTTTTTGGTGAGGCAATTGGGGTTAAGTGACTTGCCCAGGGTCACACAGCTAATAAGTCTCATGTACCTACAGGCAGATTTGAACTCAGATCCTCCTGACTCCAAGGCCGGAGCTCTACCTACTGTACCACGTAGCTTGGGCTTTATTTTTCAATAACCTTTGTTTATCTGTCAGTTGCTCATGAGGTTATATAGAATTTCCCGAAATTCTTAGTTTCAAGCTATTAAAACTTAATATGCACTTAAATTTTTGGGACACCCTGTCCTTTTACATGCCTGTTGAGACTGCAGGGGTGTGGCAGGCTGATTATACCAGCAAAGCATGCTATACCGGAGGGAACTGTCTGTCTGACATCCTTAAAACCACCTCATGTCCTTAAAAAGAAAGATTGCTCCATTCAGGTACATCAGCATCATCTTTTTGGTCCTTAATAACCTTTGCATTCCTATGCATCATGACCTACAGGTCAGGAATCAGAAATACCATCCAAGGGACCTTTCCGCTTGGTTTTGTTGGAAATTTGCACAGGAAACAAGCATCACTCATTAAGCATAACCTGGACAAAGTGCTTTGAGGCCTCATCTATGATTCTTCCCTCACTCTGTTTTTTTTTTCCTCCCCTCATCTTTTAATGGCTTGTCTGGAAGCTGACAGAGCATAAAAGCTACCAGAAGTGAGCATTCTTTGCTGCTTAATGTAGCTCTCGGAGAGAACTTTATTTCACTTTACTGCGTGGATAACAGCTCTTTTCTGTTGCTGCTGCATTTACTGCCTGTGATTCCTCAGGTTTAATGAGCCTGCCAGTTTTCATTCTTCAGGAAGAGAAAAAATAATGCAAAAAGGAAAAATAAAAAGTGTTCAATGTTTAGATAGCAAAACAATTTTTTTCCCTGTTCAACATTTAGATATATCAGCATTTCACACACACAAAATATATATTTATTTCAGATTTTGAGGAAGGTATTTATTTGGTTTACCACAGGGAAGTTAAACATCTCAGAGGCTGAAAACTAAAAAAAAAAAAAAATTCAAAGCCTATGCACATAAGTCTGCCACAGACTACTGAAAGCTGGTTAACACGTAATGCTGAATAAAGCAGTTCTAGGACAATGCCTGGTGTGGTTAGGATATTTTGTCACTTCTCCTACTCGTGTTGGTCTTAAGCCTGGCAAATCCCATTTAGACATGCCAAAACGGAAGTGAAGAAATTGTATTTACATACTAAAAAGTATAAAATATATAAATGGCATGTTAAATAGTATCCAAAAATACAAATATAAAAACTACATAAATATATAAAAACATTAACAGCATTTTATATTTTTGTGCTAGAATAATAATATCATGACAAGTTGAGTGGTAGAGAGGAGAGGCAGGTGGCCTGTGAGTCAGGGAGATGTGTGCTCAGGTTCTGGCTCTGACACTGTATGACCCTGGGCAAATCAGTGACCCTCTCAGTGCCTCAGACATTTCTCTAAGGCTGAAATTGGAGAACAGGTGCTGATATGCATTGACAGAGGGAGTTTCTTTACCTGGAGTTCTCTTTGTGGATGAAATCAGAGGTAAATTCAATATAAAATAATATCATATATACGTGTGCATGTGTATATGTATCTGGAAAAAATATATAATGGAATATTTATATATATATATATATACATATATGCATACATAGACATATAAACATATACAAATATATGCATATATGTGAGAATATATATATATATATCACGAAAATGTGTGGGTATATAGGCATACATATATGTGCATACATATGCCTACATATACATATATTATATATAGGCATATATGTGTGTGTATATATATATATGTATATACATACATATATACACACAGGAATCTCAATTATCCCACTCATTTCTGGAATCACACGACTATCTAGTTTTGATATAGTTGCTCACATTGTTTTTTTACTATATTCGATACAACAGACCAGACAGGGAATGGAATAATGAAATAATAATCTATTTCAGTGTGATAAGGTATAAATCAAGCAGCAGACTCATTCTCAGTCCCTTTTCCCCTCCCTCTATACACAAATGGCTGCCATCTCTTATGGACTCGCTGGTTGGTGGGGAAAAGGGAACAGTCCTTTTGGCAACCCAGACTCCCACATGGAGAAGGGTTTTGGCCTTAGGGTCGGGTCATCTGCCTCGTGGTGCAGCTTGGAAAGTCCTTCAGCCTCATGCCTCTGCTCTCTATTGCCCCTTGTTGGAACCCCAGCATTTTGCTGAGCCTTGGCTTCACCCTGCATCTTCTCTTGTCAAGGCTGAGAAGCTCTCCATTTTACCGCTCTGATGCCGTTGCTATCTTCTTCCCACTGCTGTTCCCACTGGGGTAGTGTTATCGTTATTTCAGAGTGGAACCGTCGCTGCCACATACCTTGCACTAGTCAACACATCTTCATCTCTGTTGATAATTAGCAGTCCCACCTACAGTCTCTGACCAGCTTGGCTTCCAAATGGGGCCTGTCTGGCAACTTGGGAGACTTTTTATTCATTACTCTCTGAGGAAGGTCCCCCAGGCCTCGGCTCTGGGACAGCTGGTGTGAGTGAACGCCATTGACCACTTTCCAGACTTAATTAAGGTTTAGGCCAGTTATCTCTTTCTAAGGATGAGGATAAACACTCACAGCACTTTCCTTATGTCCATCCAGTTCCAATCACATTCTCTACATTAGCTCAATGGACATATCAGTGCTCGGGTTGAAATTACAAGGTACTAGAAATGACTATGAGAGAGACTTTCAAGCCTAGAGAGTTTGTTTTTTCTTTGAAGGATATATAGGATCAGATAGAAACCAGTAACTCTGGGATATATTTCTGGGAGTCTTGATGTAGCGCAGTCTCTATTATTCTGCATAGCCAGTCCTGAATCTCAGCTTCCTGCACTCTGAGATATGTCGACGGCCCTACTGACATCAAATGTGATAGGAGATAGGCAGGGCATTGTTTCAAAATACTGAGCTGGACCACTTGTGTTTGCTTTCCATTCTACTTATACTTTCATTGGAGGAAGAAGTGCATACGAGGGCAATGCCAGCTGCTCTAGATGCATCGCTTTTTGTGTAGATGGTAGTGTTTCAGGCTCCAAGAAGATTCTAGCCCTAGTTGAATGTCCTGGAATGCTGACTCCATATTAGTCCTATATCCAGCACTTGTAGTAATGCCTAGGTCAATGAGGAGAGGTAGGTTACTTTCCCAACTTTTCTGGGTAGGCAGAAGTGTATATAAATCAACAAATCTTTCTATTACTAATTGACAGGATGAGGGCTCTATTCAAGAAAAGAGAAACCATTTATATCACACCATCTATCATCCCAAGAAGAAGTGGGCTGGACATGATTGCCAATAAATCTACTCCCTGCCTGAGTACAAGATTTATCTTTCTTGAGATAGCCTTGTACAAAAATTTTCAGTGTGAAGCAGGGGCTACAGCAAGTAGTTAGGGGTTTGATCTCTATGGAGGAAGAAGGGAAGGGTACATAAGCTAGAAGAAGCCAGTTTATGAAAAGCTGGAAATTAAACAAAAAAGAAAAATTCAAAGTAATAATGTGTAATTATTTCACAGGTTCCCATTGCAATTAATCATAATTTTTGCTCTCCATAGCCCATAAAATCAGTGACTAGCCTTGCAAATGACCCTGAAGCTTGATTAAACCTCCAAGATGCTAAGGAAAAGATTCCTCTTACTTCTCCTCTTCCCCCTTATACAAACATTTATGTAACCCTATACAGTGCTTTCTTCACCCTAATTCTGCGAGAAAGGTGGTGCTTACATTATTGCTCCTATTTTTGAAATACAAAGAAGTCGAAAAGAAAGCTGGCCTATGTATATATTGCTGTGAGTAAAGTGGCATAAACATCAATGGCCTTTCAGAATTCTCTAAACATTTTAGCCATTGCTATTTTGCTTAGTACAGACAAGCTTCTAAAATGAGGTTATCTCTCTCTCTCTCTCTCTCTCTCTCTCTCTCTCTCTCTCTCTCTCTCACTTTTTAAATCACAATTTCTCTCAATCCCTTGAGGAAGTAGAGCCTGGGGGAGATTTACTTCAGTGGGAGGCTAGAAAAAGACCTCAGAACTGATGCTTAAGATGGGCTTCTCACTATAAGCTAGGTGACAGTTGGATTGAGAGGCCCAGAGTACTCAGAGCAGTTTGGGTCAGTTAACAGAAGAGTTCTAAGGGCAGACTGGTTCTCACCTGGGCCTCTGTGCCTTCCGGTGCAGCCCAGCTGAGGAGGAGAAAGGCTCCTTAGCTACGGACTGAGAGATGACTGGGGAAGCTGGAGGGATTCACAGCTATTGGTGGGGAAACTTGACAGAGAATTGAAGAAAGATTCATAGCTATTGGTGGAAAGAACCAATTAAGGAAGCTGCAAAAAGCTTTACATCTATAGGCTGACGATTCTGAAAGAGAGCTGGATCCAAGCTTGATGGCAATTGGCTGATGATACTGAATGAAGACAGCCATAGCCTTCTTTACAGGGAAAGGCTTACCAATCGCAGCACCTCCAGTAGAGTGAGGACTGTGTGTACAAGTAGTTCAAAAGATGGTAATTGAACTGAGGCCTCTGTGGGCTGTGCAAGTAAGGAAACTGATGTTTAAAGGTGAAATGGTTTGTCAAAGAACATGTGGCTAGAAGATGGAGGAAGGACTCAAAATGAGGTTTCTAAGACCAGTGTTTTTGTCATTACACAATGCTGCCTTGACATCATCTTTCTCTAATGGATTGATTTTCCTACCAAGTTCTCACTTTACCTGTATTAAGAAATTAACATTTGTCAGTTAAGGAAATTGAGAAGTGATTTGCCCAGTGCATTTTGGGGTAGCTAGAAATCAGCACATAGTCTACAGGTTGCCTGTCTGTGGATAATAGACCTTAGAGCTCAAGAACTCTGAATTCATAAGAGCAGACTTTGTATAAAGCCATGGCCTCTTACAATAGAGGACTTTTTTTATGTGTTCCACAGAATATTTAAAAATCTCATCATTTAAGCTGGTACCAAGGTGACAGTTATTAAATCATATAGCAGCAAGGTCATGATTTTCTCATAGAATATCTTCCTTACTATACGTGAATTCAAGGGACTAATGTATTCCTATCCATAATATTTAATTATTAAGATCTGCCCAAATACTACAAGTAGTGTAGTACAGAGTATAAACAGACTACAGGTGCTGCATAATTTTTCTTCCTCATATACCAGGAAGTAAAATTCAAGTCACAGAATGTCTAATATTATCTTTTGCTCTTGAATTGTGGTTTTTAACACAAATGTTTTTTAAACCCAAACTGATTGCTACTATTATAAGACATGCATAAGATTTGTCTTATTTTTCAGACCTATTCCTATGGAATCACTTTCACTTCTCTGACCTTCAGATTCTTTATCTATAAAATGAATGTGTGTGTTTGTACGTGTATGTGTGTGTGTGTAATCTTGGGCAAGTCCCTTCCCCTTCCTGGGAAGGGGTCTGTTTTCTCACTCTGTAAAAGGGGTTGGAGCAGATGATTTCCCAAGATCCCTTTCATCTACGAGCAGAAGACTTCCAAGGTTCCTTCTGTTTCTAACACTGTAAATAGATGATGGTTGGGGGGGGGGAAGGGAACAAGAATTTTCAAACATTAAGCACCTACTAGTGCTAGATATGTTGCTAAACACTTTATCCTCACAATAACCCTGGGAGGTGGGTGCTATTATGATCCTCATTTTACAATGGAGAAAACTGAATTAGAGGTTAAGTGATTTGCCTAGTGTCACACAGCTAGTAAGTGTCTAAGGCCAAATTGGAACTCAGGTCTTCTTAACTCCAGGTTCAGTGTTCTACCTACTGAATCACCTAGCTGCCTCATGGTCAAGATATTATGAAGGAATGTTTTGAAAAAGAGAGATATGCCTTTGTATGCTCAGTGTTTAGCAGAGTGCCTCAGACAGTAGGAGTTTGTGAAATGCTTGTTCAAGTGGATTGGAAATCAACAGCAGTTCACATTTGGATTTTTAGAACACATGACTTTGGAGTTGAGGAATATGTTTGTAATTTATTTGCTGGTAGAGAATCTTGGTCAGTTCATCCTTTCCATTCTTCATTTCTCCTATCAATAATATGAAGGGGGAGGGGCAGCAGACATCTAGCTATTAGTCATATTCTTCTTTAGATAAATGAAAATTTATAGGAGGAAAAAATAGATGACAAGATATGAACATACAGCTGAGTAGTAAGATTAGTTGTCCATCTGTTTCCTATTTTTAACTATGTTAGAGAAGAAAAACAGTTATCAACTTAATTACCAATTGAGGAAGAAGCCATTGATGTAGCAGTGTCCATTTATTCTCCATGATCTAATCCATGCTTTCATGTCTAATGCCATCATATGCACTTCTCTGGTTATACTTCAGTATCAAACAGTTCCACTCATTTCCAGGTGCTCATGTTACCAAATGTGTATTCAGAAAATAATTGAACAATAAAATTAAAAACAAAACCCAAACTAATTCTTTTTTTTTTTTTTTGTAGGCAATGGGGTTAAGTGACTTGGTGCCCAGGGCCACACAGTTAGTAAGTGTCAAGTGTGTGAGGCCAGATTTGAACTCAGGTCCTCCTGACTCTAGAACCAGTGCTCTTTCCACTTCGCCACCTAGCTGCCCCTAATTAATTCTTTCTCCCAACCTCTAGTCCAAAGTGTTCTTTGAATTTGAAAATTTTAAAAATCAAGAAAGATCATTTAAATTGTTGGAATTTAAGAAAATGAAGAGTAACCAGAGCATACATTCTCTTTCTCTCTCTCTCTCTCTCTCCCCAACCTCTCCTTCTCTCCCACTCTCTGTCTTTCTCTTTCTCTCTCTCTCTCTCTCTCTCTCTCTCTCTCTCTCTCTCTCTCTCTCTCTCTCTCTCTCTCTCTCTCTTTCTCCCTCCACTTCTCTCCTGTTCTCTTCCTCTTCATCTGTCTTTCTCTATTTCTCTCTGCCTCTCTGTTTCTCTGTCTCTCTCTATCTCTCTGTCTATCTCTGTCTCTGTGTTTCTGTCACTGTGTCTCTGTCTCTGTGTCTCTCACCCCCATACCCACACCCACATACCCACACACACCCACACACCCCAGCCCTCCATGAATAATCCGTTCTAGCAAGCACCCACTATGTTTACTGCTGTTATGGCCGTGGCAGTAATTCTCTAGTTTAGGCACTCTGCTCAGTTTTGTTAGGTTTTATGGGGCAAAAGTGCAAAGGGCATTTAAACTGTACGCATGGAAATCAACAACTGACTGCAAGGTCAAACAACTAATTGTGTTTCAAACTATAGAATTTTTGCATGCAGAGAGGTGCATTTATAATTTCAATGTGCCTAAAATTCGGTCTTCTGAAAGTAGCTTGCTTAAAGCACTTCAAAATTGCGAAGCCTCAACTTAAGGGGAAAAAGTTTTACAGAGTTTTTCTTATTTTCTTCTACCATCTGTTTCAGTAAATGTGTTGCCTCTTTATTTAATTTTGATTTCCAAGTTTTCTTTTTTTTAAATTTTTTTTTTTTTGTGTGTGTGTGTGTGCCCTAAAATGCCTCTTTCCTGGAAAATGAAGAACATCCTTTAACTTAATTACACACATACCCATGCTGCAAAGAAGCCTGGACAGCCTAGATAACAATCCCTACGTTCATCTATTAGGCCAATATCCCTCGACCACTTATTATTTGCTATTAAATAGAAAGTCTAATTTCCCAACTGAGACTCAAATCTTTAGTGTGTGACTTCCAGCTTGTTGATTCATTTACTTGCCAAGAGTCCTGAAGCCTGAGCACCCTTGTTTAAAGGCTACTTGAGATGTAGCAGCAGGGCAGGGACTCCACCCTCCCCAGACTGCTAGTGTTAGAGGACGTACTCAAATAAGAATTTTCTGTAACTGTGAACGGTTTCCTCTGATTTATTTCTAATCCCCTATCTTCTTGTCCTGTGCTCTTGCTCCTAATTAACCAAAGGTGATGGACTGCTTTGAGTTCCACTTTCAGAGTCAGATTCATGCATCTGTCTTTTTTTTCACACAACTTGCAAACTAGAGCATCAGGAGCAACTCTTAGGTGATGTTTACAGTACAGGAGAAAATCAGCATCTCAGAGGGAAGGGCCTACGTGGCCTTGCTATGTAAAAGCCACACATTAATAAATGTTTAAATATATATGTATATTTCATTGCCACCTATGAGGCATTCACATCAACAGATGGTTTTAATGATCCAATAGCAGTCTTCATATCTTTCTTACTGCAATCTGACATGAATTTTATGGATTTATTCCCTTTCGTCTTTTAAAAAAGATGAATTTGTACCATCTTTTGTTTAGACTTTGCCTGCATTTCCTGGTATATCATTCAGTACCTTCCCAGGGAGCCATCCCTTATAACAAAAAAAATAAATAAATAAAAAAGAGGAATAAAAAGGGAAAACTGTTCTATAAAACTCATCATGTATGAAAAATGTCTGATGTTATAAGCTGTGATCCTCATCCATGGTTCTCTACTTCTGAAAAGAATTTGGGGAAAGTTGTATTCTCATATTTTTTTGGGGGGGGGCAGGCTTGGCCAAAAGAATTTTGCAGTGTTCGGTTTTGATTATTTTGTTGTTATTTTTCTTTCTATTTACATTGTTTTCATCATTGCGCATGTTGATTTCCTGATTCTGTGTATTTCATTTTACGTCGGTTTTTATAAGTCTTTTATCGCTTCTCTATATTCATAGTCTTCGCTATTTCTTGGGCACAGTCATGTTCTATTACATTCAAATATTGCAACTTGTTTTTGGAGAAGGAAATGGCAAACCACTCCAGTATCTTTGCTAAGAAAACCCCAAATAGGCTCATGAAGAGTTAGACATAACTGAAAACTGACTGAAAAAAACGTTTTTAGGCATTCCCAAGTCAATGGGCGTTTATTTCTAGTTCTTTGCTACATGGATTTATTTTCCAACTGATTTTAACACGTAGTTTATTCTAGTGGACACATCTCCATTGCTTTCTAGGTTTTTGCCTCATCTCTTTGCAGTTTTTCCCTTTGGGTTGCATGATCTACCCTTTGATTTTTGTTCTTAGTGCTAGGGACAAAATACACTTCAGTTTAATAGAAAGTAAGTTCACTATAATTCTGCCATCTGTCTGTAATACTTGGGTCTTGGTCACCAGCTGCAGCAAAAAGAGATGCAAGATCTGGATCTAAAATAGCAGTGAAACATTGCTTGCATGTTGTTCCAACTGCAAACATGGTCTGGCCAACTCTCCAGACTCTGAAGAACTATACAGTTCTACAGACTTCACAGCTGAACTAAGGAAAGGTTTAAGTTACTTAAGAGGACAGTTCCCATCTGTCGATTATAAAACTTGCTGATACCTACACTCTTCATTAGTAATTAATGACCACTAATTAGTATCATAAAATTTTTGAGCTGCAAGGAACCTTAGAAGCCATCTAGTTTAATATCCTTATTTTACAGATGAGGAAATTCAGGACCAAGGAAGTCAATTTAATTAAATTCAATAAGCAATTATTAAGTATTTACTATAGGCTTTATATTACCTCACTTTGTGACCTCATCAGCTCACATGAGTTCAATTACTGTCTTTATGCACATGATTCTTAGACCTATTTCTCCAGCCCTAATTTCTCTCTAGATCTTGATTCTCGGACATTTTGAACTGGATGTCCTGGAGACATCTTGAACACAACATATCCAAGAGAGCTAGTCTCACTGTCCTGCCCCTCCTCCCAATGTTGCCATTATATGCACTTCCCTACTAACGTGGAGGGCACCACCATTCTCTAGTTACCCAGGTTTGCAGCCACAATGTCATCCTTTGCTCCTCACTGAATATTCACCTCACTTCTCTGATCTGTTGCTTTCTATCTTTACATCTCCTCCAGTTACTTTGTAATCCATTTTGTTGTTGCTCACACATGACAGTCAATGTTCTGCCTCTGTATCTTTTCACTGGCTATCCCCCATGCCTTTAATGCTCACCCTCCTCACTTCTGCCTCTTGGTTTCCCTTGCTTCCTTCAAGACTCAATTCAAGTTCACCTTTCCCTGTTTGGTAGTGTCCATATTCCCCAACATGGTGACGCCCTATTTAAAATATGTTCCCCTGCCATGTGGGTGGGAGGTACCACCTTTGATTAAATGCATAGCTAGAAAAGGTTGTATCTTTAAAACTGCCAGATTGAAACAGCCTCTCTCTCTTTTCCTATACATTATGTGCAGAGAGTAAAGATTACAGTTCACTCCCAGCATGGGCATGCTGAACTGAACTGGTGAATGGAGAAAGACTTCCTTCCCCTACTCTCCCTTTGGCTCTGAGAAACGGGCCTGGGCTTTCGATTTCTGCTCTGCTTTATTTGTTCTTTTCAATTTCAAAAAGCAATGCCCGATAGACCTGGGAGCCCAAGCCATGGTGAACATAGAGCCAGAATTCCAGGTGGGATGTTGCAGCCAGTCAGCACAGCACAAAAGGCCAGAGAAGCTAGGGTGTCTGGGACTTAAGCCTGAGGGCATTTTGGAATTTGGAATTGTGTTCTATAGGAACTGAGGTAAGCTATGAACAAAATCCTATTATCCTCCTCAGACTAAGGTGGTACAGTGGGAAAAAATTATGCCTTTCACATAATGTGAAATATGTTCTTATATTCATTATTATACCTTTTGAAGTAAATACTCCTTTGTAAAAGCTAATCTGATTATTACTGGATAAATGGAACTAGGTGCAGGGGGACCCCCCACCTCCACATACACTTGAGGTAACACCATCAGTGAGGGTCTAAGTCATTGGCAGAGAGCCTAGACACCCCTCAATCAGCCTTAACGGTGCCTGAAAATCCTGAAAGAAGGGTGAAATGTAACATTCCTGGCCATCAGGCAAGGGGGCAAGGTAGGCAGTGTTACTTATGTATAAACTTTTCTCTTTGTTTAAAAAAAAACAATTTCAATTAAAAAAAAAAAAGATAATCCAGGGCATTCACTGTTAACTATCTTTCCCCTTATTTGATATCTCAAAGCCTCTTGACAGCAATTCTTGCTCTTCTCACCAGTGGTCCTGCCTCTAATGAAATGCAGCCTATTTCCTGAGAGAGAGACAGCTTTTAATATTGGGGAAAAACCCACTGAATTTGCATCCAGAGGACCTGGATTCAGATCCCAGCTCAGGCACTTACTAGCTGTGAGACCTTGGGCAAGTCATAACCTTTCTGAGCCTTAACTTCCTCATCCATAAAACCCCTGGCAGCTCTATATCCATCATCATTTCCATGACTATTTCCTCTATTTGCACCATTGATCCCATCCTCTTTGATGTCCTATGAGAACTTGCCCTTTCAATCCTTTCCTCCTCTCTTTATCCCCAATTCTCATTCTCTCTCTACTGGATCTTTCACAGCTGCCTACACACATGCTGGGCACTTGGAGTGTTCCCTAAGCTTAAAAATCCTTCACTTGACCCTACCATCTGCTCAACTTATCTTCCTCTAACTCTCTTGATTTTCAAAGCCAAAATCCCAGAAAAAGCTGCCCACGCTGCTTGCTTCCACTTTTCTCACTAACTTCCCAACTCTTTGCAATCTGATTTCTAATCTCATCACACAGTTTAAACTTCTATCTCCAAGGTTACCAAAAAAATTCACAGACACATCGATGGCTTCTTCTCAGTCCTCATCCTTGTTGTTCTATCTGTACTATTTAACACTGTTGAGCATCTCCTCACTCTAGATCGTCTCTCCTCCTTGGGTTTTCATGCCAGCCTCTGTCTCCCTGGTCTTTTCTTCCCAGCCTGGCAGTCTCCTCTGACGGATCATCATGCATGTCCTACCCTTGGGTGGTGTACTCCAAGACTGTGTCCTGGTCTATTTTTCTCTATCAGTGATATCATTAGATCCATATCACCTCTGTAGGCAAATTCCAGATTTATACATTCAGCCTTAGTTTTTCTCTTGAATTCCATTCCCATCTCTCAATTGATCACTTCCAATTGGATGTCTTATATGCATCTGGAATTTAGCATGTCCAAAATGGAATTCCCTATATTTCTTCCCAAATATTTCCCCTCTTCTTAACCTGCCTTTTTTAGTTAACGTCATCACCCTCACTGTAGTTGCTCAGACTTGCCACCTATGAGCCTTCCTTGCCTCTTCGTTGTCCCTTGCTATTGCTCTTCCACCAGTTGTTGAATCTCATTCTTTCAATCTTTATGACGTCTCTGACATCCTTTTCATTTTACTACTTATGTGACCATCACCCTAGCTTAGTTCATTATCACTTCTTGCTTGGGCTGTTTTAATATTCTTCATCTTTGGTCTTCCTGTCTCTATTCTCTCCCATCTCTCATCTTTTCCCTCAGAAAGCTAGCAAATTCATATTCCTAAAGTCTATTTCTGATCATGTCACTCATCTGCTCAAGAAGCTGAACTAGCTCCCAAATGGCTCTAGGACAAAATTCTCCGACTGCCATTTAAAGCTTTTCACAATCTGACTCCAATTTATCTTTCCAAGATCATTTCATACTAGTTTCCTTCATGCCTTTTCTGTTCCATCTAAATTGGTCTGTTTGCTGTTTCCCACACATGACATTCTAGCTCCCATATTTCTGGCCCTTTGTGCCCCCTACTCGTCCTCCCGTGACTGGAATGTGCTCCCTTCTCAGTTTTGCCTTATAGACTTTCCTTAAGATTCAGCTCAAGCCTCACTTTCTGTGAGAGGCTTTTTTCTAATACGCTTGGTTTCTGGTATCATTCCTTGTAGAAATTAGTTGGCATTTTCTCTTAAATACTGTGTATTTACTTATCTGTGTTCCTGTTGTTTCCACCCTAATGGAATGAAAATGGGGGGGGGGCTCATTTTTGACTTTGTATCTCTAGCACCCAGCATAGTGCATGTTACTTAGTAGAAAAGGAAGGAAGGAAGGAACAATTTTTGAGCACTTACTATGTGCCAGGCATTTCATAAATATCTTGCTTCATCCTCACAACGTACCCTGGAGGTAGGCATTATTATTATCCCCGTGTTGCAGCTGAGGAAACTAAGGCTGGCTGAGGTTAGGTGACTTGTTAAGGATCACACAATAAGTGTTGAAACCAGATTGGAACTCAGGTCTTCCTGACTCCAGGCCCAATGCTTCTACTGTGCTGCTTAGCTGCCTATTTGTAGGGACTTAATGCTCAATGAATAGTTTCAAGTAACTTACAGTCTGGTAGCAGGTCATTCTATTGTATTGAATAAAGCAAGACAATAGAGAATTAAGTGCTACACTTAATAGTGTAAAGATAACGAGTAATGGAATGAAGAAAGCATGAGACTTAAAGTCAGAGGATCTGGATTCAAAAGCTGACTCTGCTAATTACTACTTTCATGACCTTAGGTCAATCACCTTACTTCCCCACCTCTCAGTTTCTTCACTGGAGAATTAGAGAATTTCTAAGGTCTCTTCTAACGCCACATTCTCTGATACTGTGGGAATCGTTGGTGGGTGGGACCAATGCAAAGTAGAATCAATCTATCTATTAATCAACAAGTATCTTTTAAGTGTCTCCTACATGCCTCAACATAGTGCTGGGTGCTAGAGACAGAAACCAAGACAAGTCCTACCCTCAAGGAGCTTAAATATCATTGAAAAGATATAAATATTAAATTTTAAATTTAACATCCAAAGTGTCTTCAAGAAAATTTGGTTGCATGCACATGTACAGATAGTTGGACTGCAAGACACTTTTGTTAATGCTTCCTTTTTCTGGGAAAAAAAATGTTTACAATGAAATCCCAACCCCTTTTTGTATTGTCTGGAAGTAGTTTGCCCTAGTTGTGTCTGTTAAGCTATTTGTCATCAAGACAACACTGATGAGTGCACAAAATGTTCACAATTCTTTGGGAAATTGTAGTTTATCATCTTTTTCTTTGTTATTGTTATAAAGTATTAACTAAAATTTTTGAGAAAAACAAAATGCACATAAATAAGTGTATATGTATATGTACATATATTTATCATATATAATTATACCTGATACATAATTTGATATATAATAAATTTCCTTTGTATTGAATATATATGTTTACATATATACAGATATTATGTAATATCTGTACATAATATATACATGCATATTCAACATAAAAGAAATTATTTGAGGTGCAAAGAGGGACATTAGCAACTGGGAAAGATCAAGAAAGTATGTGTTTACATATATACAGATATTATACAATATCTGTACATAATATATACATATATATTCAACACAAAGGAAATTTATTGAGGTGCAAAGAAGGCCATTAGCAGCTGGGGAAAATCAAGAAAGGCTTCATGGAGAAGGCAGTACTTAAGCCGAGTTTTGAAGGAAACAGGATTCTGAGAGGTGGAGGTGAAATAGGATTGCATTCCAGGAAGGAGGTACAGCCAATGTCAGGCCACAGAGATGGGGGATGGCGTATAGAATGTAAAGAACAGCAAGAAGGCCTGTTTGGTTGGAATGTAGAATGAAGAAAGGGGAGAAATGTGCTCTATGATAAGGCTGGGGAAATGTCACTAAGGTCTGTTCGTGTAGTGTTGTAAAAGATCAAGGAGATTATGTTTGATTCTATCAAGAGGGAGTCATTGGAGCTTGTTGGACATGAATGTGATATGGTCAGATGTACATTTTATGAAAATCGTTTTAGCAGCAATGGTGAAGATGGATTGGAGAGGGGAGACATTTGAAAGGGCCTAATTAGGAATGCTATTGAAATAGATCAGGAGATGGGGCAGCTAGGTGGCACAGTGGATAGAGCACCTGCCCTGGAGTCAGGAGGACTTAAGTTCAAATCTGGCCTTAGACACTTACTAGCTGGGTGGCCCTGAGCAAGTCACTTAACCCTGATTGCCTCAAAAGTAGTCCAGGAGAAAGATGATGAAGGCCTGAACTAGGGTCATGATCATACGGATAGAAAGAAAGGGATGTATGTGGGAAATGTTGTGGATATGTGGGGGTGAGAGAGGGTAGAATCAAGGAAAATGCTAAGATTGCAAACCTGGGTGACTGAAAGAGTGATGAAATCCTTAAAAAACAGGGATTTTTTGGAAGAGGAGTTCATTTTGGGGAAAAGATAATAATATATGTTCTTAAATATGTTGTTAAGGTTTCTATGGGACATCTAATTTGACATTTCCAGTAAAAGTTGGCAATATATGTGTGACTTTGACTTTGGAGAGAGACTAGAGCTAAATGTATAGCATGGTCCACAAGGCTTTGTGGAAGAAGTGAGACTTAATTTGGTCCTGGAAGGGTAGATAGGATTTGGATAGGAGGAAGGAACTAAGCAGGTAAATAAATATTGGTTTAGGAAAGCAGCATCGACAACAGATGAATGATTTTGGGGTAATTATGAGATAATGTGGAGACTAACCTGAAGAGATAGGGAGAGAGAAAGAGAGAGAGAAAGAGAAAGAGAGAGAGAGAGAGAGACAGAGACAGAGAGACAGAGAGAGACAGAGAGAGAGAGACAGAGACAGAGAGAGACAGAGAGAGAGACAGAGACAGAGAGAGAGAGACAGAAAGAGAGAATGAGTTGGGGGGTCAGAAAGAGGTGAATATTGGGAAGAAATAGGCAGTGTGTATTGTGATCATTTTAAGAGAGGGGGGTGGGCAGACAACTCTGTGGATTCATCCATGTAGGGATCTTCCAGTGTAGAAATGTCATTCATGAGTGCAGATCAGCCCCTGCCCTGCTACTTATAGTTCGAGAGTTGCCTGGGTCACTTAGAAGTGAATTAACTTGTTCGGGGTCACACAGATAGCATATGTCAGAAGCAGGATTTGAAGCCAGGCTCTCCTGACTCTCAGACCAGCTTTCTATCTACTACCGCCATCACAAATGACAGCAACAGCAAGAGATCTTGCACATACACAGCACTTTAAAGTTTGCAGAATGCTTTGCAAACGTTATCTCATTTTATCCTTGTAACAACCCTGGGTGGGAGGTGCTGTTATTTCCCCCATTTTACAGATGAAGAGACTGAGCCTGAGAGAGGCTGTCAGTGACTTTTCCATTGTTACAAACTAGTGAATGTCTGGGGCTGGACTCAAACTCCGGTTTTCCTAAACCACCTGGTGGCCTAAACATCACACCTGGGCTGCATTAACTTAGTCATACTAATTTCAGTCACCTCACAGAATGGGAGTTGACATATAGTTAAGGGAATTTTTGTTTTTTTAATTTGGGGAGGGTTTGGGAGATGATAGTGAGGTTCGCTACCCAATCTGTGTCAAGGACACAGGGTCACATCATTTCTTTAAAGGAATGTGAAGAGAACAGTTAGCATTTAGTACAATCTGATGAAACTGAAGATTCATGGCTATAATATAATTTAGGCCCAATTAAAGCAATGTGATTAACTTCCATTCCATGGATGGTCACTTTGTGCATATTCTGAGACTAAAGTCTGTTGCCATGTTTATGTTTTAGTCCTATGTGAAAATGTGTTCATTAGGAAGCTTAGAAATAATAAAATTGAAAAAGCTTGTTGTTGTGATTACCTAAGCTGCCGAAGTCTCAGCTGAAATAATCAATTAGCATACTAGTTACCCCATTATATTGCAGTAGTGGAGGGTTCTGGAGGAGTCAGAGGGTCAGCCTCAAGGGCTCCGTGCTACCTGAAGCCTTTCCTGATTTCCCCAGCCGTTAGTACCTCCCTTCTCTTAAGTCACTTTGTATCGACTTTGTATTCACACACATCATGTACACATACACATACGTCTATACATATTTTTATATATTTTATATTTGGAAATTTTATATATTCATATATTTTATATTCACATACCTAATGTATACATATGTACGTGTTATGTCAGTGTATAAAAGATATACATATATGTGCTTACACATATGTTGTTTCCCCAATAGAATGTAAGTTTCTTGAGTTCAGACTCTGTTTCATTCTTATCTTCATATCCTCAGCACCTGGCAGGTGGTAGGAGCTTAATAAAAGACTGCTGGTTGATTGGTTCAGTGGGAAGAGTAATTAACTGATCAGTCAATCAATAAACATTGATATTGGAGTAAAAGGACCTAAGTTCCAATACTGGCTCTGTCTGTATGAACTTGGGTAAGTTTCTTAACCTCTCTGAGCCTCAGTTTCTTCATCTGTAGAATGGAGTTGAACTAAATGCCCTCTGAGATTCCTTCCAGCTCTCACTCTATTTCTATGAGCTGTCTAAGCTTCAGTCTCTTCATCTGTAAAATGAGGAGTGCTGGACTTGATAGAACCTATAAGGTCCCTTTTGGTGCTAAATATATTCTCCTATAACTTGCTGCTAGGTTGCCATACTGAATAGAGGGTGGGACCAAGTCAGCAAAGGTCAGGGAGTACTTTCTGGTTACCAGAGGGGGAAGATATGAATGAATGGATAAATGAATGAATTAATAAAGACACGAAGGAATAAAGCATTTATTAAGTGATGCTATGTGCAAAGCACTGAGAATAAAAAATAGAAAAGTAAGGCAGTCCCTACAACAGATAATGTTGATGAGGCCTGAGCTGGAATCAGGACCTGTGGTATAGATAGCATTTATCACTCCTAGGGCCCCTGGGCCTATCTGCCTATTGGTGGAAATTCATCAATAGATATTACTGGTGCTGATAAAGATGGGGATCCTCTCTCTCCCCACAATGATTTCTCCCCTCAACGATAGCTGTTGGGGCTAGGCTAGAAGCAGTTCTGGTGGTTTGGAAGCACTGATGTTCATAAGATTCTCAAATTCAGGGTCCTGGGATGTCACTATTAGGGTCAAGGTCATGGCAATGATTTGACTTCCCTGGCACCCTGCTAACTTCTGTCTCCCCCTTAGGGTACCTTGCTGGGAAGAGTATGTTCTTAAGTTAATTAAAGAGAAGCTTTATAACCCTCAAAATCCCTAAGACTTAACGTATTTCTATAAAATTTTTGTCCCTTCGTAATTAGAGATGATTGATAGGAAAGGAAGGAGGAGAGGGGTTTTGGGGAGCTTTTTAAAGTCCCATGCTTAGGGTCTTATTCAGCTAATAAAATCCAAAGGCAAAGAAGCAGCTCCTAATTTGTCACGTACGCAGTTTCTAGTAAATAACCCTTTATCCTGGTCACAGGTAATTTTCCAATTCCCTCGTGGCTAAGTGGTACACCCAGCATAAATGCAAAGGCCATTAAAATGAGTCACCCATAAAATGGGTCATTAATTTGCTTACCTCCAAAGAGGTTATTAATTGAGATCACTGCATTTCTCTGCACCTGTACATTAGGACTATGGGCTTGATATCATTCTTTTCTCAAAGGAGAAGAGCAAGAAGGATTTTGGATTTCAAGGCAGAGAACATGGGTTGAATCTCCTTCCTTCCCCTGCTTCTTCCCCTTAAATATGTGGTGTTAGACAAGTCATCTCCCCTCTGGGCTGGGCTTCCTCATTTGTAAAATAAGGGGGTTGGATTAGACACCTCTAATGTCCCTTCTGGCTCTAGTCTCATGATCCTTTTACCTGTAAAAGGAGAGGGTTGGACAATACTTCTTAGGCCAGTGGTCTAATGTGACTTATTTTTGTTGTTCAGTCCTTTTAGTCTCGTCCACTTCTCTGTGACCCCATTTGGGGTTTTCTTGGAAATGCTACTGGAATCGTTTGCTATTTCTTTCTCCAGCTCATTTTACAGATGAGGAAACTGAGGCCAACAGGGTCAAGTGACTTGCCCAAGGTCACACAATTAGGAAGTCTCTGAAGCTGAATTTGAACTCAGGAAGATGAGTCTTTCTGACTCCAAACCAGTGCTCCATCCGCTGCACCACCTGGCTGCCTAATGCCACTAATAGTCTTAAGTACTTGCCTAGAGCAGTGGTGTCAAACTCAAATAGAAATAGGGTCCAATAAACTATGCATAAGGATTCCTGTGGCTGCATATTATAAAACTACAACTTAAAATTATCTATGTCCTATTGTATTTTTGTTTATTTTGCTAAATATTTCCCAATTACATTTTAATCTAACTCAGTCCCCGCTGGGATTGTTGTGGTCTCTCATTGTATGACACCTCTGTCCTTTCCCGCTCTGGATCCACGAACTATGAAACAAGACTCATGGGATCGTTTACTCCTTTTTTTTTTCCTTTTTTTTTTTTGTTTCATAGACTGACATAAAATGTGAGTAGATGTGCTACTTCCCCAGAAAGTCAGTAGGAGTAACTAGATAATGAATGTCAAGTGCTTAGAAAAATACTGATTAAACATGAAATAAGTGTGAAGCATTATTGTTGTTATTTATTCTCGCCTTCACGGCCCTTTCTCATTCCTGTGGGCCAGGCCTTCCCTTATTACAGCTGCAGAAATGTATTTTGTAATTATGAAAATTAATCAAGCTTGAAACTGGATTATGGGGATGGCAGACATCCTTAATTACAGGCATGGAAATCGAAGGTCACTGCTGGTTTGAATCCAATCTTGGTCAGCGCAGAGACAAAACCATTAGCAGCTGAGCAGCTGCTCAGTGGTCTGGACAGAATGAATGGCTGGTCTCAGCCCAGTTCCTCAGTAAACAGGTGCCCTACATCTAAACTCACCATCGCAATTAGCACCAACTGACCCTCTTACCTGGCAGCCTCCACAGGAATGTATAGCCAGAAGCATGCTCTTCATTCCCTGGAAGGAGTTTCTTCAACTTAGAGTAATAATGATATGTTCTTCAACAACATAATATTTAACAATATATTTCAATATATAATGTAGCAATAATGATATGATAATGATATCAACTCACATTTATATAGTCATTCAAAGTCAATCAAACACTTTGTTCCCAATCTTGTATGGTAGATAGCATAAGTATTATTCTCATTTTGCAGATGAGGAAACTGAGGTATGATGACTTACTTAAGGTCACATACTCAGCTGAATGTCAGAACAGAATGTACCTAGCTCTTCGGGCTTCTCCAATATAATATAAATGTATTAGAAAACTGAGCAGAAGTATTACTTCCACTGATGCCTACCTATGTTAGGTATGTCCTATGGACAAATAGAATTCAGTTTACAATGATAACAGCTTTGAGGAACATTAAATTACTCTAAAAATGATATGCATTCCCACCCTGAACCAACACTTTGGTATTTCTGATGGCTTATTCAGCCTCCAGACACCCAGGCATTTGTGTACCTTAAAAGTTTTCTGAGGTGTCTCTATCCATATCCATTCGTCATCTTGATGACTCATTATTTGGATTACTGCCCTAGGCTATGAAAAGCATTGCAGAGCACTAACTTTATATGAGAAAATGAAAGAACGGCTTCAGCTCTTTCTTCAGCATCAGTTTTCAAGAGGGCTGACTGTCTTCCTTCCATTTATTTATTTCCATTGGCTCCAAAACAATTCTGATTCATGCACACCACAAAAGAAGAGCATATAGCAGTCATTGACGCCAAGTGATCTTGGGAAGGAGGCCACTTATATCCATGGAGATCACTTAAGGCTTCAAGCTGGGTCTGTGAGTTCTATGTCCCCATAAGACTTACTAGATCAATAATGACTTCTCTCTCCACTTTGCCAACGATATTGCTATCTTTTACTTAGCCACCAGACAGGCTGCTGATAAAAAGGGATAGAGAGGCAATGTGCCATCAGCACTGGACTTGGTGTCCGAATCCATTTCTGAGCACCAGTAGTCTATTACTGGCACAGCGAGGTGGCACAATCACTTAGTGTTGGGCCTGGAGTCAGGACGATTGTCTCCCTGAGTTCAAATGACCTCAGACACTTATTAACAATGTGACCCTAGGCAAGTTACTTAACCCTGTTTGCCTCAGTTTCCTCATATAAAAAATGAGTTGGAGAAGGAAATTGCAAATAACTTCAATTTGCCAAGAAAATCTCAAATGGAGTCATGAAGAGTCTGTTACCACCACCACCACCACCACCACCACCACCACCACCACCATCACTACCACCACCACTTCTATTGTTCTTGCTACTGCTGCTGCTGCTGCTGCTGCTACTACTACTACTACTGCTACCACTACTGCTACTACTACTACCACTGCTGCTGCTACTACTACTACTACTGCTACTACTACCACTACCACTGCTGCTGCTGCTACTACCACTACTACTGCTGCTACTACTACTCTACTACTACCACCGCTGCTGCTGCTACTACTACTACTACCACTGCTGCTGCTACTACTACTACTACCACTGCTGCTGCTACTACTACTACTACTACTGCTACTGCTACTACTACTACTACTACTGCTACTACTACTACTACTACTACTTGGGGTGGTACAGTGGCTAAAGTGCTAGGTTCACAGGTGGGACCATTGCCAGTTGTCTTGACTTATGCCTTGCCACTGGACTTCAGTGACTCTGGAGGAGAAAGTGAGGGTGATGACTTTGCACAGCTCTGCCTCGCTTTAATCCAATTCACTTCCAAGTTAAGACATCGCCCTGGTGATGTCATTGGTCCTCTTTGAGAATGAAGGATGAACAGCAACAACAAGATTTGGGGTCAGGAAGATCTGAATTCAAATCTGGCTTCTGACACTAACTGGCTGTATGTGTGACCCTGTGTAAGTCATTTAACCTCTGTTCACTTCCATTTCTTCCACTTTAAAATGGGAATAATAATCGTACCTACTTCCCAGGATTGTTGTGAGAATTAAATGAGAGTAGGTGGCACACTGGATATAGATTCAGGCCTGGAGTCAGGAAGATTCATTTTCATGAGTTCAAATCTGGCCTCGGACACATATTGGTTGTGTGACCCTGGGCAAGTCACTTAACCCTGTTACCTAAGTGTCCTTATCTGTAAAATGAGCTGGAGAAGGAAATGGCAAATCACTCCAGTATCTTTCCCAAGAAAACTCCAAACTGAGTCACCAAAAGTCAAACACAACTGAAACAATTCAATAATAACAACAACATAGCAAGGTGCCTGGAACGTGGCAGGTGCTTAAGAAATGCTTACCTTATGGCTGAGACTCATTTCATTTATCTGTAAATTAAGGGATTTCAGTCAGATCATTTCCAAGATCCCTTTCAGGGTTAACATTCTGTGATTCTGATTCCTCTTTTCCCGAAATATACTCTGCGAACATCCACATTGTGCCTAGTGCTGCAATTCCGAGTTCCATTGGTTTGCCAGACATCTAGGCTGTCTTTTTTAGGCTTAAGTGGTGGCAGAGACCTTAGGAATCCTAGTTTAGCTTTCTCACTTTACAGCTGAGAAAATTTAGGCCAGTGAGAGAAATGATTATAACCAATTATGGGGAAGATCCAGGCTTTTTCCCTGTACTATTTCCTTGTTTGAAGACCAGCCTTTGAAGGATGTTACTGACCTCTGCCAAAAACGTACCCCACCTAGACCATCTAATCTAGGTGAATTCCTGCCTTTTGTGTTCTATTCACGTTTGAGTGGGGATAAATTCTTTGATTAAATTGCCCAAGGCTGGGGGATGATTTGGAAGTAAAGGACATGATCTCCCATCCCCTCATTAGAATAGGTCCAACTCTCAGTATAATATTCATTGTCTCCTATTACTTGTTAACCAGAGTCAGTTGCCACCCTCACAAACACCCATCTTCCAAGAACATATAAGCACTGAGTGGGTTTCATGAGGGATCTTTGGCATTAAAAGGTCAGTGACCCCTTTTTAAATTATCTAACTTGTTTAATGAAATGATTTATTACTCGGAAATTATGCCTCTCATCCTGTTTTAAACGTCAACACCGTGAGAGGTTAAGCAACCTGCTTACATCATTTAGGCAGTATCAACAGAGGTGGAGTGTGAAGCCACTTAACCCCAATTGCCTCACCAAAAAAAAAAAATGGGGTAGCTACGTGGCACAGTGGATAGAGGATGGGCCCTGAAGTTGGGAGGACCTGAATTCAAATCTGGCCTCAGACACATAACACTTACTAGCTGTGTGACTCTGGGCAAGTCACTTAATCCCATTGCCTAGCCAAAAAAAAAAAAAAATCCAAATGTAGCTCCAACCAGCTTGAATCCAGGAGGGAGTGAAGGTCAACAGAGAGAGTCAAAGGAATTGAGTTTATATATTTACCATGGGCACAGATGATGTCTGTGTGACCTTAGGCAAGTCACTTTATTTCCTTAGAACCAAGTTTCTTCATTTTCTAAATGGTAGGGTGAGCTTGTGTTGGCCTATTTAATAATAATAGCTAACATTTATGTAGTGCCTACTATGAGGCAGGCACTGTGTTAAGTGCTTTGTAATTATTATCCCATTTGATCCTGACAACAGCTCTGGGGGGTAGGTACTATTATTCTCTTCATTTTACAGATGAGTAAACTGAGGCAAGCAGAGGTTAAGTGTTGAGTTAAGAGGTTAAGCCCAGGGTTACACTGCTAATAAGTGTCTGAGGCTGGATTTGAACTCAGGTTTTCCTGATTTCAGGTCCTGCTGCATGACTAGTCCTGAAGTCCCTTACAGTTTTAGCTCTATGTTCCTATAAACTATACAACTTCACTTGCAAAAGATTGTATATGTTTAGTAAAGACAAAAAGCATTCTGATTTTTGTACTAGACTCTGAGCGATTCAGAACAATAGATATCATCTTCATTATTTTACCAATGAGGAAACTGTGGTTCAGCGGGGTGTTTGCCCAAGGTCACTCGGCTGATCGGTGACAGAGCTGGGACGGGAACAGAGGCCTGCTGGTCCCAATACGGTACTCTTGGAGGAGCCTTTCTCAGACCGGCCACTTGGCTGGGAGATAAAACGATATCATCCTTATTTCCTGCTCTGTTGCAGGCATCTCTCATTGACACATGGGAAAACTTGGGGATGTTGATGAGAAGAGCAAAAGAATAGAGCCACAGTATAAACTTTCTCAAAGTTACTAGTAAAGTAGGAGAATGGAATTTTATCAAGCGGGTCCCAAGAACCCCTTTCTTGATGAACCTTTCCCCAACCTCTTTCTTTACCTTTATAGAATGTTAACTTCTTGAGAGCAGGGAGTGTTTCATTTTGTTCTTGGTATTCCTAGCACCTCATAACATTCCTGGGTCATAGCAAAATACATGTTGGGGCAGCTAGGTGGTGCAGTAGACAGAGCTTCATCCTTGGAGGACCTGAGTTCAAAACCAGCCTCAGACACATGACACTTACTAGCTGTGTGCCCATGGGCAAGTCACTTAACCCCAATTGCCTCACCAAAAAGCCAAAAAAAAAATACATGTTAAATGACTAACAAATACAATCCTAGTTTATGATTATAGCAAATATTTATTGCCTTCTCTCTGTCTTTACCTTCATCCAGACATCCAGAATGAAACATTTTTTTTAAAAATCAAATACCTTGAGCTAGAAATGCAGGCTGTATAGAAATCCAACAACAAATCACCTTTGAAGATGAGAACCACCTGTGAAATTTAAATGCGAAATATTCACTTGAGCAGAGTTTATAAGCAGCTGAAAAAAATAAACTTTGAATGGAAGCAGCTCCTTGGCATAACTATTAAGGTCATTACTTCAGTCTTTTAATATTAGAGGAAAAACACATACCAAAAAATCCCTTTTCAACACAATATGCTTATAATAGCCTCTTTTTGCTCTAGTCGTTTAGTCTAATAGTACTCTGAAATGTGAACATATATTAAAAGGACATCAGAATAATGGAGGGGGGAAAGACAAGAATTTCAGTAATCTCCTTACCTGAATATATTGGGATAGAAACAATGAAGCATATTCTAGCAGGGCTATCTTCCTTGCACTTTCTTAGTTTGTCATTATATCAAATTACTGCAATAACACTTATTTCCCCATGTTACATTGATGCTTGGTTTTCAAAGAAGTTACAAATTACAGCAGCTCCTAGAGTGGATTGGCTCAAATGGATGCCCAATAGGTACTTTCAAATGAAAACTCCCGTTTCCTTTTGAGTGCTAAGGGGGCATTAAGAGATTTTATTCTAAAGGACAAAACGGTTTCAGAATTTAGCTACAGAGGGACAACTTTGTTTTGTGAATGACAGCAGAGATAGATGTATCATTTGGGGCACAACAAAGTTTGCCCACATGTTTTGGGTCATAAAGTACCATTTTCTTACACCAAGTACTGCCTTCCAATTGATTCATAGTGAATTATCCATCCATCCATCCATCCATCCATCCATCCATCCATCCATCCATCCATCCATCCATCCATCCATCCATCTATCCATTCATTCCTTAAATATTCATTAAAAGTCTACTAAGTATAAGGAAAGAGGCAGTATGGACTAGTAGATAGCATGGAACCTGCAGTCAGGAAGTCCTGAGTTCAAGTATTGTCTCTGTGTGACTTCTATCATTCCCTACCATGAAATTCCTCCCTTCCTTCCTCCTTTCCTTCCTTCCTTCCTTCCTTCCTTCCTTCCTTCCTTCCTTCCTTCCTTCCTTCCTTCCTTCCTTCCTTCCTTCCTTCCTTCCTTCCTTCCTTCCTTCCTTCCTTCCTTCCCTCCTTTCCTCTCTTTTTCTCTCTCAATTAATTTTCTGATGTTATTAATTTAACAATCACCAAACACAAACATTTCAATAGACAAGGAACAGGAAAAAGGACTCTATAATAAACTATGAACTTTTATTACAGTTTTCTTTAATAGTCAGGCAACTTATCTACTAAGCCATAGATATATTATATTCTAATCTGGGCGAGATAGTTTCCACACCTGGAGCTCTTCACACTAATAAAATCAAAGATCCTTTAAGTGAGTAATGAGGCAATTGTAAAACATTATACTTAGCCCTGGAAAAACTAAAAAATACAAATAAGGTAGGATCACTGGAAATCTTCTGTAGCAGTCAGTTTATCATGTTTCTAAATTAAAACAAAACAAAGAACATGGTTCTGTGTTCTTGAGCATTTCTATATTCATATTCATTTAATTTTCTATTCCAATTAAAGAAGAAGGCAGCTTTTCAGGTTTTATGGCCACGGTCAGGGTTGAAATGTGAATTAAATTAGAGACATGTCAATGCCAACCCTTTTGATTATAATTCAGATGGCTATAGAACTAGCAAAGTGACTTTATTGTTCGTTCCTGCTTTAACATCTGCTGTAATAAATTTGGATCAGATGCCAGATAACCAAATGAATGTTAAGTATAGGATTTAAGTTAAAAAAAAAAGAACCCAAACTTTGACTGTTGTTAAAAAAAAAGGCTTTCTGATTCACCAAGGACATCTCTCTTACAGCATGTAAGAGATGGGTTCAGCATCTTTCCCCAGTCTAAGAGTTCCTCTAAACTCTGAAATAATGAATGGCTTTCTGGCATTTGCAGAGACATTTTTTTCTTAAAATATTAAATATCCACACTAGCTATTTTCGTTATATAAAATCACTTAGGTAATTTAAGCAAAGAAGTTAAGAGGGACTAAAATTTAGTCTTTTTATTTGTCTTTTTTTTAGTCCTTTAATTTCACTTAAAAATCCTTTTATTAAAAGGACTTGTTCTGTGAAGTTTGGATTCAGTCAAAGGGCCGCACTTGAGGACCTAAAGGGCCAAATGTGGCCTCGAGGCCACAGGTTCACAATCCCTGTACTAAATGGTCTTTAACTGAATCAAAGTGGCTTGTATCACTTATAAAGAAGAACTTATGTACTCTCTGGACTGTTTTGTTTTTCCATAAAAGTTTTCTGAGATTGTGACTCAATAAATATGGGAATATATGTATGCATAACTTTAGGCATTGATCAAGGGAATTTATTGATTAAGTTGATGACTTTACAGGGTAGATAGTCTTTGAGACTTTGTGGATATCTCTGGAAGATATGAACATCTCCCTTGGGACCTCCTGAATGATGAGTTTCACTGATGGGGCCTTCTTCCATGATTTACCAGAGTAGATCTGACTGGTATATGCCTCTGTGTGTGTGTGTGTGTGTGTGTGTGTGTGAGATGATGGGAGAAGGGTCTGATCCTTCATGCTTGTCTGAATCTTTTCTGCTCTAGGTTAAACATGCGCATTTCCTTCAACCAACCTACATATGGTATGGACTCAAAGCTCTTCACCAATCTAGTTGTCCTCCCCTTGTCACTCTCTGTGTTATCAATATCTGTTTCAAACCTTGGTGCCCTTAAATGAACAAAATATTCCAGATGAATTCTGATGGGGGCAGAGTACAGGAGGAGTATCACCTGCCTGCTCCTGGAAGCTATGCTTCTCTTTTTATTTTTTATTTTTATTTTTATTTTTTTAATTTAAGCTAGGCAATGGGGTTAAGTGACTTGTCCAGGGTCACACAGCTAGTAAGTGTTATGTATCTGAGGCTGGATTTGACCTCGGGTCCTCCTGAATCCAGGGCCGGTGCTCTATCCACTGCACCACCTAGCTGCCCCTATAAACCCTTTTTTTAAGAACCTGCACCCTAGTAAATAGATATCTAGATTTGATCACAGAGGTTCAAATTTTGATTCTGCTATGTATCACTAACTATGTATCAGTAACTTTGGAAAAGTTACTGAAATACTCTGGAACGCAGTTTCCTCATCTATACAATTAGAATATTAGACCAGGTCTGGCCCTATAAGCCTTTGATCTATCAAAGGAAGCTGACAAGATAATGTGTGATGTCCTTTCTAAATCTATATCTCAGTTCCTGTGACTTTTCTTTCTACTCTGAAACCTGGCTGACCTTGCTGGCTGTCCCTTGGCTCCTCTTCAAGTCCCCTTGCCCAGCCATAACCCTGGAAATCCAGTTCTGGTATTTGATTAAATAAGAAAGAAAGCCAAGAATGTAAAAGATGAAAAAATCAATATTAAAATTCTTGGGTTTCAGTAACTGTGGCAAATATAGAATATTATCATAGATCTGTATCATAGATTTTGTGAAAGAGAATTCGGAGATCATAAACTCCACATCCTAACTTTAATGATGAGGAAACTAAGATTGAGGATATTGAAATGACATGCCGAAAGTCACACTGGGAGCAAGAAGCTGCATTGTAATTTGAACTCAGATCTACTGACTTCAAATCCAGTTATGTTTCTACTACAATGTATACTGAATGTTATTATGAAAATGAAACCGTGTTGTAAAAGAAAAAGAAAAAGCATCATAGCACTGTCATCTGACAAATTATATCCTTCCCAGCTCCTACCCTGAGCAGAGAGGTGGTGAACTACAGATGCAGAATGAGATATCCATTTTTAGTCATGGACAATGTTTGGTTTGTTTTACTTAAGTATCCTTTTTTTTTTTATACTAAGGAGAGGTTTTTTTTTTTTTTTTTTTTTTTTTTTTTAGTGAGGCAAGTGGGGTAAAGTGACTTGCCCAGAGTCACACAGCTAGTGAGTGTTATGTGTCTGAGGCCGAATTTGAACTCAGGTACTCCTGACTTCAGGGCCGGTGCTCTATCCACTGCGCCACCTAGCTGCCCCGAGAGTTCTTCTTTATTCTATAACCCTAGACTCTACAGGACAGCTTCAGAAAAACCTTGTATGTTGGATGCCATCAATGGGAATCTAATTACTGAAGTGCCAAAAAGATTTCATTATAGAGGAATTTCTCCTACAAGACAATCCTGAAGCATGGAATTCATGTTACATTAGAATTTTTGTTGTAAAGTCAGCAATGGTTGGGGTGAGGAGAAAAGAGATTTAGATGGGCCAGTAATATCTTTTAAAAGCATGAAAAACACTTATTTTACTTTTTTAAAGAGCTTTCATTATTTAGAAATAATTTATGCTGATTTTATGACTGTAGAGTAAAATCTCAGAATTATCCTAATTCATTCTTATTGTAAGTGACTTGGAGCAATCTTTCATTCTTCTTGATTCTTGTTCTTCTTGGTCCTTGTGAAAATTATTTGGATCATTTGAATGATTAGGAACAACTCTTGGTTTTATATGCTTGTTTCAGTTTTACACACCTCATATTTTAGACTGTAATCAAATATAATTTATACAATGGTTTATTTTTCCATTGGACAATTTCTCTTTTTATTCTAGATATGTTGCTTTTGTTTATGCAAAAAACTTCAAAAAGTTATGTGAAGAAAATTTTCTCTTGGTCCTTATTTCTTAAAACTTATTGGCTTAAAAATTGACTTTTTTCCCCTCCTCTAAGTCCTGCATGGGTCTTTTCCCTCTCTCCACCTCTTCCACTCTTTACCATCTCAGTTTATTAATCCCTTACAACTATACCATCAAATTACCTCACCTAGATAGCAGAGGATGAAACAATCCAATGAAAAGAAATTAGATATTTTACTTCTGCCCAATATACTTTGGGTAAGGAGACACTTTTTTTTTTGAGTGAAGGAAAGTCTTTATTATGCTTCTCATGAGAGAAGAGGGGCACAACACACTTTAGTAGCATGTGGACACTGGTTCAGTGGTAGAATCAACTTTTAAACCGTTAGTAAGATCCATACTCCACCCATCAGGGCTCCTATTGGTCTAGTTCATCTGAGTTACACTCTTCCTGGACAGCCCATAGCATGTTCTTTCATGTTCTGTTAACCCTGCCTACTCCACAGGTCACATGTTCAAAAATTGAGACACTGTTTTTGAATACTATTGCAATAGTTCCAGTAGCACATGGCAAGAGCCTTACTTATGTTGTGACAGTAAGAATAGGAAGGAAGAGCCATCATGAAAGACAAGGCTTTCTGGTATAGAACAGATGTTGGATGCTCAAAAGGTAATACTAGGGTTCTGACCCTGAGTTGCTAGAATAATTAATAAGCTCCATTGATCAGGGAGCTAGTTTTCAAGTAAAGATGATGAGTAATATTGAGGTGGAGGTAATAGACATGGTCAAGAGTTGGGGACCTGGGACTAAAATTCCAAAGTTATAGGTGTAGATTTGAGAGTTATCTGAACAAAGGCAATAATTTAAATTATGGGAATGGATGACAAATATCTCTTTAGGAGAGACGATGGATAATGAATAGGAGAGAACAAAACATTGAGATATCAATCTTATCTAATCCAATCCTATATAATTCAATTCAACAAAGGATATAGGAGAAAGAATTAAAGCCAATGAAGAAGAAAGAGAAGAAAAAGCTTGAGACATAGGAAGACAATGACAGAAGTCAAGAGAGGAGGACAGTGTTTCAAAAAGGAAAGGAAAAAGCACCAAATGCCATAGAGGCATCAAGGAGAATGAAGGCTAGTAAGTGTGTGATGGAGCCTGGTGTCCTGGCTTAAAGTTACGTGGTATATCCAGTTGATAAAGATACTTCAGATATTTAGATTAAATCTTTATACTTATAGAGTAATTCTCAAGACCCCAACAGACTTATTTCCTTGGATAGGAAATGTGAGTAGCTCAGGATTTCTCCCCTTTGGCAGCTAGCTGTCAAATTTCCTCTCTGCTTGCTGAAGAACAAGAACAAGAAAAATATTCATCAATGCATTATTTAAAAAATGAATCAGTAAACTCTTACTCATGTGAGTAGAAACCATATGACCTAACTCACAGATGTCCACTCACCCACCAGAACTTTTCTCTAACTCTCCAGTTCTGCCTGCCTTGCCTTTTACGCATGGCCCCTGGAGAACACAGCTGTGCACAGTGAATGAAAACTGAAGGAAGAAGGCTGATTTACAAACCCCAGTCATTTGGATAATAAGACATCATGGTACTTTTATTTGCTGTCTGTTTTATGCCCCATCATCTGCTTTAGTTTAGCTTGTATTTGAACATCCAAGGGACTGAAAGTGGATTTTGATTTCCAGACCTTCTGTGGATAGGGTGACCAGATTGTTTTGAATATGGGAGACTGACCTTGAAAATTGTGCTGGCCTAGGGAAAAGCATTTCTTGGGATGAAAAAAAATTGTTGATTTTACAACAAAAATTTTAGTATAATATGCACTCCATTCTTCAGGACTGTCTTGTAGGAGAAATTCCTCTATAATGAAATCTTTTTGGCACTTCAGTAATTAGATTTCCATCGATGGCATCCAATAAACACTGTTTTTCTGGAGCCTGCTCTGTAGAGTTTAGGGTTATTGTAAACCTCTACTGCATTTATTTAAGAAGATATGGTTAAAGAAGCATTCCCAAATAGACAATGGGTGAAAAGGATATGAACAAGCAATTTTCAAAGGAAGAAATTCAAGCTGTCAGCAACCCTATAGAAAAATGCTCTAAATTACAATAATTAGAAAACTGTAAATTAAAATAATCCTGAGGTTCTACTTCATACCCATCGGAAGGCAAAAATGACAATGTTGAAGGGGCTGGGGCAAAACAGGTATACTCGTAAACGTGCTACTGATAGAGCTTCAAATTGATCCAGTCGTTCTGGAAAGCAATATAGAACTATGCCTAGAAAGTTACCAAACTTTAATCCTTTGACTCATCTATGCCATTACTAGTGAAAAAAGAAAAGAAAAGAAAAAAAGGAAAGGAAAAATAAAAAAAAAATTTACATTATAACTTTATTATATATTTAAAAAGAATGTATGTAATAGATTTGCAGTTTCATATGCTAGAATCTTTTTTATCATACTATGTTATGGAATTGCTTGTTTTCTATAAATTAAGAATAAATTTTAAAACATCAAAACAATAATAAAGGAAATCAAAGAGGAAAATAATTTATATATACAAAAATATTTATAGCAGTTATTGTCATGGCAGACAATAATTGGAAAGTAGGTGGGTATCCTATTGAGGAATGACTAAAGAAACTGTGGCAAAAAATGCAATATATATTCCTATATAATAAGAAAGAATGAAATGGACAATTTCAGAGGCATCAGAAAAAAAAACTTTATGAACTGATACAGAGTAAAATGAGTAGAATAATTTATATAATGATAACATTAGAGAGAAAAATAACTTTGAAAGATTATAGAAAATTGATCACTGTAAAGAAAAATCATTACCTCCTCACTGAGAAAGTGACTTGCCCAGGGTCACACATCTATTAAGTATCTGAGGTCATATTTGAACTTATGCCTCCCTGACTCCAGGCCTAGCACTCTGTCTACTGTACCCTTTCAGAGTACCTGGATACTATCTTTAGAGAAGAAAGCACAAGCAATTAGAGATCAAGACATGGAAATAAGACACAAACCATCCCCTATCCCTGACTTTTAATTTTGTTGGGAAAACAAACTCGTAGATGAAACAACTGAAGAATAAAAGAAGCCACTATATAATCAACACATCTTGGAAAGCATGGATGTACATTGGTAGAGGGAGTTTCCTCACTGAGTTCCCTATATCAATGAAATCTCAGGTCTATTTGGCTCACTTCCCCCCATATAATCAATACAGACACTAATTATTTTAAGAATTCAAAGCCAGGTGAGATCATTGTAGGACAGAATAGTTATGGAAGGTTAGGATGTGAAGCAGACTTTAACAGAGGCAGTGTGGTAGAGCAGAAAGAATGCTGACTGGTTGTGGAGTCAGAGAACCTAAGTTCAAATCCCTGTCATCCTTAAGGTCTCATTTAATCTCTCTGCACCTTAGTTTTCTCATCTGAAGAGACTGGACTAGATAGTTTCTAAGGCATCCCAGCTACAGATCTATGAGCACCGGATTTAGAGAGGTGAAAACATTCCAGGTAGGGGTTCCATCTTGAGCAAAGACATGGAGACAGGAGTGAATACATCCTATTTGGAGAACAGCAAGGAAATTGCTTTGGCTGAGAAAAATTTGTTTTGTGGGCAAATGGCATGACTGAATAATGGAATAACTTCCTAAGGCAAAATCCCAGTCGATGTCCCTACCCATTACGCTATTGTTTCTCAAACTTTGCTTCAAGGAACTCTGAAATGTCCTATATATATGTGCATATATTTAATGAACCTTATCCTATTTGTTAATAGGTATTGAAATAATAATTTTAGAGCACTTTCTTGCAAAGATTTTTTTCTCAATGTTTCATTTAAATAAGGATTCTACCATTGTGGGAAATTCTGAGAGCCAGTGGCTCCCCGCAAGCTTCCTCTTAGGGTGACAAGTTTGTCTCTGATTTTGTAGGCAGGGGGCATTACTGAAGTTTTGTGAAACAGGTATTACATGATGAAAGTGCTTTTTGAGAAGATGAATCAGGTGGTGGTGTGCAGGATGGGTTGGAGTAGAGAAACAGTGCATGTGGGAAAACTAATTGGAAAGGTGTGATGGAATCAGAAAACTGGGATTCCAGCCTCAACTCTGTTGCACACTTCTTGTTGACCTTCAGTGAGTTATTTAACCACTTGGGTCTTCAGTTTTCTTACCCAGAAACCTGAGCATTGATTTGGGCGATCTTCAAGGTACCTGTCAGCTCTGATATTCTTTTTGTATCTGAGACTGTGCACTGAACTTGGGAAGAGGTGATGAAAATCTAGATGATGGAGGCAATAAGAAAGGACAAGTCCTGTCTATAATATTT
This sequence comes from Phascolarctos cinereus, assembly GCF_003287225.1. Lineage (NCBI taxonomy): Eukaryota > Metazoa > Chordata > Mammalia > Diprotodontia > Phascolarctidae > Phascolarctos > Phascolarctos cinereus. The sequence goes on from NW_027556098.1 coordinate 98,966,203, forward strand.
GCATTCCATCACTGACAACTGGCCACAACTGAGGTGACCTTTTGGATTCTCTCTGTCTCTCTGTTTCTCTTATGTCTCTATCTCTGTCTCAGTCTCTCTTTCTCTTGCTCTCTGTATCTCTCCTCTTTCTCTGTCTCTGTCTCTCTTTCTTTCTCTGTCTCTGTCTCTCCTCTCTCTCTATCTCTGTCTTTCTCTGTCTCTGTCTATCTCCTTCTCTCTGTCTCTGTCTCTCTTTTTCCTGGGCTCCAGCAGCAACTTAATCCCAAAGAAGACAGGTATTCAGGCTGCCTCCCTCACATTGCTTAGCTCGCTGCAACTGGAATTCTTTACTTTATAACTTATGTCTGGCAGCTAACAAACCTCAGAGACTCCTTTCAATGCAATTGTACCATGAAACAGTTGAATATTCTTCCCAAAGCAAGATTTTTCCTGGGCTGATCATCAGGTATAGAAAAATTCATTTGAATTCAAACAGTTCTTTTGCATGGGTAATTCACTGTGCATGTTTCTAATTAAAGGGCTGTGGATTAATGTTCACTTTGATAAACTGACCGTGACACTTTTGTATGTGTCAGAGATTGATTTATCTCCATTTTATGAGTTTTACACGTGAAACTCCTTTGAAGGTAGGTGGCAAATTTCTGCCATTAGGAAACTATGCTGCTGTAAATTTTTACTCAGGACAAAAACAATTACTGGCAATTTTGGAATGCTATAACCATGCCATTTTTACCTCTTCTGAATATCATGAAACAGAAGAAGGAGGTGGGTGTTTTCATGGTGGAATCATGCCAAAGTGAGAGTCTACAAACCCTGCAGGCTTCCTAGGTGTCAACTTTTTTTTTTTTGTCTGTGATGTTTAACTAATGCTTCTAATGCTATCAGTGGTGGCAAACTTGCCAGTGTCTGGAACCTGAAGAAATGTAATTTTGGAAGTACTTTTTACTAAAACAGATGATTTCTTGAATGGAAAAATATAATCAAATGTGTGTGTGTGTGAATGTGATGTTATTTGGCACTCGTTTTGTCCAGTGTTTCCTGACTTTTTGCAAAGACTGTATTCGTGGTATGTAGGTGTGAGTCATTCATGTAATCTTATAAGACTTTGGTTTCTCTCATTTTTTTGCTCCTGAATCACATCTTGCCTTGCTTTTCCTCTCCTTGTTTCTTTCCCCTTTGTTTTAAAGACACTGGGTTTAAAAGTATATTCTGCATTAATTTAGAGGGTCATATTGAATACATTGTAGAAGGTCTTTCCTTGCTTATCCTCTGAAACATAAGGTTCATTAAACAAGATTTCTCAAAAGATACAAGAGATAACTTTGTACATCCTAATCTTGGACAGGGTGCTTCCCTTAAAATGGTCTAATATTATATTAGTTTTTTTTTTTGACTGCTGTATCACACTGTTGACTCCTACTAAGCACGTGATCTAAAAAACCCTGATCTTTTCCAGATAAAGTATTGTCTAGCAATGTCTACCCAATCTTGTGCATATGAAATTGATGAAGGACAGGAAGCTGGCATTTCTGGATGGCTGTAATACAAGAAGGCAGTAGCATGAGGGTGAACAATTGATTGGAGAGACAGAATCCTGAAGAAGAAGAGAAATCAAACTTTACTTATTAAACAGTCTTGCCTAATATCCACCCTCTAGTGGCACTAGACTAGTGGCACTGTGTTCTCTATAAAGCAAGAAAAACAGACACTCTTCTTGCCTTTTGGGAATTTGTCAAGAACATAGCCAGGAAATGTAGTTTGCCTTGACTATACTGTAAATATTTCAATTTGAACTATTATTTCTTCTGAATCACGGGGTCATGCCATGAGCAGGAGTGTGTGGGGTTGGGAGAGGTAGGGTAAAAAATAGTTTTAAATGAGTGAAACAAACAAACAAAAAAAAGTCCCTTTTCCTGGTGTGTGTGTCTTGACAAAACAGCTGGAGGACTGTTCTGTCTGTTTACATCCCTTGTGTGCAAGTGATTCATGAAGACACTAAAACAAGCAGCATTTTTCAGCTGTGAGCTGAGCTGTCTCAGGCTCGGTCAAGTGTTAGAAAACATCAGAGATGTTGACAGCATGCACTGAAGCTGGATGTTTATGAGGTGTTAATCTGAATGCAAAATGAGCTGAAATGTATATGGCTGCCTGATGGAGTCAGAGACAGCCTTGCTGGGGTTTGCTTTCCTAAGCTGTACTCTACAATTTGCAGCCTCTCAGCTAGGCCACTATTAAAGTAACAAACTCTTCTTTTTTTAAAAAAAAGAACTTTTTTTTCCCAAGTTACATTTAGGTTCAAGGATTAGCTCCAGCCTACAATTGTCCATTCAGGTTGAATTTTAATGAAACATTATGGTCTACACTTGTGTCTCGTTATTCTTGGCCTATAATCCAATTCCAGCACTTTTGGGAAGAGTGGTAAGTTGAGATGACTTGTGGAACAATATGCAAGCTTTCTAATACTTCTTTTAGAATAAGTATTTCTCAGTATTCACAGAAAATCTGACCTTTATGAAGTAGGGAATCTACCAGGACAAGTTGTCATAAATTACAGTAACTCCAATATCAGCACCACACCATGGCATGAATTGGCCTTGGGTTCTCTGCTGTCTTCCCTAAAATTTGGGAGTAGTGGGAGAACCTCAGGAAATAAGGAAAACCCTATGGGACAGCAAAGTCATGTAGGGCTATCCTACCTTTGTTCCATAAAGGTCCTCTTAGCTTTAGTATTCTTCTCCCCTGATTTACACTCTTTTCAGAATTATGCAAACTTGGACACATTCCAGCCAGCCACGTCTTGGGCTTGTGAAGGTCCTGATCAGTTAATTTAGACATGCATGTATGCACACTCCTGGAGGGCAGAGATTTTCTTGCTTTTGTATTTGTATTATAATAACCTGAATTGTAGGAGGCACTTAAATGCTTGTTGACTCATTGATTGATATACCCTCAGAGCAAAGCTCTGAAAGATTCTATGATTCTAGAAAGACTTTGACTGTGATCCTGCTGACATGACCATTTTCTGAGAAGAAGCCTAAGCATTATCACTGCTCTGATATGATGAATTCTTTGGCCTTGGCAATCCATGAAACAAAGAAAAATACAAAACATCTCTCAGTCCTGTGTGGCTCCCATCTGTATCTGCAGTGATAGTGGCAGAGTGGGGGGAGAGGGAAGATAGCAAAAGTTATCTTAAATGCACATTTTTTAAAGAAACTATTATTAATTTAAATGTTAGTTAACTGATCATTAATTCTTAGTGCTCTAAATGTGAAATCTTTGTTAGGGTAGCTAGGTGGTACTGTGGTGAGAATGCTGGACTTAGAGTCACTAAGACATGAGTTCAGATCGTATTACAGATATTTACTAGCTGTGTGACCCTGAGCCATGTACTTAACCACTCTCAGCCCTAGTTTCCTCATTGGTAAAATGGTGATATTAAAAGTGTCTACCTCAGATGGCGGTTGTGATTATCAAATAATCCTGTGATATGAGATAGTGTATGTAAAGTATTTTATTTTTAAATTTTATTTTATTTTTATATTTATTTTAAAGTATTTCACAAAACTAAAGGCATATTAAGGATAGTAGTTATTATTGCCCAGTGATCAATGAGACATTCATTGGGGGTTATCAAGGACAGTTTGAATGGCCACTTTTTTGGTGATGTTGCTTAAAGGAATTTTTTTCTAGTATAGACTGGGTTAAATAGCTGCTGAGGTCTCTTTTAACTGAAATTCTCTGTAATTATGTAATTTGCTGAAAGGAATGGAGAATATGGGACTCCACAGGGCTTATTGCTTATGTGAAAAAGTGTGACAGTGGAAAGAACATTTGGACTTGGAGTCAGAAGGTTCACTTTAACACTTCTAAGCTTTGTGACCATGAGCAAATCACTTAAAATTTTTGTGCCTCATTTTTCTCATCTGTGAAATTGGGATAATAACATCACAAGGTTGTTTGGAAGGTCAAATGAAGGAGTATATGCATGAAAAACATTCTGAAAACCTTACCATGCAATAATGAAATAACAGCAATTATGATAGTGATGACTTATAGTAATTTTTGTCATTTTCTTGCTCAAGAATTTTCAGTGACTTCCTACTCTAGGTATTTAATATGTTTGTTGATATACTGATTGAATAAGAAAAATCTCCTCAGCTTAGCATTTAAGTTCTTAATAATCTGGCTTTAGTGTATTTTCAAGACTTATTTTGTTCTACTTCACATTTTGTTTCAAGCAAAGTGGGTAATTTGCTGTTCCCCCAACTTGGCCTTTCATTTCCCACTTCCATGCCTTTGCTTAGACGGTTCCTTATGCCTAAACTATCGTCACCTCTGTTTCTTAGAAAGCTTCAAATTTCCTCTTGACTTAACTCAGGCACCACTGCCTATGGGGAATTTTTAAAGATTCTTGCATTCTCAGATTATATCATATTTCTTATTTGTATTCATGTCTTATCTTCTACTAGAAGGGAAACTTCTTAAGAGCTGGGACAGTGTGTGTGTGTGTGTGTGTGTGTGTGTGTGTGTGTGTGATTTTGTGTTTTTCTTGGTCTTTGCGTATTCAGTGTCTAGAATAGTACCTTGGAACAATAATGGCACCTAATAAGTGCTTGTTGAATTGGCTTGAATTGAATTCTTTGGAGCTGAAGGGTAGGGAGGTGGGAAAGGTTCTCTCTTCCAGCCACTCCCTGGTCAGCATAAACATTTATGATTTTTTAAAAATTTTTGAACTTTTCCTACTAAGTTTCAACACCACAGATGCCCTGGAAGTCAGAAGTTAGTAGGGCCCAGAGCAGTCGTTTTTGGCAGAATGCTGCCAGAAAGTACAAATCATTTAGGAAAATAAATGATAAACGAGCTGTTTTAATAGTAGAGGATTAGGGTTCAAGTCATTGTTCTTTTTTTCTTTTCCTATGATTTGTGGGGACTGGAAGGACAAGTTGATCTCTCAGATGACTGTCTCTCTTGCATCAACACAGTCATTTTTCAATATTACAAATGTCTCAGGAAGCAAGGTGTTAGGTTAATGAGTAGAGTCTGGTTATCCGTTTTTGTCCTTATACAGGTTGTTCCCCAAGTCTTAAGCGTATTCCCTCTCCCCTTCCCTCTGTCTATATTATATTATATATTATTACCTGGCAATCTACCACCTAGTGATAACTATTGGTCAACTATTATCAATACACTAATGGGTGCAAGAACCCTGGGAGTGGAAGCACCCCCCCAGACCAATGATCCTGCTTCTAGACAGTGCTCATAGGTATCACCCTGGGCATCAACTCTTGTGGAAAAGAGCCTAGCCAATCCCCACCAACTGTCAATCAACTGCCACACACAGGGCAGGAAAGCCAGACTAACCAAAGTAATAAAGCATCCTGAGAAAGAGACAGGTGCCAGGAAAGTCAATCCAGCACTACCACCTTAACCATCTTCCCCATCAGACCCCAAGGGAGATAGCCCAGGACCCTGAACTGAAGAGTTCTGAGAAGAGCAATGTTTCCTTCTCAGGGCCCTAAACCTTCATTCTGGGAGGCAACCTCTGCTATAGATATGTAGCCTGGGAACTACACCTTCAGGGATCACAGGCATAGGAACTGAACATAAAGGAAAGAAAGTTCTTGCCACCAAAATCTTTAGCACTGTCAAATTGTTCAATATCAGAAACTGATATGATTTTATCAGTGGAAATGACATTAAAAAGGAAGTATTGACATCTGTTTTGCCACTGTGCCCTAAGAACCATGGGACCTCTTCATCTGACTTGAAGGTGAACCCTTATGTCTTGTCTCCCGCTTCAAATGTGAGTTTTTTGAAAGCAAGGCCTTTCTTATTTTTCTATTTGCACCTCCAGTGCTGAGCTTAGTGCTTTATATGTAGTAAGAACTTAATAAATACTTTCCATTCATTCATTTTTGCCTCTTAGATTCCTTAAAGGCTCATCTCAAATAATATTTCTTACAAGAAGCCTTTCTTGATTCCCCTAGTTGTTAAAACTTTCTCTCTCAAGTTGGTCTTTTGCTAAAACATTTACATACTGTAGCCTCCAGAAGAAAGAAACCCCTTGCATGTAGGGACTTAATTTTTTTTTTCCAGTATGCAGTATAGTGCCTTATCCATAAGTATTTAATATACTTCATCTGGCAGTAATTCAGCTTAGATGAGCATCTCCCACATTCAATAATAAATTCAAAACAGTACATGACAATAATATTAAAGATCACGCGAGGTATTTACTCTTTAGGAGGTCACAAATGTGGTAAAGATGGCTCAGCAGTTCGTGAATAGCAAGATCAAAGCTGATAAGGTGGGGGTCTTCATCAAACCCACCTGCCCTTAACTGCAGAAAAACTGTGGAGCTTCTCAAGCAGCTGCCTATTAAACCAGAGTCCTTGGAATTTGTCGACATAACCGCCCACAGTGATACCAATGTGATCCAAAATTATCTGCAACAACTAACAGGGGCAAGAACCATGTCTCGGATATTTATTGGTAAAGAGTGTACTGGCGGAAACTCGGATCTCACAACCTTGGAACAGAATGGCCAGTTGCTACAAAAGCTTCAACAAGTTGGAATGTTACAGTAACTTCCAGGTACTTGGAAAATGGAATCTTATATGATGTGCTGAAACACACACCAATTTTGCTTCTCTTTCAACACCTCCTATCCTGCCAGAACATTTTATTTTAATTTCTAAAATGTGAAACCGGAAAATTTTTTTTTCCTTCTGGAAATGTTACTTCTCCTATTATCTTTCACATTTCCAAATGATGTAGTATCTTATAACCTCATAGCCAGATCAATATTAAAAGGGCATTCAGTCACCCCAAATCCTATGGAAGAACTTCAGAGCACATTACTCTAGTCCACTATTTTCTTCAGTCTCCATCTTGTGACTCCAAACATTATGAGATAAAAAAAAATTCTGGTTTAATCTTCTAGCTTCTAAAGGCTTTTACCAGATTTTGACTTGGGATGGAATGAGTTTAAAATCAGATTTATAGTTTGGAAGCTGGAAAAGCCCTCAGAGATTTAAATGACAGGCTGGATGTTCTTGCTTTCTCCTGTTCTTCACATTTTCTTTCCACCTGCTAGGGTTCCCAGGCTGTCTTTGCATAGGATCACAGATTTAGGGACCTGAGAGGCCATCTGCTCTATCCCACTCACCTCACAGATGAACTGAGTTTTGGGAGAAGATCAATCTTGTAAATGGCCTAACATTCTGAAAACCTTATTTCGGTAACTACAGGTTTTTTTGGAAATTGAGAATCCTTCAACTTAAAATTTTGTTTTTGTTCTAACATTAGCAAGCACTGATACTAGTCACGATTCTCAGGAAGGTGGTTTTGTGTCCTAGAACTTCTTGTTCTAGAGGTGATCCATTGCTGGGTCAAATTCCTATCAGGTTCGCAAAATCATGGTCATAATATACGGTATAGAAAGGTGAATCAAATGTATAACTCAGAATTATAAATAAATAGTGTTGTATAATTTCAGTGGGCACCAACTAAAATGATAGCTTTGGGTTCAGTTTTATCTTTAATAACCATGAAATAAAAGATAATGAGTACACTGTCAAAAAAAAAGATCATGCAAAAATTAGAAGAGAAGCAGATATCTACACACACACACACACACACACACACACACACACACACACACACACACATTTTTTTCCCCAGCTATAGGTGGGAGATGTATTCTTAGCCAGAGAGAGAAGTAATTACAAAAGATAAAATAGGTAATTTTAGTCACCTGAAATTGAAAATCTTTTGTAAAAACAAAATTAGTGAATCTAGGTGAAAAGGGTAGTGGTAGAGTGGGGAGGACAGGAAATCTGTGTCATATGATCTTGGATAAGGGTTTCATATCCAAAATATATAGATAACTCAAAAACTGCCCAAGACTGAAAGCCATTTCCCATTTGTTGTTCTTGTTCATACTTCATCATTATATCAATGGATGTAAACAAACAGTTGTCAAAAGAATTGGAAATTATTAACAACCATATGAAAAATTTCTCCAAATCTCTCTAATAAGAGGAATGCACCTTAAAATTACCTGCACCCAACAAAGTGGCAAAGATGACCAAAGATGGGAATAGCTAGTGTTCTTTGAGATTTAATATTTTCGTTAAATTCATTGAAATCAATTTCATAATTTAAATACAGGACTTTTCAGCCTAAGTTTCGGATAGAGCTTCCTTACTCTCCATCATTTGTAATACTACTAGTTGTCTGTGGGTGATGTAGCTGCTGGTTGTTCAAAGACTGCCAGGGAAGTATTTAAGATTATAGTATCTTAGGCCTAGAGTTGGAAGGGACCTTAGTGGCAGGGGGTCCAACTCCCTCATTTTACAAATGAAGAAACTGAGGCCCAGGGAAGTCAAGAGACATACCCAAGTAGACCCAAGCAGTAAGCATCAGAGAGAGGATTTCAATACAGGTCAATAGTAAATTTCTTGCTCTTGCGTCACACTGCTTTCCCCGCTGGGTTCACCAAATTCCTGAATGGAACAAAACCCTGTTGCTTTTATCTAAGCACACTTCCTCTCAAATTGCTTTAAATTCTGCAAAAAAAAAAAAGTGCCAACGGTCACAAATAGAATTGAGGACTCATGGACTCTAGCTCTGGCAATAAACCTTGGTAACCCAACAGCTGCACATATTCTATGAATGGTTTCTTGGAAATAAGCTATATGAAGATGTCAGTCTACAGATGAGCTCAGTTTCAAGCAGCTATTCTAAGCATTCCTTGGTGATTCAGCAAATGGGTCATTTTTTGAACCAAGTTTTCATGAAATGTCTCTTGCCTCAGAGTAGCCACCTGCAAGCCCCTCCCTTCCTCACCCAAGACACAAGAAGGATGAAGCAAGACAATGTTATTCTGGCACACAGGCTTTGTGAAAAGTTTCAGCGTTATTTTATGATTATATAATCTCCTCAAAAATGCACATCTGGAGGAGGAATTAGAGGAAATAATTAAGAAAAAAACTAAGGTTCTATCCCCAAGGGATCTCTCTCCATATAGAATCAGAGGATTTCAGTGCTGAAAGAGACCTTAGACATTATACAACCATGGAATTTCAGTATTTGAAAGGTCCTTAGAATTCCATTTTTTGCATTGTAAAATAGATAAAACTTATAAGGGAGTCTTTGTAAATATGGAGAGTAGCAGATGAAAGCCAGAAGACTCCCAAGGATGTGGTAATGATAGAGAACTTCCACCACATTTTTGCAACTCTTCCTCGTTCAAAAATCTCACGTCTAGAAGCTGAAAAAGAAGAAGCCAAACAAAAGAACACAGGGCATCTTCAGTCTTATATTGCCTGTTCTTTAGGAAAACCTCTTGAAAAACTAAATTATTTATTTTAGGGTGTTAAAGCTCAAGTGGCACAAGATATAGGAGAAAAAGAAGTAAGATGCCAATTCTCATTTAATAAATAAGAACTTTGTAAAGTTATCAAACAGTGTTCTGGAAAGGAAGTGAAGAAAGGACTAGATAATCTCTACAAAACAGTTGATAAGCACCGTTGTGAAGAAGGTAAATGTAAACGTAAATGAAATTGAACTCTAAAGAGGTCAAGTAATTTGTTCAAGCTAGTGTGGTTTAGACTTGGGCCTAGAACTCAATGTCTCCCTATTCCCTGGTTACACAAATTTTTATTTTTCCCCCTTTAAATAAGGCCATAACCTGAAGGAACTCTGGACCATAGAGGCTAACATGGGTCAGAAGAATATGCAAAGAGTAAATGGTTTGTTACCAGATTCATCAAAGGGCAGCAAAAGATCTAAGGCATTTCTTGGATAAAGGTCGGTTATTCTAGGTGGTGCAATGAATAGAAAGCAGGACCTGGAGTCAAGAAGACCTGAGCTCAAATCCAGATTCAGGCACTTAATGGCTATGTGATCCTAGGCAAGTCACCTAGCCTCTGTTTACTTCAGTATAACCATCAAAGTTGTTGTGAGGATAAAATGAAATCATCTTTGCAATATCCTTTGTAAACCTTAAAGGTATAAACACAAGTGTTAGCTCTTATTCCTTAAAGAGGACGTTTCCTGTATTTGAACAGGGAAAAATAACAGTGGCAAAAGAAAACTGGGACCAGAACCAAAGCCACAGAAATAGAACTGCAAGGGATCAGGACAAATAGGGTGACAGGAAGGAGGTGGCTTCAACAAAGGAAGGGCATATGTTTTTGAGTCATCAAAGCCAAAAAGTCATGTCCAAGGAGTGGCTTTGTTGTATAGTAGAGAGTGTACTGGAATGTACAACCTCAGATCAAATCCCTTTTCTGCTACTTAGTCCTGATGTGGAAAATTTCTAGGCCTCAATTTTAGACCAGGCAAGTTTCTGGACTTTAATTTTTCTTATCTGTCAAATGAGGGGGTTGGCCTAAATAGAGTTTTAACTAACAAAAAGTGACCAGGGCTTTTTCCAAGAGCACTGAAATGTATCGGGTCACTGATAGAATTTTCATTAATCCAGTAGCATCAAAACTATTGAACCTGGTGCCTAGTCAGCAAGAATTAGTTAAAATAAGCTACCAATGTACTCAAGTGAGAGCTTCCCTGGTCTAGCTCCTCCTATTATCCCAGTCTCACCTTGTGGTATCTTGTGGTTTCTGTCAAACCATTCCTTCACCAATTGAATAGAAGGTGGATTTCATGCTGCATGTCTGTGTGCATTTTGGACTCTTTGTTCTGGGTACAAGAATTATTCCTTGTGTCTCTGGGACTAAATGTCCATGAGAGTCCTTTCAGCTCTAGAACATTTGGCTGTATCCTTGGATCATGGAGTTTAAATGCTGGAAAGAAACTCAGGCCTTGAGAGGATAATAATTCGCCCAAATCTTTCCGCTAGTGCTTAAGTAGTAAATTCATGAATTGAACTCAGGTCTCTGGATTGCATTTCTGGTTTTCTTTTAATTAACTCCTGCTACAGTATTGTTGTTGTTGGTGTTCCATTGTTTTTCAGTTATGACCAATACTTTGTGACCCCATTTGGGATTTCCTCGGCAGAGATACTGGAGTGGTTTGTTGTTTCCTTCTCCAGCTCATTTTATAGATGAAGAAATGGAGGCAAACAGGGTTAAATGACATGTCCAGGTTCACAAAGCTAGTAACTGTGAGGTTGGATTTGAAATCAGGTCTTCCTGGCTCCAGGCTTGGCTCTCTATCCACTGTGCCACCTAGCTGCCCTTTTATAAACAAAACAATGGCCAAACCATCCCACTTTCTTCTGATTTTGCTCTGAAACCTGAAGCCAGTGGGAAAAGAGACAATGTTGGAACCATACAATGTGGACACAGTTCCAAAACATTTCTTTTTTTATTTGTCCCCTCTTCCCCATCCCTGAAAAAATCTGGAACCAAAGACGGCAGCCTTACCCACAGGATCCATCAACTTTTACTGAATAAAGCCTTTAATTGGGAAATAATGAGTACTGGTTCTGTTTGTCATTTTGAACATTTTGTACTTCATGTACCCAGAGCAAAAAAAAAATCTTGTTAAAAGTTACAATTTGATTTAATAAATTTTTATCAAGTGTCTGCCCAATGTAAAGCGTTACTCTATGGCCCAAAGAAGAAACAAGGATGAGTACACTTTATCCTTGTCCTTATATAAAATAAATATAATGCAAAACAGATGATGATAAAAGCAAACAAAAGGCAGTGGGGATCATATTGAAAAGAGTCCTGGACTAGGGTTCAAATTCTTGCTACTTTATTTAAGTTATAAAATCTGCAACTCTCTACCATTCTGTTTCAGAGGGGGTACCAGTCTGCAATGGTAGAAGTTGTTCTCTAGGATCTACTTATACTAATGAATTCATAGAGCTAGTTAAAAAATAAAAACAAACAAATAAACAACAATCACAAAAATGACTTTATTTTTATAGCACATTCAGGTTTGGAAAACACTTTATACCCATGATTTTGGTTTAGTCCCAAAATAACCCTTTAGTTAATATTACAGTTAATATGGTCTCCATTTTAAAAGGACTTCTGGGAGCTAAGATGGTAAGCGGTAAATCACCTCCAAACAGCTGTCAAAAAAAGCATCCCAAAACAAATCCTGGAATAGCAGAACCAGCAAAAAGATAGGGGTGAAACAATATTTTAGCCCAAGAAATTTGGAAGTTGGGAAAGAAAGGTCTGTCTTAGGTAATACGGGAGTGCAGTCCAGGACAGGGAGCATCCTAGCAAGCCAGCAACAAGCCCAATCTCAGCAAAGCAGTGGGAGATCCTGAGCCCCAGTGTGGTGGAGCAGGCAAACACCAACACCTAGAATATTCCCCCCCCCACGCCAACCTCTGCCACATGCCTCAGCATAGCCAGGGAAACCAGGAGACTCCAGCTCAGAGAACTACCAAGTGCTTCAGTGTAGCCCCAGGCAAACAGGTAGATGCCAACCATATGGGTGCCTAAGCAAATGGGCAGCTGCAAGCTAGTAGGCCAGCCACATGCTTCAGCATAGCCTCTAGCAAACAAGCTGCCCTCAGTGACCATACATCCATGTGCTTCAGTGTAGTGCTGGGAAAATGCAGAAAAACCCCGCAGGCCTCATCAAGCACATGCCAGACACCACCACTAGGACCCCAGCTCAGCATCGGGTAAGCTGTCAGATCCCTAGGGATCAGCCACCCCCACCCTACACCCTCAGCACAGCACCAAACGTAAGGGTCCCCCATGGGTGTCAGGGCAACTTCAACCACAGTACCAACAGCTTGGAAAAAGAAAACAACTTCGTCCTGTTTGTCCTCTCTCTCCTTTCAACCTTTCCCACCTCACTGGTGTTTTGCTTTTGTCTACCACCTCTCCTTATCTAACCTCCCTTCTGTCAGTCCCCACTACCCCCCTTTACTTAGTGTCTTCCTTTCCTATTTCTCTGTCTGTAAGACAGATTTCTATATTCAACTGATTGTGTATATTATTCTCTCTTTGAGCCAATATGGATGAAAGTAAGATTCAGGTCACGGTCATCACCCTCCCCTCCCCTCTTCCCCTCCACTGTAATAGGTCTTTCATGCCTCTTCATGTGAAATAATTTACCCCATTCTACCACTCTCTATCTTCTGAATCTATTGTAATCCTCTTTCTCATCCCTTAATTTTTTTTTATGTCATTCTCTCTAATTCACCTTATACCCATATCCTCTGTCTATGTATATTACTTCTATCTGTACTGTTAGTGATACAATTTTAATTTAAGAATTACAAGTATCATCTTCCTGTGGAGGGATATAAACAGTTTAGCTCTATTGAATCCCTTATGTTTTCTTTTCCCTTTTTACATCTTTATGCTTCTCATGGGTCTTGATATTGGAGGTCAGATTTTTGGTTTAGTTCTGGTCTTCTCCTTATGAAGGCTTGAAATCTTTCTATTTTGTTGAATGACCATTTTTCCCACTTGGTATGTTATGCTTAGTTTTGCCTGGTAAATGATTCTTGGTTGTAGTCCTGGCTCTTTTGCCCTCCAGAATATCATGTTCCATAACCTCCAGTCCTTTAATGTTGCAGCTGCCATGTCTTGTGTGGTTATGATTGTGACTCCCTGATATTTGAGTTGTTTCTTTCTGGCCACTTGTATTTTTTTCTTTGACCTGATAGGTCTGAAATTTAGCTATAATGTTTCTTGGTGTTTTTATTTTGGGATCTCTTTCCTGAGGTGGTTGGTGGATTCTTTCAATGCCTATTTTGCCCTCTGGTTCTAGGACATCAGGACAGTTTTCCTTGATAATTTCTTGAAAGATGCTCATCACGTCCTTCTTTTGATTATGGCTTCAGTTAGTCCAATGATTCTGATGTTGTTTCTCCTGGATCAATTTTCCAGGTCAGTTGTTTTTCCTATGAAGTATTTTCCATTTTTTCCCCATTTTTTTTATTCTTTTGAATTTGTTTGCTTGACTCATGATGTCTCATAGAGTAATTAGCTTCTACTTGCCCAATTCTAACTTTTAATGTGTTCATTTCCTCAATTAGCTTTTGTACTTTGCCATTTGGCCAATTGTACTCTTTAAGGAGTTGTTTTCTTCAGTGGATTTTTGTATCTCCTTTTTGATTTGGCCATTTCTACTTTTTAAGCAGTTTTCCAAGTTATTGAGTCTTTTTTCATAATTCTTTTGCATCACTCTCATTTCTTTTTTGTAATTTTTCTTCTACCTCTCTTATATGATTTTTGAGCTCTTGTGTAAGTTCTTTCTGGGCTTGAGACAACTTCCAATTTTTCTTTGGGGGTTTTGTCCATGGGTGTTTTGATATCGTCCCCTTCTGAGTTTGTGTGTTGGTCTTCCCTGTCACCATAATAATGTTCTATGATCAGATTCTTTTTTTGTTGTTTTTTTGCTCATCTTTTTTTGGTCTTTTTCCTTTCTTTTAAATTTGAGCTCTGATCCCAGGGTGGAAGGGGCATTGTCTCATGCTCCTTGTTCCAGGGACTGTAGGCCCTGGCTGTTTACCTGGTGCTGTACTGACATTGCCTTGAAGCCCACAGGGGACCTTCATGTGTGGTGCTATGTTGAGGGGATGGGGGGGATGGCTGACTCTGATGGAAGTCATAGGGATCTGGCAGCTTATCAGGTGCTGAGCTGGGGTCCTAGTGGTGGTGTCTGGCATGTGCTAAGGCCAGGTGGGGTTTTGATACATTTCTCCAGGGCTATATGGAAGCATGTGGATGTGTGGTTGCTGTAGGCTTCCTGTTTGCCCTGGCTGTGCTGAAGCATGAAGAGGTTGGGCTGCCAGAAGATGCCCATCTGCCCTGAGTCATGTTGAAGAATGTGGAGGTCTGGCCACCAGAGGTCACCTTCCTACCTGGGGCTGTGCTGAAGCATGCAGAGACCTGACCACCAAAAGATGCTCGCCACTCAGAGTTATGCTGAAGCACATGGTTGTTCTCAGCATTGGAGTCTGAGGGTTCCCCTCTCTAAGCTAAGGCATGTAGGGGTTTGTGGTATTGTCATTTGCCTGCTCCACAGCACTGGTGCTCAGGATCTCTCACTGCTTTGCTGAGGTGGGGCTTACTGGGACACTTCTTTTCCTGGAATGCACTCCCATTTTATCCAGGTGAGACAGACCTTCCTTGCCAATTCTTCAAGTCTCTGGGGCTAAAAGATTGCTCCACACTGTGTGGTGGAGCTGGCTCTGTTATACCAGGATTTGTTCTAGGGTGCTGTCTTATGGTTGTTTGGAGGTGAATATAGAAGAACTACAACAATTTACTGCTTACTTCACTGTCTTGGCCCCAGACTCTTAAGATAAGCTCTAAATCACTTTTGATTAGAGAAATGCGAATTAAAACAACTCTGAGGTACCACCTCATACCTATCAGAATGGCTAATTTGACAAAAAAGACACATGACAAATGTTGGAGAGGATGTAGGAAAGTTGGGACACTAATGCGTTGCTGGTAGAATTGTGAACTGATCTAACTTTTCTGGAAAGCAATTTGGAACCGTGCCCAAAGGGCAACCAAACTGTCGCTATTCTTTGATCCAGCAATGCTGCTACTTGATCTGTGTCCCAAAGAAATCATAGAAAAGGGAAAAGGACCTACATGTGCAAAAATATTTATAGCAGCCCTTTTTGTGGTGGCATAATATTGGAAACTGAGGGGATGCCCATCAGTTGGGGAATGGCTGAACAAGCTGTGGTATATGAATGTAACAGAATACTATTGTGCTACAAGAAATGATGAGCAGGCACATTTCAGAATACAAACTGATGCAAAGTGAAATGAGCAGAACCAGGAAAACACTGTACACAGTATTGGCAATATTATATGATGATCAATTATGAATGACTCAGTTCTTCTCAGCAATATAATGATCTAAGACAAATACAAAGGCCTCATAAAGAAAAATGCTATCCATGTCCAAATAAAGAACTGATGGACTCAGAATACAGATCAAGGAAGACTTTTTTCACTTTATTCTTTTTTGTTTTTGTTTCCCTTTTGATCCGTTTCTTCTTTCACAATTGTAACTGATATGGAAATGTTTTTCATGATAGCACGTGCATAGCCTATATTAATTTGCCTAGCATTTTATAAATGGGGGAGGGGATGGAAGAAGGGGGAAACATTTGGAACTTAAAATCTTGTAAAAATGAATGCTAAAAATTATCTTCACATGTAATTGGGGGGAAAATGAAATGCTATTAAAAAGAAAATAAATATGATCTCCATTTTACTGATGAGGAAACTGAGTTGCAGAGGGATTAACTGAATTGTCCAAGGTCCTATAGTTAGGATGTGCCAGAGCTGGGGATTGTCTGTAAATCTTCTGGATTCTACATTCATCACTCTTTTCACTATCTCACCTGTCCTGATATTTTACCATTACTCTTTACTTGTATTTATAATTCTTTATTTTTTTCTCTGTGTATTGGATCATAGATCTACGGTAGAGCTAGAAGAGTCCTCAGGTGTCATATAATACATCCCTTCTAGTTTACCTAATTAGGAGAGGTGATTGGTTCATAATAATTAGAAAATAGCCACAATTCAAACTCAGGTCCTGTGACTTCAAATTCAGTTTTCTTTCCATTGCATCAAGCTGCCTTTCACAGATAGATGAAATTCTTGTGGTTGATGTAATTTGAGTTCACTTTAGAAAAAGAGTCAATCTGTTCTCAGTTTACTGAATAATAAAGTCAGCATGTAAATAGAAATGGATGCCTTGGGGTTCAAATCACAGATTGTATTAAAGGTGTCAGTGATGTTCTAAAAGCTTCAGAAAATTCATTTTGATGAATAGCCCAGTTAACCCAAATGGAACCAGAGTGTAAGGAACAATGGATCATCCATTAGTTCTGGGACAACTGATAAACTAGAAGCAGTTGTAGAGGGAAGCGTAAAGGATTAATAAACAGCTAGATATCCTATAAAAGACTGGTACATTTGCAGAATGCATCTGATGGTGTCTCCTCACATCAAAGTAAATATTGTTTTGTAAAAACTAATTGATGTTAAGTACTTAAATGGAACTGAGGCAGTAGGTTCTGGCACCTAACAGTGGAGGACGCAGATGGTGGGGGCTTGAGCCAATAGCATCAGAGAAGAGATACCCACAGCTCCTCTGACTTTTCCTAGAACTATGAGGGAGATATGTAATTGTCCTGGCTCCAGGGGAGTGGGCTAGAGCATCCTTGCAGCTGTCCTTTTCTGAGATTTTCCTTTCTCAGCAAGTGTGACATTTGAAGCTAAACTGTAAAAAAGGCTTTTGAAGATGAGAACTAAAAGAATTTATACTTCTATGAATTAAAGAAGTAAAGTAGGGTGGGGATAACATGATACATGGAGGTGGTTCTGGGGACCAGTACGAATCACCTGAAAGGCAGCAGATTTGTAGAGGGTCAATGCAAAAAAACAAAACAAAACAAAACATAATAGCAGGAAAAAAGACATCTCTTCCTGTTGGTATTTGGGATTATAAAATAAGCATTGTATGTTACAGATAAAAGAACTGGATTTGGAACTAGAGACATGGAATCAGGATCCTTGTGGTATTATTTATTATCTATGTGACTATGGGCACATAATTTCACCTTTCTTCTTCCTCAACTATAAAATGATAAGGTTGGTATATAGCTCTAAATCTTGTGATTTGATATTTCACATACCTGTCTATTTCTCAGTTTGTTTGGGAAGTAATAACAAGGTCAGGGCACACAAAGTCTTTCATAGTTTCATTATGGCTTTGGTAAATTGGAAGTAATCCTTGCCCATTCATTTTTATATATGGGATTAAAATTAACATTAACATTAAGGTCAGCCTTGAAAGAAAAAGAAGTCCCCAAAAGGAATCCTGAGTAATTTGTTGTTCAGTCATTTTCAGTCATGTCCAACTCTTCATGACCCCATTTGGGGCTTTCTTGGCAAAGATACTGGAGTGGTTTGCCATTTCCTTCTCCAGATCATTTTATACATGAGGAATTGAGGCAAACAGTGTTAAGTAGTTTGCCCAGGGTCACACAGCTGGTAAGTGTCTGAGACTAGATTGAAGTCATGAAGATGAGTCTTCCTGATTCCAGGCCTGGTACTCTACCCACCATGTTACTTAGCTGCCTCCAACCCTGAGAGGTTGGGTAGTCATATGAACTTTGCCATAGTATCTGCCTGGACAGTAGCATGCAGAGAAAGGTTAGTGTCTAACTTGATGCCTTCAAGAGACATCTGGTGATACAAGGCTGGAGTGCCAAAGAGAGCTTGGGGTGGATATATAGATATGAGAAATATCTGCAGAGAGATTAGAATTAAACTCATGGGGGCTGATGAGATCCCTAAATGAGATTTTATCAGTGGAAAAGAGAAGAGTAATCTGGGCAGAACCAACCATCGGTACTCGGGGTGACCTGGGAGAAGATCTAACAAAGGAGACTGAGAATATGGGTAGGAGGAGAAACAGGAGAGAACAGTGCCATGAAAACCTAGAGAGTAATAAGGAGAAAAAGGTGCTTAACTGTGTCAAAGGTTACACAGAGATCAAGAGGGATGAAAAAATAAAGACAATTATATTTGGCAATTAGGCAATCATTCATTTTTCAATTGAATGGTGAGTTTGGGTGCAGATGTAAATTTAGAAAAAAATTGATTTAGATTTAATTTAGAGCAAAATTTGATTTAGAAATGAGTGAGAGGTTGGGAAATGGAAGCACTTAGTGTAGATAGGTTTTTCAGAGTTTAGCTGAGAAGGGGAAAAGAAACTTAGGATGACATCCAGGAGGAGCAGTTGGATCAAGTGAGTAATTTTCAAGGTTGGGGGATACATGAATGAATTTATAGGCAGCAAAGAAGGAGACAGTAGAAAGGAATCAAATGAAGATTGGAGAGATAGTGGAAATAATAATGGAAATAATATGCTGGAAAAGAGGAAGGAGTGGGATAACTTGTGCATGAGGAGGAGTTTGTCTTAGCAAACAGCAAGGCCACCTCTGCATCTGAGAACAGGATGAGAGAGGACCTATCAGGGAAGATGTCTGAGTGATGTGAGAAGAGGAGGAGGGGAACAGAGGAACAGAGGAACAGAGAAGAGGGAGCTTCTTTAGCATGTCGTCATTTATGTGTGAGCTTGTGAGTGTGTGAATGTAAGTGTGTGTGTGTGTGTGTGTGTGTGTATGGTATGAATTGAGGCCCTATACTAAGAGAGAAGTTGGGGGCAAGGGTAATGATGCCTAGGCTTAAATGTCAACTCTCACGTTTATGTCTGTCAAAACCTTGATCCTTTCTATTTTTCTAGTTTTTCTATACTGTACATTATTTCCCTTCATCCACTTTATGATCCAGCCAAACTAGCCTTCCTGGCTGTCAATTGATACTGATCTCCCATCTCCATTCATTTGCACACATTGTCCACTAACCTTGAGATGCCTTCCCTCCTCACTTCTTTCTTTTAGAATTCCTAGTTTTCTATAAAACTGAGCTAAAGCACCACTTTCTCCACAAGGCTTTTCCTGATTCCTCCCTATCCCCACAAGTGGTTAGCACCTCCCCCTTCAAATTCCCTTGTATAAATTTTTAACCCATATTTTATATATTTATGTGGTTTTCTCCTTAATAGAATGTAAGATTTTTGAGGTAAAGGATTATTTCATTTTTATATTTGTATTTCTAGTGCCTAGCACAGAGCCATGCATAGAGGAGGTGCTTAATAATATTTTTTTGATCAATTAACCAGTATACTGTGAATACAATAAAGTCTATTTCAGTGCACAATAATGCACTTGAATTCTGGAGTCTGGAGATTTAGGTCTCATATTTGCATTCTCCAGTAAAAGCTGTGTAACCTTAGGCAATTTGTTCGCTCTCTTTGGCTTTCTGTTTTCTCATTTATTTATATATTTATAATATATATTTGTATTCTATATGAGCGACATGGTCTTAAAGGTGCCTTTCAGTTTTAGTATCCTTTTCTAAGTAAGTGTTACTGACTACATAAACAGTAACTTTCTTAGATCCATCTGTGGTGTCTAAATGCCTTCAGCCTAATTTAAATTCCCCAAATGAACAGTTTCATAAAGGTGTTTACAGGAATATCTGCTCTCACTGCCATATTAGCATTTATATTTCTTCAAATACAGATGGTAGAATTTTGGATGCATTTCAGTTATGTCTGAGTGTCTGATCAGCTTTTATAATCATTATTCTGTGTCACAGACCTGAAACGACATTAGTATCATCATCATCAATGACAACAACAAAATCAGCAGCCTCACAATGTGCTTGTTCAGAAATAGTAGACAGCTGTGGAAACAGGAACCAAATGCAAAACAAGGCTGTGTATTTGGTGCTCTATGTATTGGCATTTATCTTAGGGGCTGAGTAGAGAACCAGACTGCTTCAAATGCTGGTGCAAATGAGTTGTGGTTGTTCCAATCCAGTTCATCCAGCATTTATTTCCTCCTGACTAACCCAGTGGTTAAGCATATTAGAGTACTCACTCAGAGCTAGAAGTGAAGGTGCAGACCAATCTGTCTTTGTGAATCCCTCAACAATGTACCAGCCAAATGATCCTTGGGTCTAGCCATTCAATAGTGCCAAATCTACAGTTATTAGCCTTTAGCCAACATGGATCCATTTTGTCTGCAAGAGTAGACTGAGAAAATTTGTCAAATATTTTTTCAAAAATCAAGGTAAACTACATACATAACATTTCCCCAATTTAGCAGTCTAACAATCTTTTCAATAAGAAGAAAAATGGTTAGTTTGGCTTGACCTGTTTATGGTATAGCTGGACTTTCTTTCTGATCACCACCTCCTTTTCTAGATGTTTATTAATCATTCTTTTAATAAAATGTTCTGGAATTTTTTTAGGAATAGAAGTAAACTATACTATCCTACAGATTTAGATCCTCTCTCTTCCTTTTTTTGAAAATCAGGCTATCTGTCCTTCTCTATCCTATAGTAATCAGGGGTATGCTGGTAGCTGTTGGATAATGAACTTTTTGAAAATACATGCCACGCTTTAAAATTCCATCTATATTATTAACAATTTCCCTATCATTATTTAAAGTCTAGACAATCAATAAAAGAACAAATCAAGTCCTGATTTGTAGTATTTGCTGATTTCTGGGTCGTAAATGCTCACATTGAAAATTTAACACTTAGGCTTAGTAAAACAGTGAGCAGGCTTCAGCACACACCTGGAAGTAACTCTCATGTTTTCCATGATATTTTTTAAAGAATGAATAAAGTTTAATCTCAATAACAAATGACCATTTTATCAGAATTATGCTGCAGTGAATGAACGGTTGAATATATATTTTTTCTCTTCATCTCAAAGAGAAATCATAAAGAGCTCTTCCAGATTCAAGCCCACAAACAGAAAAAAGAAGACAAACTTAAACCCTCCATATTCAAAAGAAATGTTACTCAAGATAATTAAGCATAAATCTTATTTTCAGTCTCGTTATTTTGTCTCCTCTAAATAAGGTTATCTTTTCTCTCCAAAACACGTCAGATTTAAGAACCCGATCTGTGGGGGATGGGGAACACTTACTATGAACTTTGAAAATCATTGACCATGTCTCAACAATCATTTTCACCACTTCTTTTAGAAACCTGGAATGTAGATCATTTCAACCTATTGACTTAAACTTAATGAAGAGAGTTACGTAATTTCTTACTAGCTCGCTACTTTTCATGGCTTTCAACTACTTCTTAGTCATTTTTGTTCTATCATTTTCATTCCTTAGCAGAGAAAATATAAGCAAAAGAAGAGGTAAGTAGCTCTGTCTTCTCTTTCTTCTTCTTTATTATTGTCCTACCCAAACAGTGGCCCTTTCTCATCTTTGATCCTCCTCTTCTATCCAATAAAACTAAAACAAATCGCTTTGTGTTGTCCTTAGTACACTTTGACAGTCTCACATAATTCTGCAATGTTGTATTCCTGACACTATTATTATAAGACCATATAATACTTTCATTTTAATCATTTTACCTGTCCTTGGTTGTGTCACCTAAGCATCCATATTTATCTCTTTAGACATTTCTCCCTATTTTTCCCCTCAGAACTTTTTTTCCTCTTTGTGCATTCAGAATAACCATCCCTCTTGGGGCTGAAAGGGTTGGGTAGTTATTTCCACTGTAGAATTTTAGGTCAAGAAATCCTATATATAAAATTCTTTCCTACATTTTTAGAAATCTATTCTCACAAGCTCTGGGGTGTAGATAAGACTACTCTAAACTTCTTCTCGTCCTCTATCACACATAAGATGGATTGTCTACTTTTCACCAAGGTGGCCATCATTTCTTATTTGGTAAACAATTCTTCCTTTAAGGTGAGAATAGTCTAGAATAGAGGATACCCCTCATTTTTTTTCCCCTCAAATTTTTAAAAGCTAAAATGATTAAGACAAGGCACTAAATTATTAGTTGTTCTGCCTTTGGGACAAAGTGCTCCAGCAGATGTTTGGATAGCTAAAGTCCCCAGTCACTAAATATGCTATACCAGGCTTGTGACCTTTTCTCCAAATTCCTTATCAATTCCTCTTTTGGTCTAGGTATAGTGGCAATATCACTTCTTTCCCCCTCTGTTGAACTTTACCCAAATGTTTTTCTATGGACCCTGGATTTCCCCAGAAGTATATTTTCTTAATGTATGAGGCTACTCCACTTACCTTTTTCCTTTTCTTATATTTATGAATAAAATGTGCCAATCCAGCATTATATTTCAGCTAGAAGTCCTATGCCACTATGTCTGAGTTATTAAGCTGTGAGGTCAAATTTACCTTTTTGCATTATCATCTCTAGTTTATTTTGGTTATGACAGACACTTTGTATATTTGCATATAGACGTCTGAAGTGATAGATTTTTATTCCTGGATTCTTTCCTGGATCTTTTCTACTGTGAATTTGAGTACATTTTTTCTGCTACTATATTTCCTATACTGAAGATCCTTTTTGGCTCTGTATATCTGACTTTGTGGAGCATAAGCAGCATAAATCTAGAGGCAGAAGATGATTGAGACCTTCTAATCCAACCCCTTAATTTTATGGATAGGAAAACTGAGGCTCAAGAAAGTCTAAAGATTTGTTCAAAGTCACACAGGAAGGGTCAAAAGCAGGGTGTGAATCCAGTTATTCTGACTCCTGAATTGATCCTTTTTTCCTCTAAACCTCACTGAATACACACATACATATATACACACACACACGCATATATGTACACACACATATACATATATAGTCTTCCCTATCTTTCTTCCTTTTCAGTTCAAGACCTTTTTGATTAGAATTGAGACTCCAGGTAAATACATTTTTATCAGCCCTTTTAGGATACATTCAATTCTTTGCAAGAGACTAGCATTCTGATAGAGTCATAAGGAAGTTAATCATTTGGCATAGAATCGGCTTTCAAAAATTACTTGGTGATGAACGACAGAAAGTGGGAACATTAAAAAAGTCTATGACATTATATGCAATGACACTTTCACGTTGCATTTTATGGTAAAAGTTGCTTTGTGTAGTAATGCATAAAAAGTCTCTTAACTGGAACTTCTACACATCCATAATATAGTGATAATTAGTAGTCCTAATGATGGCCTTGAACCACTAAAAAGCTTAAAGTACTTTTGATCAAAGAAAGATTACATTGTATTTGTAAATATCTAGTTTCAGTGTCAGCTTTCTTTTAGTTTGATTCTTTGAATATTGCTAATGTAAGTGTGGTATATAATTAATTAAAATGAACTATTATACTTTCCTTCTGTACTATAAGCTCATAGGATCAGGGACCATGCCTTTTCTTATATTCATATCAACTATGATACCTTCAACAATATTCTGCATTAAGTGGATATTTAGAATCTGAGGACCTGAATTCAAATCCCAGTCTCAGTATTTATAATCTCAGTTACTTTAGCAAAGTCACTTAAACATTCTGGGTCCTGGTTTCTCTGGTTCTATGAAAACAGAGAATTAGATTAAGTAATTTCTAAGGTTTTTTCTGTGTATAAATCCTGTGAACTCTAATATTTGATTTAGGACAGGTGGTTCTCTGACTACACAAAATAAATGTACATGAATATATTAACAAGTGGCAAATAGGAAATTATCGTAATTTTTAAAGTATGTTTCAATAGAAGTTTTGATATTTTCTAAAACACATGCTACAAAGAGAGTAAACATCATCATCATCACCCATAAAGAAAATCATTCAGTATAATTTTATTTGTCCTTTAAGCAAACTCTTTCTTTATCCTGGTCTCTCTTTACCTCCATCTCTTCCCTTTCTCCCTTTTTTCTTCTTTCCCACTTCCTCCTTCCCTTCTTTCCTCCATCCATTCCTCTGTCCCTTCTTCTCCCTTGTCTTCCACTGTTTCTCTCTGCCTCTCTGCCTCTGTAGGTCAGTGTTTCTGTGTTTCTGACTGTGTGTCTATCTGTGTGTCTATTTATGTGTCTCCAAATGAAACTTCAAACTTACAATAAAGCTATTACTATCTTTTTTTGAAGTCAAAGTTCCAAAATTGATCTCTGACAGACAACAATGTGGTTATGGTAACTGCAAAGGTCTAATGTGACAAGAGGAAGGCATTAGGGAGTGTCTTTGAATTGTCTTCTGCTAGAAGTGGTGATGTCCATTGGTGATGGGGAAGAAGGGAAAGAGATGCCCAATAACAGGTCAGAAGTGGATTGTTCCTTCTCTCATTCTTTCTTACATAAGGCCTTATGTAGAAGAAAATGTGGAACTGAAATGTTTCCATTATGTAGCTAGAAGATACAAACTAGAGTGATGATATATCCCAATAGAGTATATGTCTTAAAAAAAACTAATTGATTTTATTCTTGGCATCTGTGACTGTTTGTCCCATGGGAGAAGGAGAAATCTGGCACTGTGGGCCAGTAGTGAGTGATAACTAAACGCAATTCAGTTGGGTAAAGGCCAAGAAGGAAATTGGAATGATCTCAGGGGATAAAACAGAAAGAAATGATAGTGAGAGTTACTAAAATGAATGGCTTGGGAATTCCTAGCACAGGGCAAAACGCCTGGCACAGTATTATGAATATAGATATAATTCAAATATATTTTTCTTGTTGATTAGTCAAGCTCTGAGTCATTCTATTAAAATACACGTTGAAAAGAAAAGATTTGAAGGGCACAGAGAAAAGAAGTAGACTGGGAGTCAGAAGGTATGGGTTGAAGGTCTGGCAGTATCATTTACTGGCCTTGTTAACCTGGACAAGTCACTTTGAGCCTCGGTTTCCTTATCTGTAAAATTAGGTAATGATATAGGTCCTGCTTATGTTATAAGGACCATATAAGACAACTAGTATATGATCTTGGATCTTCACTCCCTGGGCTTCAGTTTCCTAACATAACAACTAAAACAACACCAACAATAACACCTAATTTAATATATTATTATTGTTCCTTGAGTTGTACAGAGAATGTGCAGATATTCTCTGAGTGCTTTAGGTTAACCATTTATATGAATCAGCTCTTGGGCCTTTTGGGGAAGACAAACTTCCTGGCTGTCTCTGGACATTTTTTGGCTTGACACATGTGCTTTGAAATTCCGAAGTGACACCTTTACTGGCTGCTGAGCGAGAGAAGCCATTGACTTTATTTTAAATAGACATCTCCCGATTCAGACTCTTTGCTTTGACTCTCTCATGTAGTGAGTATTGCTCTCTTTGTCTTCCACTGCAGCTCTTTCACTTGACTGAATAACTAGAGAGAACAAATGCTATTTCCATCCAAAGTATTGGCATGACAGGTTCTTTTTATCTGGTTGTAATTGTTCGAATGACTAACTTAACTGGCAAAGGACATAGAATCATAAACCTAGAGTAGGCAATAACCCTAGTGACCCCATGCTCCTACTGCTCTCATATGGAACATGGACTCAGCCAGGTGAGTTTATGCCTGGGATACTGCATTACCTTTTCCACTTTGTGATTCCTTTCCTGAGTAGGCTTAGAGGTATCTTTGTGTGTTGGAGAGGACCAGAGTTCCTGGGGCTCCTTGTTGTTGTTTGTTTCCAGAAAAGACCAGTTGGCATCTTGACTTGTGTGTAAATTGGATTTAAGTGAGGCAGAGTTGCACAAAGTCGTCAGCCTCATTCTTTCTTCCAGAGCCATCTAAGTCTAGTGGCAAGACAAAACTCAAAATACCATCCCAGGATGCAGTGGATGACTTTTCTGTCATTGATGTCTGACCAAGTTCTAAGCACTCCACAGTGCCTGCTTCAGCTGCCTTCATGGACATTGGAATAAATTGTTTTGACTCATACGTTCCACTTGAGAATATCTTTACATGCTTGGGGTAGACACCACCAACCCCCAAGCCTGTTGGTTACCCTCAACCTGTTGTAGCCCACCTGCCAAAATGGTTTACTGACGTGTGGCCACTGTGCATGTTACAGCTTCTGGGGTCTATTAAGTCAGAACTGAATGGTGGCAAGGGGAGTAGTTCCTTGAAACTCTACCAGTACTCTCATAGAAGAAACCACCACCAAGAGGATTGACTCAAGCTGGCCCATTTGGCCTGAAGACATGAACCAGGAGTTGTTTGGAGAGTACAAAACATAGGTGAACTGTAAAACACCTACCTAATCAGAAATCCCACATGCTAGTTTAGATTTTGACATTTACCCATCAGCCTCCCAAGATGGCATAACAGCAGTTAAGCTAAATTATTGAATCCTGTTTTAAGTTGTTCTGTCAGCACTTACACCTTGAATCTTTTTTCTATTAGTCATTTATTCTGTCCCACACCTGATTCATAGTGTGCATTGAGCATCTTTTTTTTCCCACCTATTTGGGGTTAAAATAAGCTGTAATTAAGTCTTTAAATTATGGTTCCCAGGATATTGGGGGAGGGCTTTAATGAAAAGAATATGAGAAAGAGGATCCTAGTTTACCTTTCATTAGAGGGCAAGCCTTTTCCCCCTTTGTGCCCCACTACCCTTCCAGGACTGAAGTAGGTCTGGGTCATAGCAGTTGGACTCCTTAGTGGAAAGGGAGTAGGTACAGTGTCTCAACACTTTGGACGTATTACTGGTTTTTAATGTAGACTATTATTGTATAAAAATTACTAGGAGAGAACACTAGAAGTGAAAGAGAAAAAATAAATAAGACTTAAACAACCAAATGGTAAAAAGATAGAGAGATGCAATAGTCATAAGCAACTTCTATCAGTAGACAGCTGTGGAATAGCATCATCCAGGTCAATGATAGGTCACCCAAGAAGCTTTATATGACTGGCAAGATCTTTCTTCCTCCCACAGGCCTCATTCATCCTTCTGGAATTGGATCTTTCTTCCAACCATGGTAATTGGGAATCAGCTCACACAGCTGTGAGCAGAAGAAACAGAAGGAATGCATTTTTAGATGATAGTTTCTACTTTCAGGGGAAGTAGAGCAATTTTAGCTTAAGAACCACTCTTCCTAGGTGACCCTTAGAGCCGCATCTCAAGAAAACTGAACCGGCATTCATCATCCCTAAAGAAGCAGTGGTTTAGTGCTTAGAGCACTGCTAAGATAGCCATGAGATCTTGATTCATTTCCCAGTTCGTCAGGTCCCCCTAATCATTGTCACTGATTCAGTCACACTCACTCAGCTCAGATTCCCTCTCTCCTCTCTTGGTGTTGGCTGCCTAGATCCCAGCCAGGCCAGTAGAGGAGAAGCAGGCATCAATAATTCACAGAGCAATAACCTCAACTTTAATAGTCGCCTGTGTTTAAAGAGTAAGATTCCGGGTTTGGAAGAATAGAGAATGAAGCAACCTAGGAGGAGGTTCTGGGGAAAAAAAAAGAGTCATGGCAGACAAAAGACATCAGAACTAGGACGTGGGATCTGAGTAAGAAACTCAGCTTGCCAGAA